>NC_057810.1:341868720-342241809 GCF_018294505.1 Triticum aestivum
ACTACTAGCAACCCACATATATCAATCTGATGTTTTGAGACAAAGATTGAATACAAGAGATGAACTAGGGATTTGAGATGAGATAGTGTTGGTGAAGATTTTGATGAAGATTGGTCCTCTCATGATGAGAGGATCATTGGTGATGACGATGGCTTTGAGTTCCCCCTCCCGGAGGAAAGTTTCCCTAGCAGAATTGCTCCATCGGAGAGCAAAAGTGCTCCTGCCCAGGTTCCGCCTTGAGACGGCGAAGCTTTGTCCCGAAACCTTCCTTCTGATTTTTTTGTAGGTCAAATGGGATCATATAGCAGAAGATGGGCTTCGGAGGCCTGCCAGGGCCCCCAGAAGCTCAGGGGGCTCGCCCCCCCAGGGTTTGCCTACCTGGTGGACCCCCTTTTGTTGATTCTTTCTCCAATATTTTTTATATATTCCAATATAATTGTCTGTCAATTTTCAGCTCATTTGGAGTTGTGCAGAAAAGGTGTCTCCGATATAGCCCTTTCCGGTCCTGAATTCCAACTGCCGGCAATCTCCCTCTCACTACTAGGGAAAAACCTAGCAGCAGCGTGGGTTTTAGGCCTATCAGTAGCGCGGGCAGGAGCGCTACTGATAAGGCGCTACAGCTAAAGCTTAGCAATAGTGCGCCTAGACCCACGCTACTGCTAAATTGACTTAGTAGTAGCGCTTTTCCAGAACAGCGCTACTGGTAATTAGTAGTAGCGCTTCTCCTTTCCCGCGCTACTACTATTATTTAGTATTTTATTTCTTTTTTATTTCATGTTGTATTCATACACCTTTACACAACTTTTCATACAACAGGAATTTAGAGATTGTTTTTACATCATAATGAGTTATTACATCACGGGGTGAAAGAACCGTGGACTAGTTTCAAGTGGATGTCCATCCACTTGAAACTAATCCGTGGTTCTTTCACCCAATGATATAATAATATCATGATCATCATCATCATATCATTAACAACTTATCATCATAATACATCATTATCATATAACACCTCCTCAAGATCATCGTTTTCATCAATGCCATCACATAGCAAATTGGTCACTAGTCGTAATCACAAGTACTCCTCGTTATCAACTCTAACACATTACCACATAATAAACATATTGTACCTCATAGGACCTACTACATTCGATTAATACCTACTACATTTTCTAAGGTAAAATAGCAAAAAACAAGATAGCCCCTGACTCTCCATTATGGAGAATGGAGATTAGCCTGTCTCCAATTCTTGCCTTTCGCTGAATGTTACTTCCAAGAACCTCCTTGTGAATGTTTATACATTTCTTCCATTCTCTGATGAACATGTGTTCACCGGTTTTAGAATTCTAATATGCACAGGTGAGCTCCCTAGATTTACCTGGCAGTATGTTCAGAACTGTAAGGCGACCATTCAGATACATCAGATGAGGCACACAATCCATCGGGAGTTTCTATTGAAAAACATAGTAATAACTTCGTAGTTAGCAATGATGTACTAGTTTTAGAAGTATGCAAAAGATGCACGGATGTCGTAATAGTAAAAAATCTTACCAGGGTATCTCCAGAGAAGTTACCATGGTTCAACACGTGCACTAGTGGCACGTATTCACCATAATTTGGAGGAGTTCGATAATAGTTATTGTAATCCTCAAGAAGAGTACAAAATGCGATCAAATGATTTTTCTCCTTATAAGTTAATTCGGAGCCATCGGTGTAGTGGGTTTTGTCTACCATCTTCCGTGCAGTCTTTGAAGAATCAAAATAAGCTGTCAATGGAAATAAGTTGTCAACTATTTTGAAATAAACAATATAAATTAGTTAATAACTATGTTTGAGAAACTCACATAGCGGTACAATCGGAAGCGTATCAACAAGGACCCAAATGTGCATATTGTCTTGCTCGATGTCAGGATCACCAAGATCCATGGTGACAATCATACCCTCATAAAAACCATACATTTTGCAAAGTGCTTCCCAATTTTGGGAACCAAAATGGGTTACGCTCT
This sequence comes from Triticum aestivum, assembly GCF_018294505.1. Lineage (NCBI taxonomy): Eukaryota > Viridiplantae > Streptophyta > Magnoliopsida > Poales > Poaceae > Triticum > Triticum aestivum. The sequence goes on from NC_057810.1 coordinate 341,870,727, forward strand.
GAGCATTGCACAGATTTACTTCAAAATCCATATCATGATGGGTCCTTAGGTGTATTTTCTTTGTTTCAAAATTTTCATGGTCTTCAAAACCCATCCTCTCCAAGACATAGCGTCTTGCATGGCATGGGATAAGCTAGTCAAATTGTAAAAGATGAAAATTAGACGTTGAAATAGCTGAAGTCATGCTTAATTACGAAAAAAACACTTGTCGTTGTTGTGTACCATTTCAACATCGAAGGTCTCCTCGAGCTTAATGCTAAAGCGCCGATCTTCATCCAGCTCAACGAACCTGTCGCACATACCTTGATCGTCGTGGCACCAGTTGCACTCCCCCGGGAGACTGTCGTCGTCCGAGTACGACATTTCCTACATATTCTAGCACATTATTTTTTTGAGAAAATCCAGGCCACTCGATATTTCCTACATATTCTAGCACAAGTCATGCCAGAATTCACGGAAAAATCCGGCATGACCTTTGCTAAAAAAGGACATATCGAGCGCCTGAAATTTGCCGGAACGGAAATTAATCAACACTCCGGCAAAACATAGGCCACTCGGAGGTGTAAAGTGAACATGAACGACCACTTGGGCAACCACATATCCTATTTGAGCAACACAAGATATACATGGATATTTGACTGGTCTCACCTCGATGTCGGAGGGGGTCGGTGACGGGGACGACGGCGGGGATGATGGAGGGCTCCTTGATTTCTGTAAAAGCAAAAACCGTATAAGTTATCACTAATACATCCCGAATAATTGCTTAAACTAAAAAATTACAACAAGTATGACATGTTCAACTAGTTTATTAATTCAACTAGTTCTTACTAAATATAAACTTACTATAAATAGAAAAAACTAGTTCTTTCTAAAAATAAAGTAGTTCAACTAGTTGTATTAATTATCTTACTAAAAATACATTAGTTCTATTAATTCAACTAGTTCAACTAGTTTATTAATTTACTTACTAAACTAGTTCAACTACAACTAAAGTAGTTCAACTACAACTACTATTAATCATACTACCCTAGTTAACTAGTACCACACTAGTAGTAATTAACATCTACTACTACTAAAAATCATTATCTATGAACCCTAAATTAACATCTACTACTACTAAACAACATCTAGTACTAACTGAGCAGAGAGAAAGGGGGTGGGGGCAACGGAGAGGTAGGGGCGGCGAGGGCAGGATCGGGATCGGGAGGCGGCGGTGCTGGGTGGGCTCGGGTGGCGGCGGTGCTGGGTGGGCTCGGGTGGCGGCGGTGAGGTCGAGGGTGGTGGGAGGAGGGCTGCCGGCGGAGGAGGGAGGAGGGGCGGCCGCAGGCGGAGGGAGGAGGGCGGCGGCGGAGGAGGGAGGGGCGGCCGCAGGAGGAGGGAGGATGTGCGAGGAGGAGGGAGGAGGGACGGAAGGAGGGGAGTACCTCGGTGGCGGACGAACGAAGGCGGCGGCGGCAACGACGCACGACGACGGTTATCGGTTCGCGGGCGAGAGTGAGAGTGTGAGTGAGAGAGAGGGTCGTCGCGTGCGTGGGGATAAGGTAGGGATAGTTGTAGCACGTTTTCCAAAACGCACTACCGCTAATCTGAATAGCAGTAGGGCTCAGCACTATTACACTCTACTGCTAAGTTGGACTACCAGTAGCGCTTTGCACATAAAGCGCTACTGCTAAGTGTAAGTATACAAAAATACGTCAATGCAAAAATACATTGGCCATCAATCTTTTTGTGTACAATCTGAATTGTCAATATGAGTCCTCTCCGGTAGGAACCGGAGACGACTCATATTGCGGCCACAAATTCTACACATAGAGTTCAGTGAAGACCAACTGGTTGTGATAGTTTCAGAAGTAACATATTTAAGGTGATAAACACCCTGTTCGCGGAGCGAGGTGGGACTAAACTTGTGTGCTGATCTTAGCAGTATCGATTTTCTTAGAAGCGCGCTGCTGCTAACTTCTATAGCAGTAGCGTGGTTCAGTATAGGGCGCTACTGCTATAACTAGCTGGGTGGCAAGGTCATGGCAATTAGAGCAGTAGCGCGGTTTGGTGTGGACACGCTATTGCTATTTTCCTTTCAGCAGCGCATTTTGCTATCACGCGCTGCTGCTAAATAGCAGTAGCGTCGTATTTTTAGGAGCGCTGTTGGTAAGATTCTGTGTATAGGCTTTTCCCTAGTAGTGTCTTCACGTGAAACTTGCAAAATAAGAGAGAAAATACATAAGAATTGTATTATAAAGTGAAATATCATTCCATAATGCAATAAATATCAATATGAAAACATGATGCAAAATTGACGTAACAGATAGCACAGGATCCTTGGCTCCTAATGAAGGGATTGGGAGAAGATAAGGCTCGTCTTGAGCCCTTGGATGACCACATCGACGGAGGAGATACCGATAGGCCTTCATATAAGCATCATCAACCCTAGTCGCCACCTCCAACACATTCAGTCATCCATGCAGCCATCATCCATCTCCATTGCTACTCCAAGACCACCTCCATAGAGAAGAGAAGGGCCAAGCCAAGAGGAATAAGAAGGGGCGCCTCCATCACATGCACCAGCCTACCGGCTACAGGTAGATGTGGTCTTCACCATCGGCGCGCCATCATCACCACCACCGGCGCCACCATGACCCTCTCCTCCATCGGCTTCATGATGGCTTGTAACTTGCCCTCTCCCTCTATGATGTTTGAGTACTTGTGTTAGTTCTTGAGGAATTGGATGAACCCTTGCATGATTAATACTTTGTTGAATAAGCGATCCAATATTCTCTTTATATGTATTGTGTTGATTATTTCATGGTGTTGTGAAGATCGCTCGTGCAACATTAGACCCTTATGGACTTGAGGCAAGTCATATTGGTGACAAGGTTAGGTGGTGATAGGACCTATTCTTGCTTCGTCCCTGATCATTGCAATAGGGATTAGTGGAGAACCCTAGAACTTAAGGCCGTGACCACGAGCAGTTCACTCCCCTTAATCATCATTGTGATAACCAGAGTGGGGAAGTGCGGTGGTGGCATGAGTGTACGTGGTAACCTTAGTGGGAATGCGTACTTTAATGGCTCCACCCATGCAAGATCATATACAAGTGGCTTAGTGATACAATTAGAGATCCATGTTTAGCATGTGTTGTTAGCATCATACTTGTGGTGATGACTCTAATTCCCTTGAGAACGTTTACTACTCAAGCACCATTTCACTTAGTTTAGCTCCTTTAATTTTATGTCTTTTATTTCTTGTTTGTAGTTTACATAAACACTATCCTTTTACTTGTCTTCCCAACAACTTACTAGAGTAGGCTATTTCCAAACTACGGTTTGGGTGCGTACGTAACTACGTAAGTGATAGCGTGGTTGCGGTGTTTGTAATTCTGTCCTATTCGCTCCCCGTGGGTCCGACACTTCACTTATCACAAAAGTGCTACAACAGCCCTATGCACTTGCAGGTCATCAATATCAGTATAGAAGATTGAAAAGGAGAAGGGAGTTACTTATTCACCATTTGACAAAATGATGAAATATAATAATTATTTAACTAATGCAACATGACACTCATTCAATGCTTATGAGATGCACATGATGCATAAACATTATAATATGCCAAAATAACCAGGGGATTACTTCAGGGCTTGTTACAAATGATGTATGACCATTGCTCGGAATCCAATTCGTTCACCTTTCTCTACCGGGGAAGGATTTTGATCGGGCATTCGACTACTGCTAATCGCGGGAGGGTGATATGTCTCCAACGTATCTATAAATTTTGTTTGTTTCATGCTATTATAATATCAATCCTGGATGCTTTATATGCATCTTTATGCTATTTTATATCATTTTTTGGGACTAACCTATTAACCCAGTGCCAATTCTTGTTTTTATGCTTGTTTTTGGCTTTTTAGAAAATCAGTACCAAACGAAGTCCAAACACGATGAAAATTTACGGTGATTTTTTCTGGACCAGAAGGGACCCGAGAAGGTTCGGGAGGAGGCCAAAAGACCTACAGGAGAGCCACGAGCTCACAGGGCACACCCTAGGGGGTAGGCGCTCCCCTTGAGCTCGTGGGACCCACATAGCTCTGTTTGACCTAATTCCACCTCTATAAATTCATGTATATTCCCAAATGAACGGAGAGCCATCCGAAACACTTTTTTCGCCACCACAAGCATCTGTTCTTCCGTGATCCCATCTGTAGGACTTTTCTGGTACTCTGTTAGAGGGGGGATCGATCATGGAGGGCTTCTACATCATCCTTGCTGCTCTTTCGATGATCTCTGAGTAGTTCACCATAGACCACGGGTCCATAGCTAGTAGCTAGATGGCTTATTCTCTCTCTTTGTTCTTCAATACAATGTTCTCCTTGATCTTCTTGGAGTTCTATCCGATGTAATCTTCTTTTGTGGTGTGTTCGTTGGGATCCACTGACTTGTGGGTTTATGATCATATTATTCATTGAAAGTAATTGAGTCTTTTCTGAACTTTATTGTGCATGATTGATTACAGCAGGAATGCCTAGCAATGGCGGGCAAGCCTCCCAACGGCGCCCGCCACCGATCTCCTGCCACTTCTAGTACGCCATCACCAGCGGGTGCACGCCCACCACTGGTAGAGCATCTCTAGGGCCGGGCATCTCCCCCCACTCGCTACAGGTAGATGTTGTAATTTTTGGTTGCCAAACTTCCCTCACCCGCCACATCTAGATGTTGTAGTTGGGACCGGCAACCTGGACTTCCCACCACAACTATACATATAACCAACAAAAAATTACATATTCTATCATATACATTACGATGTGTTATAGATTAGCACCAGCACATTTTACGGTAGTCAATAAACAAGCTAACAACAAGTTGCCCAACTGCATATAGCAAAGTCATATAGGAATTTTCATAGAAACATAAAAACTACATTCAGAGATCAATCATAGAGACCACATTATGGCAGTGCACAAATAGTTGACAAACAAAAGTTCAACTATGTGAAGTGTTGTCCCCGTCTCCAATCATCTTCTTGACCTTGGCTAGGGCAGACTTGGCAGTTTCAAAAACTGTCTTGGCAGCCTCGATGGCTCCTCATTGTAGCATCTTTGCCACTCCTAGTGGCTGCCCTCCCAAGATCGGGAGATCCTTTGGCGCTCTTGGCATATTGTATAGTCTTCTGGCTATCTATTAAGGTCCTCTCATCATAGGTGAGCATGAACACCAAGTACCCAATCATCCTCAAGATGGCGTCTAGGGCTGTAGGAGTCGTAACGAGGCCTCTCAGCTCCTCCATCTAAATCACAAAAGTTGTCAGTTAGGTAAACCACATTTATACCAAAGCAAATATATAAGAAGATAATTAAAACTATGTACGGCAACCCTCGATGTCTTTATTTGGGAGATCCTTTCTCACTCTTAAGTGGTTGTACATATGTTGGGCACTCCATGACTGGTACTTCGACTGTCAGTGAGGGTCATTCTTCAGCTTCTCCTCCTTGTTTACCAATGTATCGGAGGAGGAGGAGGCCAGAACGACCCTCTATGACAACAGTTTGTTCATCTCCCTAGCGGTTGTATATATGATGCACACTCAATGTTATTTTGATCGTTGGTGAAGGTCGTCCTTCAGCTTCTCCTCCTGACTGTTCTCAGAGGAGGAGGATAGGAAGGACGACCTGTACAACAATAGTCGGTATCCTCCTGCTAAAACAACATCTCCCATCTCAGTATGTGGATTTAGAGCGAGAACCCCCCCCCCAAATAAAAAATGTAGTTAACAATATCAGCAGACTCATTAAGTATATTACCTATAGAAAAACACTAATTATCTAAATGACTCAATTTCAACAGAATTACATTAAAATTGGACATAAACTCTTCTTTAAAATGGACATATTAAGCACAAGAAATTTGGTGAAACAGAAATAAGTCAATGTTTCGCCAAAACATTAGCTTTTATTATGAATCCCTGTAAATAAAGTTCCTACAATCTACGTCCTACGATCTACGAATACGAATAAGAAAGTTCCTACAATCTATGGTCCATGATCTAAGAATATGAATAAGAAAGTTCCAATAATCTATGAACAAAGAGTGTAACTAACAATATCAACAACACTAAACATTAAAGTTTGAGCTCTTACTATGAATCCATGTAAACAATCTATGAATGAGAAAGTGCCTATAATTTACAATCTACAAACCCAAGTCACAACCCTAACAACAAAACAATGTAACAGAACACAATACGAATCACAAGGAATCTATGATCTACAAACCCTATCCGTAACCCCCTAACCCACGTACTCCTAACTCTAACCCTAGCTCTGCTACCAATGAGGGTGGTAGCCACAGCCATGGGCGTTGGTGGCAGCCACGACTGTTGGTGTGGGTGACAGCAAGGATGACGCAACTGTACTGGATCCCATGGCGATGGTTATGGCGGGTCGACGGGGGTAACCAATAGGATGGCACAGCCGACAGGGCCGGTGAAGAGGACGACGAGGCACAGTCAACAGCGGCACCGAGAGCAAGATCCATGGGTAAGGGTTAGGGTGAGTGAGTGAGTGAAGTGAGGGGGAGGATGGCTGGGGTGCGCATGGGTTGATGAAATGTGTTCGTGTTGCGACGGACGGTAACAATCAACTGCTACAGCTATGTTCTGACAAATCTGGACATCTGGCAAGGATAACTAGTGGCGGCTACTAGAAAAAACTCTCCACTTCTCCGTCATCGACCTATGCCAGGCGCTATGTAGATCCCTTCACTACTGAGTTACGCAAGCAAGTCCCACCCGGGAGATTATACCTGTGGCGTGTCATGAGTTCCACCCGCCACAGTTAGTCTATTAGCTATGGCAGGCATGTTTTGCTACCCGCCCCCGTCTTGCCCACCACTCATTTGGGTTCACCTATAAGCCCTTTACCAGTAGTGTTGTTTGGTATTTCTCTCCAATCTATCTGTTTGGTTTGGCCAACTAGATTGATTTATCTTCAGTAGTAGAGGTGCTTTGTAATGGGTTTAATCTAGCGTTGTCCTCATCCAGTAACAGAAGGGTTAGCGAGGCACGTATTATATTGTTTCTATTAAGAGAAAAACGATGGGGTTTAATCATATTGCTTAAGTTTACTTTGGCTACATCATGTCATCTAGCTTAAGGCGTTACTCTGTTTGTCATGAACTTAATACCATAGATGCATGCTAGATGGCGATCGATTGGTGGAGTAATAGTAGTAGATGCAGGCAGGATCCGGTCTACTTTTCATGGACGTGATGCTTATATACATGATCATTGCTATGGATATGTCATAACTATGCGCTTCCTATCGATTGCCCAATAGTATTTTATTTACCCATCGTATGCTATTGTTTCGAGCGAGAAGCCTCTAGTGAAAACTATGGCCCCCGGGTCTACTCTAATCATATTATAAAAACTAAAAATACCTTTCTACAATTTATTTACTTTTATTGTGTTTTGCAATTTATCTATCTACCTATACAAGATTTGACCTTTGCAAGTAACGAGTCCCAGGGGATTGACAACCATCTTGCCCGTGTTGGGCTGCAAGTATTTGCTTTTGTGTGTGCAGGTTTTGTTCACTACGGTTTGGTTGGTTCTCCTTCTTGTTCTATAAACCTTGGTTCTCACTGAGGGAAATACTTATCTCTATTATACTGCTTCACCCTTCCTCTTCGGGGAAAATCCCAACGCAGCTTACAAGTAGCAAAAAGAATTTCTGGCACCGTTGCTGGAGAGACATCATCAGGTCACTACACGTACCTTCACTCAAACTATAATCTACTTGCTCTACTTTTTATAGGCCTCTCTTTTTCATCTCCCTCCACTTCTAAAAACTCAAAAATACCAAAAATATTTTGCATTACTATCTTTGCTTGTGTTGCCATGTGCCTTCTATTTGCTTGCATCTTTGCTTGCTAAAAATTATTAATATGGATTCTCATCCACTTGCTAATCTTGTCAAAAAAATCCAATTATGATGAACCAATTGCTAGTGAGTTGAGTGCACTTGATTATCTCTATGAAGTTTTGCTTGAAAATCATGAATCTCAAAATTGTGATGAAGAAGAAATTTATAAAGTGATTCATGATAGCTCCTTGAATGAAAAGCATGATTGTAATTATGTTACTGTAAATTGTATTAATGTCAATTGTGCTAATGATATGCAAAGCTGCAACCTTGGGGATGATAATTTTGTTATGTCCACTACTTACTGCAATGATCCTGATTGGGGTGATGCTTCTTATGATCTTCAAAATTTATTTAAGCCTCATGATGAATATGTCATTGATAATAATGTTTGCAATAATATTGAAAGTGGGTTTGGAAGAGTGTCAACTTTAGGTAAAAATAATCCCACATATTCGGAGAGTGTTCAATTTTACATTTTTTTGATAAAAGTGGGTTTGGAGAGGTTATGACTTTAGTTAATGTTAATCCCATTATCTCAGAAGATTATTAAACTTTCATGCATGTGGATCACGAAGATGATATTTTATATGATAGTTATATTGTTGAATTTGATACTGATCCTACATGTAATTATCATGAGAGAGGAAAATATGGTTGTTGAAACTTTCATGTTATTCAATTACCTCTCTTGATGTTGAAATTATTAATGCTTCATTCTTCCTATTTGCATATCCTAGAGATTCTTTGTCTTGATAAATTTTTTCCTATAAAATGCCTATGCATAGGAAGAGGGTTATACTTAAGTGTGGTTTTCGCATGTTGTATGATGCTCTCTTTGCATTTCAATTCTTATCTTATATGCGAGCATCATTTAAAAACTCAAGCCTATCTTAATGGCTATAAAGTTATCTCAAATGTTTGCTTTTACTTTCTGTTTTGGTGTGTTGATGCAATCATCGTACTGTTATTGTGGTTTGATCTTTTAGTTAGTGTTTGGATGATTTCGTTTACATGTTATTTGATTGTGTGAAAAACAGAAAGTTTTGCTCCCATTGCTGGAATTTCGATAATTCGCAGGAACATGATAAAATTCTGAAAATTTTATACATGATTGATATACAAATTGCCCAAGTTTTCCAAAATTTTCAGTTTTTTGGAGTTACAGAAGTATAGTTTTTTCAAATCATTACAAACTATTCTGTTTTAGACCGATTCTATTTTTATTGCATAGTTTACTTGTTTTAATGCTGTTATGGATTATATCAGGGGGGGTATAAGTAATGGAAAAGTTAGAATACAGTAGGTATTATGCAATAATAAATTATGAATGAGCTTATAAGAGTACCTAAAGTTTATGATTTGTCTATTATACTAACGGATCTCATGAGGTTTGTGTTGAGTTTTGTGTGCTGATGTTTTTCTAGTTTTGGGTGAGATCATGATGGATGAAGGAATAAGGAGTGGCAAGACCATAAGCTTGAACCTTAAGGGTTTTACCAGAACCCGATATCCAACAGCTAGTACTGTTGATTACTCCTTGTAGTTGATGCTAGTTGGATTATTTGGTGGATGATCATATGTTCAGATCCTTAATGCTATTCAATACTCCTCTAATTATGAACATGAATATGATTTGTGAGTAGTTACTTTTGTTCCCGAGGACATGGGAGAAGTCTTGTTATAAGTAATCATGTGAATTTGGTATTCGTTCGATATTTTGATGAGATGTATGTCCGGATCGGACCGGACGTGTCCGCCCCGCTCCCCCATCCAACCAGAAGCTGCCACGTGGCACTTCACCGCCGCTCGCCGCCGCGGGCCGGCGCGAGCCCGCGCGCCGCCGCCGCGCAGCCCGACCGCGCGCCGCCCCGCGCCTCCCTTCGACCCCGCCGCCGGCCACCGAGCGCCGCTGCCGGAGTGCGCCGCGCCTCACCGCCGGTGCGCTGCTGCCCGACCCCGCCATCGCCGTCCCTGCCCTCCGTGCCGTTGCCCGCTCGGCCCCGTGCCCCGCGCCCGAGCCCGAAGCTCCTCCCGCCGACACGCCTCGTCAGCCGCCGCCGCCCGTCGTCTCGCCGCCTCCATCGGCCGGCGCCGCTCCGCCTCGGCCTCCCTCCGGCCGGATCTAGCTTCCCCGCCGCCGTGCCTCGCCATGGCCTCGCCTCCCGTGGCGCCCCATCTCCCTCCTCAACTTCGGCCGTCTCCGGCGACAACCCGGAACCTGCAAGGTGGATGAGATCCACCGGGATCCGAGCCAAACACGCCATCCCCGCCCTGGATCCCTCCGTCCCGGGTCGAGCCCGTCCCTCGTTGATTTTTCGCGGAGGTGAAATTCTTCCAAGTCCCCGTAGTTTTCAGCATTCTGTTGCCATGTTCATCGCATCATAACTTGCTGCATACTGCTCCGTTTCGTGCGTATAATATGTCAAAATGTTTGTTGTGAGATGCTCTTCATTTCATTCCATTGCATCATGTTCATTTGAGTCCATATTGATGCCTGAATAATCGCTGCAAGTGTGCTAGTTGATGTTAATCTGCTGAAACTGTTATAACTTGGTGATTTGTCTTTTTCATTGCATTTGATGTGTGCATCCTATGAGCATGAGCTCTACATGTGTTTTGTACTTCATCATGCCATCTTTACAGAGGTGCAATCCATGTATTTTTGTGAATCTTGTACTGAGTGCATCGAGCTTGTTAAGTAGGGTACTTGTTGTTGCTGTTTTGCTAGGTTGATTCTGTTATATTTTGTTGCTATGTAAACCTGCTGCTACAAGTCATTCTATGCATAATCTGGAAATGTTCACTAAGGATGTTTTGTTGTACATGTCATGCTCTATCCATTCATGTCCCTGGTTGCATTTATAGCTTGCTGTAACATGTTTTTATCTTGCTCCAAACTTGCTAAATAATGTTGCTGTCAGCCAGTTAACATTAAGTTCAGTTTTGCCATGTGTTTCTCTAGTGACCCACGCACTCTATGAACTTGTTCTTGCCATGCTTAGCTTCATAAACATGTCTTCTTACTGTTGGTTGCCTTGACATGCCATGTATTGCTCTGTGGTGAGTGGTTCAAGCTCACCAACATGTCTACTTATTGTTGTTCCTGTCATGTATGAATCTGTCATATAACTTGCCATGTTTACATGGGTACCATCATATCTTCTAATCCTTTTTGGCTCATGGTCACTAAAAGACTTTTGTTCTATGCATTTAGTAGATTCATTCCATGCCTTTTTTTGCCATGTTAAGTTCCTGTAACATGTTTTTTGATAGCTCTAAACATTGCAACCTGATGTTATTTCCTGATGTCTGAAACTGTTATTATTTGCAATCTTGCCATGTCCTTTTGAGCATGTTCTAGTGATTTCTGGAGATAGCTCAGTGTTCATGTTTTATCATGCATTACCTGTACATCATGCCCATGCCTTTTGTTCTTATGTTGGGGTGCTGTAGCATATTGTTTTGATGCTTGCTATATGCCTAGTTGCTGTTTTGGACAGCTTGTCCTTTAAACTTGTATAGTGTATGCGTTGAACCGTTGCTCCGTTTTGATTGTGCTCTATATGAAAGTTGCTTGATTTTGCATGTAGTTTCATATTATCGTGTTGCATCCTTGTTTGAGGTGTTTGCTTGATGTTTGATGCATTTAACATCAATGCCATGTTTAACTTGTTTTGCTCATATCTTCTAGGCCGTAGCTCCGAATTAAACGAAATTTATATGTAACTTGACTAGAATCTCGTGTAGATCATCTTGGTGCATCTTAACTTGCTATTTAACAACTTGAACATAAGATTTATTCAGTTCTGGACCAATTTCTAGATATGCATATGAGGACTTACCGGAATTGTTATATGTTGTTCCCGGCCTCATTTAAACTTGTTTTGATGTGTTGCTCTTATATGCATCATCTCTTGCCATGAGTAGCCTCATCTAGCTTTGCCATGCATCATGCTTGGTTGTGCATCATCCCTTGTTCTTGTGTGGTGTGTTTACCATGTTGTGTGCTTCTTCTCGATAGTTCCCGTTTCGTTGCGATCGTGAGGATGTGTTCGTCTACGTGTGGTTCGTCTTTGTGGCTTCATCTTCTTCATGGACTCGTTCTTCTTCCTTGCGGGATTTCAGGCAAGATGACTGTCACCTTGGATCTCATTACTATCATTGCTATGCTAGTTGCTTCGTTCTATCGCTTTGCTGCGCTACCTATCGCTTGCTCTTCAAGCCTCCCAAATTGCCATGTCAGCCTCTAACCTTGTCACCCTTCCTAGCAAACCGTTGTTTGGCTATGTTACCGCTTTGCTCAGCCCCTCTTATAGCGTTGTTAGTTGCAGGTGAAGTTAAAGATTGCTCCATGGTGGACAGGATTATGTTGGGATATAACAATATCTCTTATTTAATTAATGCATCTATATATTTGGTAAAGGGTGGAAGGCTCGGCCTTATGCCTAGTGTTTTGTTCCACTCTTGCCGCCCTAGTTTCTGTCATACCGGTGTTATGTTCCCGGATTTTGCGTTCCTTACGCGGTCGGGTGATTTATGGGACCCCCTTGATAGTTCGCTTTGAATAAAACTCCTCCAGCAAGGCCCAACCTTGGTTTTAGCATTTGCCTCACCACCACCTACCTTTCCCTTGGGAGTAATTAACCCAAGGGTCATCTTTATTTTAGCCCCCCCCCCCCGGGCCAGTGCTTCTCTAAGTGTTGGTCCGAACCGAGCCGCCTGCGGGGCCCCCTTGGGGCAACTCGAGGTCTGGTTTTACTCGTAGCCTGTCTCATCCGGTGTTGCCCTGAGAACAAGATATGCGGAGCTCCTATCGGGATTGTCGGCACATCGGGTGGCTTTGCTGGTCTTGTTTTACCATTGTCGAAATGTCTTGTAAACCGGGATTCCAAGACTGATCGGGTTTTCCTGGGAGAAGGTATATCCTTCGTTGATCGCGAGAGCTTATCATGGGCTAAGTTGGGACACCCCTGCAGGGTATTATCTTTCGAAATCCATGCCCGCGGTTATGTGGCAGATGGGAATTTGTTAATGTCCGGTTGTAGATAACTTGACACCAGATCCGAATTAAAATGCATCAACCGCGTGTGTAGCCATGATGGTCTCTTTTTGGTGGAGTCCGGGAAGTGAACACGGTTTCTGGGTTATGTTTGACGTAAGTAGGTGTTCAGGATCACCTCTTGATCATTGCTAGCTTCACGACCTTTCCTTTGCTTCTCTTCTCGCTCCTATTTGCGTATGTTAGCCACCATATATGCTTAGTCGCTGCTGCAACCTCACCACTTTACCCCTTCCTTTCCCTTTAAGCTTTGCTAGTCTTGATACCCATGGTAATGGGATTGCTGAGTCCTCGTGGCTCACAGATTACTACAACAATAGTTGCAGGTACAGGTTATGCGATGATCATGACGCGAGAGCGATGTTTGCTTGTTTTGGAGTTCTTCTTGTGCTTCTTCTTTGATCAGGGGATAGGTTCCAGGTCGGCAGCCTGGGCTAGCAGGGTGGATGTCGTTTGAGTTTCTATTTATGTTTCGTCCGTAGTCGGATGTTGTTCTCATGTATGTTGATGTATTCTTGGGCGTTTGTGCCTCTTGTATGTATCTCCATCTATTATGTAATGTTGATGTAATGGTATCCACCTTGCAAAAGCATCTTCAAGATGGGCTTCTATCCTTGGTGGGACCTTCGAGTTCCTTTAGGATAGGGCCGTATCTTGGGCGTGACAGATGTGTTCCAGAGATATTGGTTGTAACTAGTGGCCATTGTTGTCGAAGGTGCTGGTGGGGCGTTTAATCGAGTAGGGGTCCCTTCTCCATGTGGCCTTGGCGATCTTGATGTCCGGGCCAACGAGGGGAAAAAGTACGGGCTCCTTCCTTGCTCGTATGACGAGCCCGCCAACAGCAGCGCAGAGGCACCAGGAACCATCACCCTGGGTCCAGCCCCCAGTCCTTATGCTCCATTGTCCATTAAACCTGATGCCCTGCCAAGCCAGCCTGGGGGCGGCTCTTTGCCATCACCCTGATGGGGGTCGCCTAACTTGGCCACTCCTTGGGGGCGCACCTCTTGGGTCAGGTGGACGGCGCAGCGGCGGGTGAGGGAGTCCTGGATTAGGGGGTCCTCAGACAGCCGTACTATATACTTTGGTCGGACTGTTGGACTATGAAGATACAAGATAGAAGACTTCGTCCCATGTCCGGGTGGGACTCTCCTTTGCATGGAAGGCAAGCTTGGCAATTCAGATATGTAGATCTCCTTCTCTATAACCAACTCTGTGTAACCCTAGCCCCCTCCGGTGTCTATATAAACCGGAGGGTTTAGTCCGTAGGACAAGAACAACAATCATAATCATAGGCTAGCCTCTAGGGTTTAGTCTCTACGATCTCGTGGTAGATCAACTCTTGTAATACTCATATCATCAAGATCAATCAAGCAGGAAGTATGATATTACCTCCATCGAGAGGGCCCGAACTTGGGTAAACATTGTGTCCCCCGCCTCCTGTTACCATTAGCCTTAGACGCACAGTTCGGGACCCCCTACCCGAGATCCCCGGTTTTGACACCGACATTGGTGCTTTCATTGAGAGTTCCACGGTGTCATCACGGTAAGGCTTGATCGCTCCTTCAATCATCTACAACGATGCAATCCAGGGCGAGGTTTTCCTCCCCAGACAGATCTTCATGTTCGGCGGCTTCGCACTGCGGGCCAACTCGCTTGGCCATCTGGAGCAGATCGATAGCTACGCCCCTGGCCATCAGGTCTGGCTTGCAAGCCTGAACTACACCGCCGACATCCGCGGAGACTTGATCTTCGATGGATTCGAGCCCATGGCAGGTGTGCCGAACAGTCACGAGGAGCATGACCTTGATCTTCCATCAGACGTTTTTCGGTAGATCACACCTGCGGTTGCCCCGGCTCCTAATCCGGAGCAGATCGTGCCATCCGAGGACGGGAGGATGGACCTCACCACGGAGGCCACACACTCAGCAGCGCTAGGGCCGAACACAGCCTTCGCCTCCAATGAGGTCTGTGTCATCGGACCCTCGGACTCGTCTCCGGCCATAGGCTCCGAACCGCGTGCATCCGTGCCTATTGAATCTGATTGGGCACCGATCATGGAGTTTACCTCCGCGAATATCTTTCAGCACTCGCCCATGGGCGACGTGCTAAATTAATTAAAGTCTCTCTCCCTATTAGGAGACTCTTGGCCGAACTATGTCCGGCTTGAGTGGGAAGCGAACGAATTTAACCACTTAATAGCCACTGTCGACGACTTAACCGACATGCTTGATTTCGACTCCGAAGACATCGACGGTATGGACGACGATGCAGGAGAAGAACAGGAACCACCGCCCACAGGGCGCTCGACAGCCACCTCATCATATGATATATATATATATATATATATATATATATATATATAAAAGAATGCAATGGCGACGAGGCAATAGAGGATAATCCCCTCGAGAAGCAATCTAAGCGCCGACGGCGCCGCTCTAAGACCCGCCACAACAAAAATGGCGACACCAGCACAAGAGACAATAGCACTCTGGATGGTGCTGAAGATGAAAACAATCCCGCCCAGCAAACCTTCGAGCAAGCCGGACAGGAGGATGGGCAAGTTAGCCCTGATAAACTGGCAATGGATGGAGACTCAGAGGATGATAATTATATGCCCCTCTCCGAAGACGAGGTGAGCCTCAGCGACGAAGAATTCATCGTGCCTGAGGATCCCTTCGAGCAGGAGTGCCTCAAGCGCCGGCTTATAGCCACTGCAAAAAGCCTGAAGAAAAAGCAGCGACAACTTCAAGATGATCAAGATCTGCTAACTGATAGATGGACTGAGGTCCTGGCGGTCGAGGAATACGGACTCGAACGCCCAACCAAAAGTTACCCAAAGCGTAGGTCGCTACCTCAACTCGAGGAGGAGGCATTAAAGCCTACACTACCAACACAGGATGCGGCTGACCGACCACCTCGTGGCCAAGACAAAGCGGTGTATCAGCCCGAAGTCCAGCCCGCACCCCGTCGCCAAACAAGCAAAAACACAAAGGCCCGGGGCTACAAGCATGACCTGCGAGACATATTGGAATACAAAGCAGGACAGTGAAGATCGATCTACAGATCACGGAGGCGCGCCCCAACGCGTGACCATGACCGTCACGCCGGATATGCTAAAAACAAATCCAGCCGGGACGAATACAACAGACCAGACTCATTTGAACTGCGTCGTGATGTAACCCGGCATAGAGGCACTGCACACCCCCTATGCTTCACTGACGAAGTAATGAATCATGAAGTCCTAGAAGGGTTTAAGCCCGTAAATATCGAGCCCTGCGATGGGACTACAGACCCCACGGAATGGATAGAAGATTTCTTTCTCCATATTCACATGGCCCGCGGAGATGATCTACACGCCATCCAGTACCTCCCACTAAATCTCAAGGGACCGGCTCGGCATTGGCTGAATAGTTTGCCGGCAAACTCCATTGGAAGTTGGGAGAACCTGGCAGATGCATTCTTGGATAACTTCCAGGGCACTTATGTGCAACCACCAGACGCTGATGACATAAGTCACATAACCCAACAGCCCGGAGAGTCAGCCAGGAAATTCTGGACTCGATTCCTAACTAAAAAGAACCAAATTGTCGACTGTCCGAATGCCGAAGCCCTGGCGGCCTTTAAGCATAACATCCGTGACGAGTGGCTTGCCCGACATGTCGGCCAGGAAAAGCCGAAGTCCATGGCAGCCCTCACAACACTCATGACCCGCTTTTGTGTGGGCGAGGATAGCTAGCAACAACACAACAAGCAATCCTGGCACATCAGAGGCCACAGATAGCAACGGCAAGCCCCGACGCAACAAACACAAGCGCCGCAAAAATGGTGATAACGCCGGAGACACGATAGTCAATGCCAGATTCAGTGGCTCTAAGTCCGATCAGTGGAAAAAGCCATTCCAAAAGAACAATTCGGGCCCGTCCAGTCTGGACCGCATACTCGACCGTCCATTTCAAATTCATGGCACCCCAGGAACACCAGCCAATCATACTAACAGAGAATGCTGGGTCTTCAAATAAGCCGGCAGGTCAGGTGCCGAAAAATAAGGGGAAGGGGTCACAAAGCGATGACGACGAGGAGGAGCCCCGATCACCAAACACAGGAGAGCAAAAGAAATTTCCCCCGCAAATCAAAACGGTGAATATGATAAACGCCACCCACAAGCTGGAACGGATGTGCACTCTTAGGGATGTCGACTTAACGAAGCCAGTCGCCCCACAACATACACTATGGCCGATCACTTTCGATCGTACGGATCATCCGACCAATACCAATCAGGGCAATTCAGCCGCACTAGTCCTTGACCCAATAATTGACGGATTCCACCTCACACGTGTCCTTATGGACGGAGGCAGCAATCTAAACCTGATGTATCAGGACACAGTGCGCAAGATGGGTATTGATCTTTCGATGATCAAGCCCACTAAAACCACCTTTAAAGGTTTTATACCAGGTGTGGAACCCCGTTGTATAGGCTCCATCACTCCGGAGGTAGTCCTCGGATCACCGGACAGTTACTGCACCGAAGAGTTAATCTTCGACGTCGTCCCTTTTCGCAATAATTATCATGCACTGCTCAGACAAACTACATTTTCTCAATTCAACGCGGTGCCACATTATGCCTTCCAAAAGCTCAAGATGCCCGGTTCGCACGGCATCATAACAGTTAATGGCATGGCCGAGCCCCCCCCCCCTGTGCCGAAGAATATACCGCCGCCTTAACAGTAGAAGCAATGAGTGGCATCTTTCAATCGAACCTCGAGTCGATAGCCAAGCTCTCAGACACCGTCGAGGGAGTCCGAACTACTTCGTGGCAGGATAGCCCGGCTCATCTGGAGCGCAATTAAAACACTCCAGCAGTAAACGGAGGCACAACTACGATAGGCGATGCAATGCAGCTTAACCGCTCCGTGGCACACAAATTATCTTTTTGCACTTCCTTTGCAGGTCCACTTTTGCGTAGGCCAGGACTTGGGACATGGAAGCAGCTCGAATGCGTAAGGGAATAATTAGATATTCCCCTTGATGACCATCCGATTACACTCCGGATCCGCACACAACCTCCTCCCGCCTGGTCTCAGCAGGTTCCGAAGTCATATTTATTTTTATCACATTACCTGTACTCATACGCATCGACGTGTTATTCAATTACAACATGTGGCTTTATATGACGCTTATCTGTTGTTGTTTCTTATTGACACTCTTTGTCAAATGGCATCCGTACATCGCGATATGCCTTAATATGCCAGGGGTTTCATTGTACCATAATACGGCAATAAAGTCCGAACACCTTCACGGTCGTTCGGCACCCTGAACTTATAGCATTATATGCATCAGCTCCGAATCATGTCCTGGGTCAATAGTTGGGTTTGCCCGGCTCCTATGTTTTGCTGCCTTACGTTCCGCTATATTGGCTAGCATGGCACAGGGAGAACTACTGTGATTGTGTCCCGGTTCTTCCGGACGAGCGCCTCAGTAGAGAAAGCCGAAAACTGTCTGTCATGATACGGCGAGAGCTGGTCAGCTGTTCGAGAGGTTGTATAATCTTTAAGGATTTCTTCTGCATTATGCGATAACTAATGCAGCGTGCGATGGATTGGCTCTTCTCCCGATCAGGTGCTTATAGAGCCCCTCGTGCGGTCTTCCGAACACCAGGGGCTGCGCCTACCTTCCTTTTGTCAAACTCCTATGGCTAAGTGAGAGTGATAAAGCCTTATAGTCTGATTGCCTGGTTCGTTGTACTGAACACCTCCTTCAAGGACCCAAAACCGGGATAAAGAGTGCTTAGATTTATCCCAAACACCCCCGTACTTCCTATGTGGGGGTAGAAGCCGACGACTGGCTAACTCTCAGGATTAATATATAAAACGGCCGCGCAGGAGGAAAATTCTCAAATAACAGGCAATAAATAATAGAAATGACCTTGTTCAACATTACAAAGGACAACATGACTCTATTCATGGAAATATAATGTCCTTGGTGCATTGCTCCGCCGCAAGACGGGATCCTTTCAAGACACTATCATAATATAACTCGGGCTTGCGGTGCTCCTTCCCCTCCGGCGGTCCCTCGGTCATCAGCTTTTCAACATCCATCTTCCCCCAGTGCACCTTTGTGTGGGCGAAGGCCATTCGCGCACCCTCAATATAGACCGACCGCGTGATGCCATCAAGTCGAGGGCAGGCACTCACAAGCCGCTTCACGAGCCCGAAGTAGCTACTTGGAATCGTCTCGGCAGGCCATAGCCGGATAATTAAATCCTTCATGGCTAGTTCGGCCGCCTTATGTAGTTCGATTAGCTGCTTTAGCTGATCGGCAAATGGCAGCGACCAGAAGAGCTTCTCCGCATCGCACCTTTCTTCAGCTCGATAGAATTGTGCAGCATCAGATATCCTGCGTGGCAGCTCCGCAAATACCCCTGGGGAAATCAGAATTCAAATTAGCAACTTGATTTTCTCCTCAAATACTTGCTTTGCATAGAAAAAGCCTTACCCATCGCGATCTTCTTCGCCTCTTGGATTTCTTGCAGGGCGCCTTGGGTTTCCCCTCGGGCATCACGTGCGACTTGATGAGCCTTGGTGAGTTTGGATTCTTTCTTTGTTAAGCTCTGCTCCAAGGTCTCGCATTTCTTCACAACCTCTTGGAGCTCTTGCTCAGCCTCAATAACCCTGGCCTCGTGCTTCTCATGAAGAGCTTGCTCTGCGGCTGCCTTTTTCTCGTCCTCGGCAACAGCCTTCTTAAGAGCCTCGACTTCGGTCATCGCCCCTAAAGCAAACCATGAACATATTTCTATCACACTAAATAACTCATTTGCGGTGAACGCGAGCAAGGTTTTTTGGCATACCTTGGTTATCCTCCAACTGTTTCTTCACTTGGCCGAGTTCTTCTTCGGCCCACTCCAGACTTTGCTTCAGTCTGGAGACTTCCACAGTATGAGAGGCGGCAGTCGCTACAGACGCCTTCTTATAAAAAAGGAAGAGGAAGACATGCCATAAAGTAAGTCTCCTCCGAACATATATTTGATCCTCTGTCCGGTGCCTTCTTTCACCGAACGGTGTATCAGGGGCTACTACCTACACTATGACATTCTTCGAAACCTCACAAAACATACCTCAAAGCCCGTTATAAGGCTGATGCAGGCTTCATTCAGTCCACTCTCAGTGGACTGAATCTTCTCAATCATCGTACCCATAAGGGCACGGTGTTCTTCAACGATGGAGGCGCTCTTCAGCGCCGCCGATAAAGTAACTAGCACCTCTGGCTGGACAGAAGTTGCCGGTGGAACAGGCGCACCCCCTCCAGCCGAGGGAGGCTGCCTGCCTAATTCCGAAGCCATACGGTCTCCGGAATCATGTCCGGTTGGGGGCCGAATTCGAGATAGCCCCCGCCATCGACATCCATGGGAACCTTTTCTCCTGTGTGTCCGGCCCTTGAAGCTTGACCCCCTGGCACAGCCTTTACGGTCTTCTCCCCCCTCCTTGGCTTGGGTCCCTCTGGGACGATGCGTTGGTGTCATTTACGTGTTTTGGGGAAGGGGCCTTCGGGGTGTCCCACTGTCCATAGAATCCGAACCTAGTGAACCCTCCAATGAGGATTGTTCGGTGCGGGACCTCGCCGGACTGCCAAAAAAGTATGGATCGATGATCAAAACATCGTTGATGGTGTCCTGGACTAGGGGGTACTCACCACGTCATCTCCCGATCAGTTGGATTTGGCCGAGGACCCCCATGGCCGTATGCTCATGGGCCAGTTCGGACAACCCCTGCCGCATACAAGGAAGACTCCACAAGACTTGGCGCCCAAGACAAGGACTCTCCTAAACCCTGGGCCTCTAATGTCTTATATAAACCGAGGCCAGGCTAGTCAATAGACAATCTCATATTCATTACTACAATCTCGTGGTAGACATATGTACTCTGTACTACACCCATATGAATACAATCAAAAGCAGGACGTAGGGTTTTACCTCCATCAAGAGGGCCCGAACCTGGGTAAAATCCCGTGTCCATGTTACCATCGTTCCAAGACGCCTAGCTTAGGACCCCTACTACAAGATACGCCGGATATTGAACCGACATTGGTGCTTTCATTGAGAGCCTGATGGGTGTCGTCGCGGTGCGATGGGATCTCGAAGCGACGTTGAATCAGGTGTTGTCCTATCAGTTTTTTACCTATTCGGCGTAATCAATTCTTTTCGGTTTTAACCATCTACTCTTTCGTGTTGTTCTCTTTGTAGGAGCGAGCAGGTTGAAATCAATCTACCTGCGGCTGCACAAGTTATCAGATTGTGTGTGGGCGCAGGTTGACTATCGCCGCCCACAAGCCCTGCAGGCTACAGCCGTACTCAATTCAGCGCCGACCAATCACGCATCAGGCGCCAAATCAGTCCGGATCAAGCCGGCTGCTCCGCTTTGATTCAAGAAAAAGTGACACGCATGGAGTTCCAGGGAAACATGCTATGTTCGGCAGCCGACAAGGGCAACAAATCTGCTTCACGTGGACAGATTATTTAATGCCTTCCCTCTCTCCAAAATTACTATGGGGAAGATAATCAGGAAGATTCCATGTCTTCTTTCCCTCTTTCTTCCTTATTTAAAGGCATAGACTACCTTGTTTTCCATGTAGTACATACTTAAAGGCATGCATGGTACTAATTGTTCACGATTTTGCGAGGTTTGAACACAGCTTGATTTTAAGTGTCTCTTATGATTAAGGAATCTCCTTCGCGCGGCCTCAACTTGACTGTCTTCCCATCAGTCTGGTTTTCTGTGCGCCAACTGACGGACACCTCATGCGCGACGTGGTTGCTCTATGCCGCCAGCTCGGCAATCTGACGCCATCGCCCCAACCGGCTCCAATTCGGATGCATCATGACCTAATTGGTCCAAATACCATGCCAACCTTCTTGTCGCATCAGTCAACTCCGGGGCTTCAATAATTGACTTCCAGTAATCCACTTTGACTGCGTCACACGATCACTTCGGCAAGCCGACGTCGTCGTCCGAATCAGCATAAATCGGCCCGCACGATCATCTTGTTGGTCGAATTGCCACACCAACATGTTCGGCTGCCTCGGGGACTTTGGCATCACTAAGGGAGCTCTACCTCATCGAGTGTTCGGCACACAGGCCATATTTTTTTTATTATTCACTTGGCATAAATTATTAATTATGCAACCTTTTTTTAATTTATTATTATTACTATTATCTCTGGCTTGCACTATTTTCTTTGCGCAGATAAATGATCCAGGTCCGGCATCACTGTCACCTAAGCGTACCGGTGTACCACGTCACCAACGCTGGACCAGGGCTTCATCATCACTTCATTAACCCACACCGGGGACTTCGGCGTCATACTGCCGGCCTGCTCCTTCACCTCGGCTAGACCGAGGGCTTCACCTCTTCGGAGTGCCGAGCTCTTCACTCGGCCACATCAGGCTGGGGGGCTGAGACCTCCTCCCGCACGAAGCTCGGACCGCGTCATCAATGCCGAACACATTAACCAGCTATGTTGCTTTCATGCTCAAAAACTTTCAGTTTTAAATTTTGTTCGGTCCGACCAAGGATTATACTTTTTTTAGCAAAAAGTTGTTTGTGAAAAACTTCCTTGTCCAAACTTTGTTTGTGACACACAAATTCAAATACCCCGTTTACTTGGGGGCTCCCTTGTTGGAGCTTTTCCTCTTGCATATGATTATACTTGTACGGCTTCGTTCCTTGTTCGTGTATTACGCCACAATATGCACCATATTGACCTAAGTGATTTGCAAGCTGGGTTGCCTTGCTCCTGTGTTTACCCCTATGTTCCTGATTGTTCAGCTAGGGAGTAAAGGGAGCACCTCTGCGATTGTCACGATCGGGTCACCCGAGCCGGACCTCAGACTGCGTGAAGCCGAAAGCTAGCGCTCTTACTGTTTTCAATTCTGGTCGGCACACAACAGAACTCATGAGTACAAAAAATCTATTGCACAAGTCTCATATTAACAATGAGCACCGAAGAAAGGTATCGGTGGGGGTACTATTTTCTTCGAAGATGCTTCTTACACTTTGTTAGTAAAATAGCATAAGTTCCCTGAGCGCGCTTTGTCTGTTATAGCCTTATGACCTGATTGCCTGGTTATCGGAAACACCATCGATATTCTTGATAGGTGGAGTACATAACACTTTTCGGTCCTTGACCGAAGAGGGAGAAGCCGACGGTCGATTAAGACGCGTTTAAAGTTCGGGTGAACATAGATATGATATAAGTACATTGGTACATACAATCATTATACATAAAATTCTTTTACCCAAGTCACTCGGGGGCTCTTAAATTCATGTGAGCTATTTTATAGTAAGTGTTCTTCTTCTTAGTGGTTGCAAAGTCTTTTTTATATCACTCCATTTTTCGAAGCGAGTGTGTGGTCAATAGCCGAGAGCCTAATTAATCTCTCAAAGCCGCTAAAGTTTGCTAAACTGGCCAAATGAGAAGTACTTTGCCTTCGGGATAGGAGGTTGAAGCCGTAGGCTGACCCGCTTGAAGTCTTGAAATAGGGTGTGTCAGGTCAAAGCACGATAGAAGCACAATTTTTTTAAGACCAATTTTCTGATTGGCACCGAACAATTGATCTAGTTCGGACGTCGAGTTTTTACTGACGTTTTTTGTTTTCCAAGCCTATGGCACTTTTTCAACTATTTGTGTGTTTTCCGCATAAGTCTTGCAGTGCAACGCCGGACACCTTTAGAGATTCGGCAAAAATTCTCGGATATTGCTATATATGCATCAGTTTCGAATTGTGTCTTCGGTCAACAGTTGGGTTGCCCGGCTCCTGCGCTTGCCTCCTATGCTCCGCTTTGTTTGGCTAGGTGTGCAAAGGGAGAACCACTGCGATTGTGCTTCCATCTTGCCTTGTTAAGCACCTTAGTGGAGAAAGCCGAAAACTGACTGTCACAATAAGCGTAAAGTGGTCAGTGATCCGATGACTGTATTAAATGAC
This sequence comes from Triticum aestivum, assembly GCF_018294505.1. Classification (NCBI taxonomy): domain Eukaryota; kingdom Viridiplantae; phylum Streptophyta; class Magnoliopsida; order Poales; family Poaceae; genus Triticum; species Triticum aestivum. The sequence continues at coordinate 341,894,676 of NC_057810.1, forward strand.
GGGCCATTCATAACATTGGCCGAACTGTTTACGGCTTGACCTCGGCTGTCGCCGAACACTAACCGGGGGGCTACTTGCTGGCCTCCCAACTTTAAGATCCTGTGACTAAGTGAAAGTTATAAAGCCCGCATATCTGATTGCCTTGTTTCCGCTAAACACAACCGCCTTCGGGCACCGAGACGTCGGCTAAGGGTTGTTTTGTTATTGCAGAAACACCCTGCTTAGCATCTACAAGGGGGTAGAAGCCGAGGATGGGAATTTTCAGATTATAAACAATCGCAACGGAGGTAAAAAATTGGGTTCATTTAGACCATAGATTTTGGAAGCTTTCCCCGAACTAAATCCTAAGTATTTTTGTCACGCCCAATATGCAACCCTATCCAAAAGGAACTCGAATGTCCCACCAAGGATAGACCCGCATGTTGAAACGCTTTTGCAAGGTGGATATCATTACATGAACATTACATAATAGTTGGGGATACATACAAGCGGCATAGAATGCCAAACGAATACAACATCATCTTACACAAGAGCATCATCCGACTACGGATGAAACACAAACAGAAACTCAACCGACATCCACCCTGCTAGCCCAGGCTGCCGACCTGGAACCTATCCCCTGATTGAAGAAGAAGCAGAAGAACTCCAAAACAAGCAAACATCGCTCTCATGTCATGATCAGCGCATAACCTGTACCTGCAACTGTTGTTCTAGTAATCTGTGAGCCACGAGGACTCAGCAATCCCATTACCATGGGTATCAAGACTAGCAAAGCTTAATGGGAAAGGGAGGGGTAAAGTGGTGAGGTTGCAGTAGCGACTAAGCATGATATGGTGGCTAACATACGCAAATAAGAGCGAGAAGAGAAGCAAAAGGAACGGTCGTGAAGCTAGCAATGATCAAGAGGTGATCCTGAACTCCTACTTACGTCAAACATAACCCAAAACCGTGTTCACTTCCAGGACTCCGCCGAGAAGAGACCATCACGGCTAAACACACGGTTGATGCGTTTTAATTCGAATCTGGTGTCAAGTTATCTACAACCGGATATTAACAAATTCCCATCTGCCACATAACCGCGGGCATGGCTCTCGAAAGTTTATACCTTGCAGGGGTGTCCCAACTTAGCCCATGATAAGCTCTCGCGATCAACGAAGGATATACCTTCTCCCAGGAAGACCCGATCAGTCTCGGAATCCTGGTTTACAAGACATTTCGACAATGGTAAAACAAGACCAGCAAAGCCGCCCGATGTGCCGACAAATCCCGATAGGAGCTGCACATATCTCGTTCTCAAGGCACACCGGATGAGCAAGACGTCGGGTTGGCATAGACCCTGGTTGCCCAGGGGGCGCCGGACATCACTCGGTTTGGACCAGCACTCGGAGGAGAACTGGCCTGGGGGGATAAATAAAGATGACCCTCGGGCTCCGGAAACCCAAGGGAAAAAGGGATAGGTGAGGCAAATGGTAAAACCAAGGTTGGGCCTTGCTGGATGAGTTTTATTCAAAGCGAACTATCAAGGGGGTCCCATAAATCACCCAACCGCGTAAGGAATGCAAAATCAAGGAACAGAACACCGGTATGACGGAAACTAGGGCGGCAAGAGTGGAACAAAACACCAGGCATAAGGCCGAGTCTTCCACCCTTTACATATAGATGCATTAATTAAATAAGAGATATTGTGATATCCCAACATAATCCTGTCCATCATAGGGCAATCTTCAACTTCACCTGCAACTAACAATGCTATAAGAAGGGCTGAGCAAAAGCGGTAACATAGCCAAGCAACGATTTGCTAGGAAGGGTGAAAAGGTTAGAGGCTGACATGGCAATTTGGGAGGCTTGAAGAACAAGTGATAGGTTGCACAACATAGCGACAGAATGAAGCAACTAGCAAAGGAATGATAGTAATGAGATCCAAGGTGACGGTCATCTTGCCTGAAATCCCGCTAGGAAGAAGAACGAGTCCATGAGAAGATGAAGCCACGAAGACGAGCCAAGCGTAGACGAACGAATCCTCACGATCGCAACGAAACAGGAACTGTGACATGAGGATGAGGTCGGGGTGCATCATGTCATCTAGCTTAAGGCGTTACTCTGTTTGTCATGAACTTAATACCATAGATGCATGCTAGATGGCGATCAATTGGTGGAGTAATAGTAGTAGATGCAGGCAGGAGCCGGTCTACTTTTCATGGACGTGATGCTTATATACATGATCATTGCTATGAATATGTCATAACTATGCGCTTCCTATCGATTGCCCAATAGTATTTTATTTACCCATCGTATGCTATTGTTTCGAGAGAGAAGCCTCTAGTGAAAACTATGGCCCCCGGGTCTACTCTAATCATATTATAAAAACTAAAAATACCTTTCTACAATTTATTTACTTTTATTTTGTTTTGCGATTTATCTATCTACCTATACAAGATTTGACCTTTGCAAGTAACGAGTCCCAGGGGATTGACAACCATCTTGCCCGTGTTGGGCTGCAAGTATTTGCTTTTGTGTGTGAAGGTTTTGTTCACTACGGTTTGGTTGGTTCTCCTTCTTGTTCGATAAACCTTGGTTCTCACTGAGGGAAATACTAATCTCTATTATACTGCTTCACCCTTCCTCTTCGGGGAAAATCCCAACGCAGCTTACAAGTAGCAAAAAGAATTTTTGGCGCCGTTGCTGGAGAGACATCATCAGGTCACTACACGTACCTTCACTCAAACTATAATCTACTTGCTCTACTTTTTATAGGCCTCTCTTTTTCATCTCCCTCCACTTCTAAAAACTCAAAAATACCAAAAATATTTTGTGTTACTATCTTTGCTTGTGTTGCCATGTGCCTTCTATTTGCTTGCATCTTTGCTTGCTAAAAATTATTAATATGGATTCTCATCCACTTGCTAATCTTGTCAAAAAATCCAATTATGATGAACCAATTGCTAGTGAGTTGAGTGCACTTGATTATCTCTATGAAGTTTTGCTTGAAAATCATGAATCTCAAAATTGTGATGAAGAAGAAATTTATAAAGTGATTCATGATAGCTCCTTGAATGAAAAGCATGATTGTAATTATGTTACTGTAAATTGTATTAATGTCAATTGTGCTAATGATATGCAAAGCTGCAAGCTTGGGGATGATAATTTTGTTATGTCCACTACTTACTGCAATGATCCTGATTGGGGTGATGCTTCTTATGATCTTCAAAATTTATTTAAGCCTCATGATGAATATGTCATTGATAATAATGTTTGCAATAATATTGAAAGTGGGTTTGGAAGAGTGTCAACTTTAGGTAAAAATAACCCCACATATTCGGAGAGTGTTCAATTTTACATTTTTTTTGATAAAAGTGGGTTTGGAGAGGTTATGACTTTAGTTAATGTTAATCCCATTATCTCAGAAGATTATTAAACTTTCATGCATGTGGATCACGAAGATGATATTTTATATGATAGTTATATTGTTGAATTTGATATTGATCCTACATGTAATTATCATGAGAGAGGAAAATATGGTTGTTGAAACTTTCATGTTATTCAATTACCTCTCTTGATGTTGAAATTATTAATGCTTCATTCTTCCTATTTGCATATCCTAGAGATTCTTTGTCTTGATAAATTTTTTCCTATAAAATGCCTATGCATAGGAAGAGGGTTATACTTAAGTTTGGTTTTCGCATGTTGTATGATGCTCTCTTTGCATTTCAATTCTTATCTTATATGCGAGCATCATTTAAAAACTCAAGCCTATCTTAATGGCTATAAAGTTATCTCAAATGTTTGCTTTTACTTTCTGTTTTGGTGTGTTGACGCAATCATCGTACTGTTATTGTGGTTTGATCTTTTAGTTAGTGTTTGGATGATTTCGTAGACATGTTATTTGATTGTGTGAAAAACAGAAAGTTTTGCTCCCATTGCTGGAATTTCGATAATTCGCAGGAACATGATAAAATTTGAAAATTTTATACATGATTGATATACAAATTGCCCAAGTTTTCCAAAATTTTCAGTTTTTTGGAGTTACAGAAGTATAGTTTTTTCAAATCATTACAAACTATTCTGTTTTAGACCGATTCTATTTTTATTGCATAGTTTACTTGTTTTAATGGTGTTATGGATTATATCAGGGGGGGTATAAGTAATGGAAAAGTTAGAATACAGTAGGTATTATGCAATAATAAATTATGAATGAGCTTATAAGAGTACCTAAAGTTTATGATTTGTCTATTATACTAACAGATCTCATGAGGTTTGTGTTGAGTTTTGTGTGCTGATGTTTTTCTAGTTTTGGGTGAGATCATGATGGATAAAGGAATAAGGAGTGGCAAGACCATAAGCTTGGGGATTCCCAAGGCACCTCAAGGTAATATCCAAGGAAGACCCAAGCGTCTAAGCTTGAGGATGCCCTGGATGGAATCCCCTCTTTCGTCTACAATCTATCGATGTATTACTTGGAGCTACATTTTTATTCATCACAAGATATGAGTTTTGCTTGGAGTGTCTTGTACCATAGTTTTGCTTTCTTTACTTTTTTGTTTGCCGCAATCATTGTTTGCTAGACACACCTTTTGAGAGGGACACTCATTTATCGTGATTTGTTAGAATACTCTATGTGCTTCACTTATATCTTTTGAGCTAGGTAGTTGCTTTAGTGCTTCACTTATATCTTTTAGAGCACATCGGTGGTTATATTTTATAGAAATGATTGCACTCTCATGCTTCACTTAAATATTTTTGAGAGTCTATGAATAGTAAGTGGTAATGTTCATGTGTTATAAGACTAGTCCGAGAAGGATAGGAATTCGAGGGGGATATAATAAAAACTTTCATGTAGATCATTATATATGAAACGCGTGGTTTAATGATATTGATGTCGTAATATGAAAGGATATTTGTTCATGATCATTTTTTAGTAGAAATATCAGTATTAATGCTGATTATTAACTTCCCATCTAAGTGTTGGTCATGGCATGGTGGGGAGGTTTGAGCATTTGTATTTTTGATTGAAATCCTTGAGTGCTTTTATAATCAGATGCGTGCGATGGTTAACTCCGACCAACCAATTCCCTAGGGGCATGCGAGTAGTACTTTGCTTCGAGGGATAATAGGTTTTCACAATAAGTATGTGAGTTCTTTATGACTAATGTGAGTCCATGGATTATACACACTCCTACCTTTTTGCAATTTGCTAACCTCTTTGGTACTGTGCATTGTCGTTTCTCACCTCGAGAGTTGGTGCAAACTTCATCAGTGCATTCAAATCCCGTGGTATGATACGCTCTATCAGACATAAGCCTCCTTATATCTTCCTCAAAACAGCCACCATACCTACCTATTATGACATTTCATAGCCATTCTAAGATATATTGCCATGCAACTTCCACCGTTCCGTCACATGACTTGTGTGTTCATCATCATATTGCTTTTGCATGATCATATAGAGCTAGCATGATATTTGTGGCACAACCACTATTCATCATTATTATACATGTTACGCTAGATCATTGCACATCTTGGTACACTGCAAGAGGCATTCATATAGAGTCGTATTGTTTCAGTTCTATCGAGTTGTAAGTAAATAAAAGTGTGATGATCATCATTATGAGAACATTGTTCCAGTGAGGAAATATGTTGGAGACTATGATTCCTATGCAAGTCGAGATGAAACTCCGGACAAAAAAATTTGAAAAAAAGGAAAAAGAGAAATAAATAGAAATAAAAACATGAGAGAAAAGGAGATAAGGGACAATGTTACTATCCTTTTTTCACACTTGTGCTTCCGAGTAGCTAGCACCATGTTCTTCCTATAGAGAGTCTCATGAGTTATCACTTTCATATACTAGTGGGAATTTTTCATTATAGAACTTGGCTTATATATTACGATGATGGGCTTCCTCAAATGCCCGAGGTCTTCATGAGCAAACGAGTTGGATGCATACACAGTTAGTTCCCATTGAGATTTCATACACATATAGCTCTTAGTGCATCCGTTGCATGGAAATCCCTACTCCTCGTATTGACATCAATTGATGGGCCTCTCCATTTCCTTTGGATTAGCCGCGTTGATGTGAGACTTTCTTCCTTTTTTGACTTCACTTATTGATATCTATCACAACATTCGATTCCACCTATAGTGCTATATCCATGGGTCATGCTCATGTAGTGCATGGAGTTGAAAATAATGAAGCGCGTTAGAAGTACGATCCAATTGTCTGGTTTGACACCGGGGTGCTCATGATTTATACTTATGCGGTGAAGGTGGAGTCATGCCATGCTAACATGATAAAATGGGTGTGGATAACATTCGTTAAGGATTGTATATTTTGAAAAAACAAATGATTATGCTTCTTATATTCATGGATATTATTATATTGATATTGTTACTTCATCGTTTCTCTCTCTCTCTCTCTCTCTCTCTCTCTCTCTCTATATATATATATATATATATATATATATATATATAGGACAACACTATTCCAATCCCAGGATTAGAATAGTTATTTGGATCACGTGAGACCCTATATAGAAGGCGCACGGTGTTCCTGAGATCCCCGATTGATGAAAAAAATAAAAACTGCCCCACCCACCCCTAACCTAACCTCCCCCTATCCCATCTGGCCCCTCCCCAAAACTACATCGCGCCACCGCCGCCTCACTCCCTACCCCGCGTCGCCGCCAGGCCCCGGCCACCTCCCACGCCGTCGCTTGGCCTCGACCACCTACAACACCGCGGCCATCCCCCGCCAGGAACCCCCACGCCACCACCGTCGCCCCCACCGCCCCCCCCCCCCGCCAGGAAGCCGAGCACTTGCAGCGGCCACCACCTCCACCCGCCGGTGCAGCCATCGGCCTAGGCCACGCGCACCACCGGCCCCGCCGACTCCTGGATCCACTAGCACCGGCGCCGTCGCCCCAACCAATGTCTTCCACTGTCGCCGGCCTCCTTCATGGACCACCTCGCCGCCGCGCTCCGCCGACTCAGGTCGTCGCCGGCCTTCCTCCCCTGCTTCCACTATGGAGGTGGCCTCCATTTGCCGTCAACCGCCACCGTGACCTACCCCAGGGAGCCCCCGCGACCTTCCCATGGCGCCCCCGCGACCTGCCCATGTCTCCAGGCCCCTCAACACCTTCGCAGCGCCTCACTCCCGCAGCATGTCTCTAGGTGCAGCAACATCAGCATTCCTTCTCGTGACTGTTTTCTTTTCTGAATTTTTGCTACTACGGACACCCACAGAGGAAGAGAAGCCCCTCTGAATCTGAAGTTTACATGAAAACTGAACTTCTACCTCTTTGCTATAGGAGCGGTGGTTGGAGTCCTTAATCGGTTGCACTACTTGCTTTTAGCCTCTTGTCGATGGATACAAGGCGTTGTGTGGTGTGCGATCTCGTTTTTGGATGGGGCGCCATTGCGACCACCATCTGCCCTAAGCTCCGCATCCCGTCCACCGCCGCGTGTGCCTTGCGTCCTCATGACCTCCGCGGCCAGTCCACCAATGCCCTCCGAGTGCGCCCTGAGCAAGGCGTAGGGTGCGTGCTGAATGCATTTGTTCATGCACTGGTGTGTGTGCATGCTGGCATTTGTGTGAGCGCTAGGTGTGTTGCTTGCGTGCTGTGATGTATGATGTGTAGATTTTTTTTGGACTTCATGTTGTGAACCCAACTAAGTTTGAACACAAATGATCAGATCGCTACTGCTTTGTATTTGCTCTTGTAGCAGAAATCTCGCTTCCCTGCTGCTGTTATAACCATGTATTGTTTCAAAATGACTTTTTGTCTGAAGTTCAGTAGTATTTGTTGGTGCAAAAAAGTTGCTTCAGTTTCATGGGTCCTTCAAAAAATGAATGGGAAAAAGGACTTTTCTTCTCCAAAATGCATCACCGCTCTGAAGTGCTAATTCTTCTTGTGTGCTTCTATCGAGGCTTGTGTTTCATGGAGAGAGAGACATAGAAATTGTGGAAATCATTAATGTGTCATTTTTGTCTATGTACTTCGAAGACATTTTGTCTGAGAAAAAAAGGTTAACGACACATTCTTTTGAGAGATAGAGAGTGCTTTGGGATCCAATGTTTTCTACACAAAATTATGCATTTGTGTCTCACCAATGTAGCGGGCAACACATACTTTGTACAATGAAAAAATTAGTTTCATGTGAGAAGTTCAAATATAAAAATAAGGACAAGTTCACGTATAGTAAAATTAGTGCAAATAAAAAATGTAGTGAGCCATGTGTTGTTGATATTTTTTAAACAAAAATTAAAATAAGAAAGGTGTTTGGTGTTGTAACAAAGATGTATTTTTCCAAATTCTAAAAACCCCAAGAAGGTCAAAATGAAATAACGGAATAGTTCAATTTTTTAACAAAGAAAACAAAATTTCCTTGTTTCTAAAAAAACCTAGGAGAAGCAACTCAAATGTTATTAAAAAACTATGATTTCCATCGTTACCAATGAATAAACCAAGAAGTTCAACTTGAATAAATAGAGCACTTCAAAAAATATAGAGAAAATGGATTTTACTCATTTCTACAAAAAATCTAGAAGTTCAAATTATAAAAATAAGAAGTTCAATATTTATTAGAATATCAAGATAGTGATATGAAAAAAATAATGTAGTTTAATTTTTTAAAGCCAATTTTTCCTGTTTCTAAAAAACCTAGAAGTAAAAAAGGTAGATCAGTTCACTGTCTATAAAAAAACTCAGATATTTTCACGTAACCAAGAGAAGTGCGGTTTGATAATTGCCAGAAGTTCACGTACTACACTGTGTGCATTTGTATGCAAAAAAAGAATAAAAAAGCAAAGGCCGAAAGTTTTGTTACTAGAAGTTCAGGTGCTCAGCCCGAGAAAGTTAAAAAATTCTTGTGAGAGAGGTTGAACAAAAAAACGTGACAGAAGTTCAAGGTGAAAACAACGAGAAGTACAATATTACAAGGAATGCATTTCAGATAGTAATATAAGAATAGAAAACAAAAAGGTTAAAAGGTTTGTTGCAAGAAGTTCACGTGCTCCTCCCGGTGAAGTTCAAGATCTCTAGTGCGAGACGTTCGACCTTCAATTATACATAAAAACAGGCAAAAACGACGTTGTTTTTGCCATTTTTAAAACTGCTCTCGGACGATAAAAATTCGTAACGTGTGTCTACATGAAAAAGATGCTCCTATTCATAAGCTTTCCAATGGTATATTATATGCTATATTCCGATGAATGGTTTAAAAGTTTTATGTATACCGTTAAAACAAAATACGTCACAGAAGTTCAACGTGAAAACAACAGGAAGTTCAACTACTGCACTGAAGAATTTCAGATGAATAACTTTTGAAACCATCGCGAGTATGAAATAATGATCCAGACGGGAAAGTTGTGTGTTTACAACAACTTATTCATGTGCAGCAGATGTTCAAGTCAAACTAACGGGGCGATTCAGCGCTTAGTCTTGAAAAAGTGGAGAAAATTATACATGCTCTGTAGGAAGTTTGGCTTTAATTTATATTTTGTGAAGGTCAAAATGTTGTGTTCGAGAAGGTCAAGTGTGTTATCTCAGCAAGTTCAAAATAAATTTGAACATGCAAGGTATAACATGCAAGAAAACAAAAAGGGAGAAGTTCAATCTCTAAAGATGACGCAGTTCAACGTGTAAACCAATGTTGAAAGAAAACAAAAAGAAAATGAGAAGTTCAATTTCTAAAGATGAAGCGGTTCGACGTGCAACCCAATGTTGAAAGAAAACAAAAAGAAAGGAGAAGTTCAATTTCTAAAGATGACGTGGTTCGACGTGCTAAACAATGTTGAAAGAAAATAAAAAGAAAAGGAGAAGTTCAATTTCTAAAGATGACGCGGTTTGATGTGCAAGCCAATGCAAAAACACACATAAAAATGTTGTTTTGGTGTCTTAAAATATTTTTATTCATAAAAATGATTAAGAAATAAAACCAAGAAGACCATATTAAAAAGATGGAGAAGTTCGATGATTATAGAAAACTCAGATTTTCCTCGAAAATACGACAGAGTGAAAATAGCAAGAAGTACAACATGAAAACAACAATAAGTTCAATTACTACACTGAATGAATTTCGAATGAAAAACTATAAAACCTTCGCGAGTATGAAAAAAGATCAACACGGGAAAGTTGTGTGTTTACAGCAGCTTTCCATCGGTATATCACTTGCTCAATTCCGGCGAGTGGGTGGAGAGCTGCGAGTCAAAAAAGCACGTGAAAATAGAGTGAAGTTCAAGTACACGTGCCGAGAAGTTCAGCTTCTTCACGCGGTGCATTTTCGAAGAATCGGTTTCTCGATAAAGGCAGAACAAATGATCTCGCCATTTTCATAATTACTTGAAAACGACTAGGAATCAGAGAAAACCATCAACATGAAAAAGTTTCGCATTTTCCATAGCTTTTCAGCGGTGTATTATTTGCCCCATTTCGATAAAGTTTGTATAAATTATGCTAAAATACGTTTTTAGCCATTTTCAAATTTGGCTTAAAACAATAAGGAATTGGTAGAAACAATATATACAAAAAGGTTTTGCATTTCCTCAAGCTTTCCAACACCGTATCATTTGTTGTATTCGGACGTACGGTTAAAAAATTAGCTGGAAAATACGAACTCGGTGGAACTTGTACCGTTTTCTGAATTACTTTTAAACCGTTACAAATTAGAAAGTACTTTTAACATTAAAAAGTAGCACATTTTCACAAGCTTTCCAACGCCATATCATTTGCCTCAATTGGATTAGCCGTTTAGAAATTACATTGAAAATACGAACTCGATTGTTTCGTTTTCGAAGTTTTACGATTTTCCAAATTACTCTTCATCCATAGGGAATTAGAGAAAACTTGCAACATGTTGAAGGAGCGGTTTTGCAGTAGCTTTCCAACGCCATATTATTTACCTCATTCCGATAAATGGTTTAGAAATGCGATCGAAAATACAATTCACGTTTTTTGTATGAAGAAAAAACGGTTTTCAAACTGCTCTTAAACCGCCTACATTTTGCCAAAAATTTAACTTGGCTCATGATATTGGTGTCCATGGCTTTCCAACGGTATATCGCAAGCTCCATTTGGACACATTTTAGCTGAAGTTCAACCTAGTACTCGGGGAAGGTCAGGCGCGTTACTCGGGAAGTTCATGTTGTGATCAGAATATATATATATATATATATATATATATATATATATATATATATATATATATATATATATATATATATATATATATATATATCGTAAAGAGATTACATGATACACATGTTAGGTAGCATTCAACATCAAAATTTATGTTTTTATCATTTACCTACTCGAGGACGACCAGGAAGTAAGCTTGGGGTTGCTGATACGTCTCCAACGTATCTATAATTTTTGATTGTTTCATGCTATTATATTATCAATCTTGGATACTTTATATGCTATGCTACTTTATATCATTTTTTGGGACTGACCTAATAATGTAGTGCCCAATGTCAGTTCCTGTTTTTCTGCTTCTTTTTGGCTTTTCAAAAAATCGGTACCAAAGAAGTCCAAACATGATGAAACTTTACGATGGTTTTTTGGACCATAAGGGAACCTAGAAGGTTTAGGAGGAGGCCATAAGACCTACGAGAGAGCCACGAGCTCACAGGGCGCGCCCCTGAGTTCATGGGCCCCATGCAGCTCCGTTTGACCTAATTCCACCTCTATAAATTTACAAATATTCCCAACCAGCGGAGAGCCACTTGAAACACTTTTTTCACCGGCCAAGCTTTTGTTCTTCCGTGATCCCATCTGGAGGCCTTTTCTGGTACTCTACCGGAGGGGGAATCAATTCACGCATCACCAAAGGAACACCAATGAGGATGATGAACCCCTCAGTGACCGTGTTCCCCTCTGGCAAGGTGCCGGAATAGGGATCTAGATTGGATCTCATGGTTCAAGAACTTGCGGCGGCTAGAATTGTGTTTCCTCGACTCCCCTAGGGTTTATGGAATATTTGGGTATTTATAGAGCTGAGAGGCAGTGGAGGAGATCCATGTTGGCCCCAGAAACCATCAGGGCGCACCAGGGGCCTCTGGTGCGCCCTAGTGTCTTGTGGACCCCACGGGCCTCCCCTCTGGTACTTCCTTGGCTCCCAAGTTGTCTTCTGGTCCAAAAAAATCTCCAAAAAATTCGCTGCATATGGACTCCGTTTGATAGGGATATTCTGTGAAGTAAAAAACAAGCAAACAATAGCAACAGGCACTGGGCACTATGTCAATAGGTTAGTCCCAAAAAATGATATAAAGTTGCTATAAAATGATTATAAAACATCCAAGAATGATAATATAACATCAAGGAACAATAAAAAGTTATAGATATGTTGGAGACATATCAACATCCCCAAGATTAATTCCTCCTCGTCCTCGAGTATAAGGTAAATGATAAAAACAGAATTTTTGATGTCAAATGTTGCCTAACATGTTCATCACATATTATTTTCTTTTGTAGCATGGACATTTGGACTTTTAGATGGTTCAAAGCAATAGTATATATTTGACATGAAGACTTCAATACTCAAGCATATCAAGAAGCAACTATGTCTTTCAAAATATCACACTAAAGAAAGTTATCCCTAGCCTATCATGCGCAATCATTGATCCATTCACGAAACACACTCGAATATTAGCTACATCCAATGCTCAAGTATGATCATAGTGCTCCATAGTTGGTGCTTTATAAGAGAAGCTGGAGACTCAAATAAAGATTGCATAAAAGTAAATAGATAGGCCCTTTGCAGAGGGAAGCAGAGATTTGTAGAGGTGCCAGAGGTCAAAGCTTAAATTGAGAGATAAAGAATATTTTGAGAGGCATGCGTTTCCCGTCAATGAAAACGACCGAGTAGTTCCCAATACTTTCCATGCTAGATACATCATATGCGGTTCCAAAACATAAAATAAAGTTTATTCCTTTTTCCACCATTCTTTCACAATTCATGCCTAGCCATATCTACGAGTGCCTTCCATACCAACACTTTCCAAGGAATTTATTAGACAATATAAATAAATTTGTTTTTCATTTCGGGACTAGGAATCCCTATTACCTCCATACTCTCGTGCAATGACAATTGAATAAACACTCATCTTGAGAATAACACATCTAGCATGGAAAATAATGGTCACCCCCTGTCGCTTCATGAGCGGTACCTGCACACAAAAAGGAAATTCATTTTGAAAATTAGTGTTGGCACATACAAAATTACTTAGAGCGACAAGGAAATACCACATATAGGTAGGTATGGTGGACTCATATGGAAAAACTGGGTTTAAGGATTTTGGATGCACAAGTAGTATTTCTACTTAGTAAAAATGGAGGCTAGCAAATAGATTGAGAAGCAACCAACACAAGAAACAAAAATTCACATAAACGAGCATTGAGCATAACTAACACTGAATAATGCACCACAAGTAGGATGTAATTTCATTGCATAACTATTGACTTTCGTGCTTGCATAGGGAATCACAAACCTTAACACCAGTATTCTTACTAAAGCATAATTACGCACCAACATGACTCACATATTACTATCATCATATCTCAAAACTATTACAAAAAATCAAGCTTATTTTGTCCAATGATCTTCATGAAAGTTTCTATTATACCCCTCTTGAAAGAGGCCTAGAAATTTTAGAGAAGTCTTTAATAAACCTCCTATAGAAACCAGGATGACCTAGGAAACTACGAATACCTTTGATATCTTTAGGACATAGCATTTTCTCAATTGCATCAACTTTCGCTTTATCCAACTCAATAACTCGTTCAGAAATTTTATGTCCCAAGACAATACCTTCATTTACCATAAGTGGCACTTCTCCCAGTTCAAGACAAAATTAGTTTGCTCGCATCTCTGCAAAACTTGATCATGGTTTCTTAAGCAATCATCAAAAGAAGATCCGTAAACGCAAAAATTATCCATGAAAACCTCAACAATCTTTTCACAAAAATCAGCGAATATAGGAGTCATACATCTTTGAAAGGTAGCAGGTGCATTGCATAAACCAAAAGGCATACGTCTATAAGAAGAAGTTCCAAAAGTACAAGTAGAGGTGGTTTTCTCTTGATCTGGTTGTGAAACAGGTATTTGAGAAAAACTAGAATATTCATCAAGGAAGCAAAAGTGACTATGCTTAGATAGTGTTTCTAGCATTTGATCAATGAAAGGAAAAGGGTAATGATATTTTCTAGTTTCTTTATTTAATTTTATAAATAAATTACCATTATATATCCAGTGACAATTCTCCGTGCAATAAGTTCATTTTTATCATTAGGAACAACAGTAATACCTCCCTTCTTAGGGACACAATAAACGGGACTTACCCATCTACTCTCAGCTATGGGATAGATTATACCTGCTTCCAGAAGCTTTAGTATTTCAGTTCATACCACTTATTTCTTTTAGGATTCAAACGTTGTTGGTGATCAACAACGGGTTTAGCATTAGGCTCCATACTAATCTTGTGCTGACGGAGAGTGGGACTAGCCCTTAAGATCATCAAGAGTATATCCAACAGCAGCTCGGTGCTTCTTTAGAATTTCAATAATCTTTCTTCTTCGTGTTCTGAAAGGTTAACACTAATAATAACAGGATATATCTTTTTCTCATCAAGATAAGCATATTTCAGAGTGCCTGACAATTGTTCTAATTCAAACACAGGATCACCCTTAGGTGGAGGAGGATCGCCCAGAGTGTAAATAGGCAAATTGTGTTTAAGCAGAGGTCGTTGTTCAAAGAATATTTTCTCTATCTCATTTCTTTCATGCATATGCATATCATTCTCATGGTCTAGCAAATATTGTTCTAGTGGATCAGTAGGAGGCACGGCAATAGAAGAAAGACCAATTATTTCATCCTTACTAGGCAATTCTTTCTTATGATGTTTTCTACTGTACTTAAAAAATTAAACTCGTGAGACGGTGTGTTTCTCACAATCTATTTTAGCATTAACAGTGTTCAAGAAGGGTCTACCAATGGTAATGGGACAAAAGTCATCTTGTGGGGAACCAGGAACAAGAAAATCAGCAGGGTATTTTATTTTCCCACACAAGACTTCAACATCTCTAACAATCCCAAGTGATGTGATGGTGTATCTATTAGCAAGTTTAATAGTAACATCTATGTCTTGTATTTCAGCAGGTGCTAGATCATTCATAATTTCTTGATATAAGGTAAAAGGAATAGCACTCACGCTAGCACCTAAATCACATAAACCATGATAATAGTGATCTCCTATTTTGACTGAGACAATAGGCATGCCAACAATAGGTCTATGTTTATCTTTCTCATCGGGTTTTGCAATTATAACAACTTCATTGCAGAAGTGAATAACATGCCCATCTATATTTTCTACAAAGAGATCCTTAACCATAGAAACACTAGGTTCTACTTTGATTTGTTCAGCAGGTTCAGGTGCTCTAGTATTGTTTTTATTAACCACGGTTGAGACCTTAGCATGTTCCTTTATCCTAACAGGGAAAGGGGGGTTTTCAATGTAAGCAATAGGTACAACTGGATTAACATTATAAATAATAGTTTCATCTTTAGCTATTACCGGTTCTTTAGTTCCTTCTTTGATAGGTGGTAGATATTTAAACCACTTCTCCTTAGGGAGATCAACATGAGTAGCAAATGATTCACAAAAGGAAGCCACTATCTCTGAGTCAAGTCCAAATTTAGTGCTAAACTTTTGAAAAGTATCGGTATTCATAAAAGATTTAACACAATCAAACTTAAGCTTAATGCCCGACTCTTTACCTTCTTCGAGTTCCCAATATTTAGAGTTGCATTTAATTCTTTCTAAAAGATCCCACCTAAATTCAATAGTCTTCTTCATAAAAGAACCAGTACAAGAAGTATCGAGCATGGATCGATCATCATGAGAAAGCCGAGCACAAAAATTCTAAACAATAATTTCTCTTGAGAGCTCATGATTGGGGCATGAATATAACATTGACTTAAGCCTCCCCCAAGCTAGAGCGATACTTTCTCCTTCATAAGGCCAAAAATTATATATATAATTCTGGTCACGATGAACTAGATGCATAAGATAATTTTTTGGTGAAATTCCAATTTCAATCGTTTCCAATTCCAAGAACCAATATCATCGCGTAGCCTATACCTTGCCAATGCTTTTCCCTTCAAAGATAAAGGGAAAACCTTCTTCTTAGATTCATCTTCGGATAACCTGCAAGCTTAAATAATCTAATTTCATCCACATATATCAAGTGCATATCAGGATGTTTAGTTGCATCTCCTGTATAAGGATTAGCTTGCAGTTGTTCTATCATACCCGAAGGAATTTCCTAACCAATATTTTCAGTAGGTCTTAGTGGCATCCGAGCCAGGTCTATGCGTAGATGTTATATGCATGAGTAGAACACAAAGAGTTGTGGGCGATAATAGTCATACTACTTACCAGCATGTCATACTTTGATTCGACGGTATTGTTGGATGAAGCGGCCTGGACCGACATTACATGACCGCGTTCATGAGACTGGTTCTACTCATGTGCTTATGCACATAGGTGGATGGCGGGTGTCTGTTTCTCCAACTTTAGTTGAATCTAGTGTGGCTACACCCGGTACTTGTTGAAGGTTAAAACAACACACTTGACGAAAAATCGTTGTGGTTTTGATGCGTAGGTAAGAACGGTTCTTGCTAGAAGCCCGTAGCAGCCACGTAGAACTTGCAACAACAAAGTAGAGGATGTCTAACTTGTTTTTGCAGGGCTTGCTATGATGTGATATGGTCAAGGCATGATGTGATATAAATTGTTGTTTGCGATGATCATGTTTTGTAACAAAGTTATTGGTAACTGGCAGGAGCCATGTGATTGTCGTTTTATTGTATGCAATGCAATCGCCATGTAATTGTTTTACTTTATCACTAAGCGGTAGTGATAGTTGTAGTAACGATAGTTGGCGAGATGACAATGATGCTATGATGGAGATCAAGGTGTCGCGCCGGTGACGATGGAGATCATGGTGATGCTTCGGTGATGGAGATCATGAGCACAAGATGATGATGGCCATATCATGTCACATATTTTGATTGCATGTGATGATCCCTTACTAAATTTCAAGGTATAAGTGTTCTCCCTGAGTATGCACCATTGCTACGGTTCGTCGTGCCGAGACACCACGTGATGATCGGGTGTGATAAGCTCTACGTTCACACACAACGGGTGCAAGCCAGTCTTGCACACGCATAATACTCGGGTTAAAGTTGACGAGCCTAGCATATGCAGATATGGCCTCGAAACACTAAGACCGAAAGGTCGAGCATGAATCATATAGTAGATATGATCAACATAGTGATGTTCACCATTGAAAACTACTCCATCTCACGTGATGATCGAACATGGTTTAGTTGATTTGGATCACGTGATCACTTAGATGATTAGAGGGATGTCTATCTAAGTGGGTGCTCTTAAGTAATATGATTAATTGAACTTTAATTTATCATGAACTTAGTACCTGATAGTATTTTGCATGTCTATGTTGTTGTAGATCAGTGGCCCATGCTACCATTCCTTTGAATTTTAATGTGTTCCTAGAGAAAGCTAAGTTGAAAGATGATGGCAGCAACTACACGGACTGGGTCCGTAACTTGAGGATTATCCTCATTGCTGCACAGAAGAATTATGTCCTGGAAGCACCATTGGATGCCAGGCCTGTTGCAGATGCTACTGATGATGTTAAGAACGTCTGGCAGAGCAAAGCTGATGACTACTCGATAGTTCAATGTGCCATGCTTTACGGCTTAGAACCGAGACTTCAACAACATTTTGAACGTCATGGAGCATATGAGATGTTCCATTAGTTGAAGTTAATATTTCAAGCAAATGCCCAGATTGAGAGATATGAAGTCTCCAATAAGTTCTACAGTTGTAAAATGGAGGAGAATAGTACTGTCAGTGAACACATACTCAGAATGTCTAGGTACCACAACCACTTGACTCAACTGGAAATTAATCTTCCTGATGATAGTGTCGTTGACAGAGTTCTTCAATCACTGCCACCAAGCTACAAAAGCTTCGTGATGAACTATAATATGCAAGGGATGAACAAGACTATTCCTGAGCTCTTCGCAATTCTAAAGGCTGCGGAGGTAGAAATCAAAAAGGAGGATCAAGTGTTGATGGTCAACAAGACCACTAGTTTCATGAAAAAGGGCAAAGGGAAGAAGCGGAACTAAGAATGGCAAAAAGGTTGCTACTCAAGAGAAGAAACCCAAGTCTGGACCTAAGCCTGAAAGTGAGTGCTTCTACTACAAAGGGACTGGTCACTGGAAGCGGAACTGCCCCAAGTATTTGGCGAATAAGAAGGATGGCAAAGTGAAAGGTATATTTGATATACATGTTATTGATGTGTACTTAACTAATGCTCGCAGTAGCACCTTGGTATTTGATACTGGTTCTATTGCTCATATTTGCAACTCAAAATAGGGGCTACGGATTAAGCGAAGATTGGCTAAGGACAAGGTGACAATGCACGTGGGAAATGGTTCCAAGGTCGATGTGATTGCCGTCGGCACGCTACCTCTACATCTACCATTGGGATTAGTTTTAGACCTGAATAATTGTTATTTGGTGCCAGTGTTGAGCATGAACATTATATCTGGATCTTGTTTAATGCAAGACAGTTATTCATTTAAATCAGAGAATAATGGTTGTTCTATTTATATGAGTAATATCTTTTATCGTCATGCACCCTTGATGAGTAGTCTATTTTTGTTGAATCTCGATAGTGATGATACACATATTCATAATATTGAAGCCAAAAGATGCAAAGTTAATAATGATAGTGCAACTTATTTGTGGCACTGCTGTTTGGGTCATATCGGTGTAAAGCGCATGAAGAAACTCCATGCTGATTGACTTTTGGAATCACTTGATTATGAATCACTTGGTGCTTGTGAACCGTGCCTCATGGGCAAGATGACTAAAACTCTGTTCTCCGGAACAATGGAAAGAGCCACTGTCTTGTTGGAAATAATACATACCGATGTATGTGGTCCAATGAGCATTGAGGCTCGTGGTGGGTATCGTTATTTTCTTACCTTCACAAATGATTTGAGCAGATATGGTTATATCTACTTAATGAAGCATAAGTCTGAAACATTTGAAAAGTTCAAAGAATTTCAGAGTGAAGTGGAAAATCATCATAACAAGAAAATAAAGTTTCTACGACCTGGTCGTGAAGGAGAATATTTGATTTATGAGTTTGGTCTTCATTTGAAACAACATGGGATAGTTTCACAATTAACGCGACCTATAACACCACAGTGAAATGGTGTGTCCGAATGTCGTAACTGTACTTTATTAGATATGGTGCGATCTATGATGTCTCTTACTAATTTACCGCTATCGTTTTGGGGTTATGCTTTAGAGTGGCTGCATTTGCTTTAAATAGGGCACCATCAAAATCCGTTGAGACGATGCCTTATGAACTGTGGTTTGGCAAGAAACCAAAGTTGTCATTTCTTAAAATTTGGGGTTGCGATGCTTATGTGAAAAAGCTTCAAGCTGATAAGCTCGAACCCAAATCGGAGAAGTGCGTCTTCATAGGATACCCAAAGGAAACTGTTGGGTACACCTTCTATCACAGATCCGAAGGTAAAATCTTTGTTGCTAAGAATGGATCCTTTCTAGAGAAGGAGTTTCTCTCGAAAGAAGTGAGTGGGAGGAAAGTAGAACTTGATGAGGTAATTCTACTTTCTCCCTTATTGGAAAGTAGTTCATCACAGAAATCAGTTCTCATGATTTCTACACCAAGTAGTGAGGAAGCTAATGATGATCATCATGAACCTTCACATCAAGTTACTACCGAACCTCGTAGGTCTTCCAGAGTAAGATCCGCACCAGAGTGGCACGGGAATCCTGTTCTAGAAGTCATGTTACTAGACCATGATGAACCTATGAACTATGAGGAAGTGATGATGAGCCCAGATTCCGCGAAATGGCTTGAGGCCATGAAATCTGAGATGGGATCCATGTATGAGAACAAAGTGTGGACTTGCCCGATGATTGGCAAGCCATAGAAAATAAATGGATCTTTAAGAAGAAGACCGACGCAGACGGTAATGTTACTGTATACAAAGCTTGACTTGTTGCGAAACATTTTCGACAAGTTCAAGGAGTTGACTATGATGAGACTTTCTCACCCATAGCGATGCTTAAGTCTGTCCAAATCATGTTAGCAATTGCTGCATTTTATGATTATGAAATTTGGCAGATGGATGTCAAAACTGCATTCCTGAATGGATTTATGGAAGAGGAGTTGTATATGATGCAACTAGAAGGTTTTATCGATCAAAAGGGTGCTAACAAAGTGTGCAAGCTCTAGTGATCCATTTATGGACTGGTGCAAGCCTCTTGGAGTTGGAATAAATGCTTTGATAGTGTGATCAAAGCATATGGTTTTGTACAGACTTTTGGAGAAGCATTTATTTACATGAAAGTGAGTGGGAGCTCTTTAGCATTTCTGATATTATATGTGGATGACATATTGTTGATTGGAAATGATATAGAATTTCTAGATAGCATAAAGGGATACCTGAATAAGAGTTTTTCTATGAAATACCTCGGAGAAGCTACTTACATATTGGGCATCAAGATCTATAGAGATAGATCAAGATGCTTAATTGGACTTTCACAAAGCACATACCTTGATAAAGTTTTGAAGAAGTTCAAAATGGATCAGTCTAAGAAAGGGTTCTTGCCTGTGTTACAAGGTGTGAAGTTGAGTCAGACTCAATGCCCGACCACTGCAGAAGATAGAGAGAAAATGATCATTCGCTATGCTTCAGCCATAGGTTCTATCATGTATGCAATGCTATGTACTGAACCTGATGTGTGCCTTGCTATAAGCATAGCAGAGAGGTACCAAAGTAATCCCAGAGTGGAGCACTGGACAGCGGTCAAGAACATCCTGAAATACCTGAAAAGGACTAAGGATATGTTGCTCGTTTATGGAGGTGAAAAAGAGCTCTTCATAAACGGTTACGTCAATGCAAGCTTTGACACTGATCCGGATGACTCTAAGTCGCAAAACAGATACGTAACTTTATTGAATGGAGGAGCTGTCAGTTGTTGCAGTTCCAAGCAAAGCGTCGTGGTGGGATCTACGTGTGAAGCGGAGTACATTGCTGCTTCGGAAGCAGCAAATGAAGGAGTTTGGATGAAGGAGTTCATATCCGATCTAGGTGTCATACCTAACGCATCGGGACCAATGAAAATCTTTTGTGACAATACTGGTGCAATTGCCTTGGCAAAGGAATCCAGATTTCACAAGAGAACCAAGCACATCAAGAGACGCTTCAATTCCATCTGTCATCAAGTGTCGGAAGGGGACATAGAGATTTGCAAGATACATACGGATCTGAATGTTGCAGACCCGTTGACTAAGCCTCTCCCACGAGCAAAACATGATCAGCACCAAAGCTCCATGGGTGTTAGAATCATTACTATGTAATCTAGATTATTGACTCTAGTGCAAGTGGGAGACTGAAGGAAATATGCCCTAGAGGCAATAATAAAGTTATTATTAATTTCCTTATTTCATGATAAATGTTTATTATTCATGCTAGAATTGTATTAACTGGAAACTTAGTACATGTGTGAATACATAGACAAAACATATTGTCCCTAGTATGCCTCCACTTGACTAGCTCGTTAATCAAAGATGGTTATGTTTCCTAACCATAGACATGTGTTGTCATTTGATGAACGGGATCACATCATTAGGAGAATGATGTGATTGACATGACCCATCTGTTAGCTTAGCATTATGATTGTTACAAGTTTCATTGCTACTACTTTCTTCATGATTTATACAAGTTCATCAGACTATGAGATTATGCAACTCTCGAATACCGGAGGAACACTTTGTGTGCTACCAAATGTCACAACGTAAATGGGTGATTATAAAGGTGCTCTGCAGGTGTCTCCAAAGGTGTTTGTTGGGTTGGCATAGATTGAGATTAGGATTTGCCACTCCATGTTTTGGAGAGGTATCTCTGGGCCCTCTCGGTAATACTCATCACTATAAGCCTTGCAAGCATTCTGACTAATGAGTTAGTTGTGGGTGAAGTATTACAAAACGAGTAACAAGACTTGCCGGTAACGAGATTGAACTAGGTATGATGATACCAACGATCGAATCTCGGGCAACTAACATACCGATGACAAAGGGGACAATGTATGTTGTTATGCGGTTTGACCGATAAAGATCTTCGTAGAATATGTAGGAACCAATATGAGCATCTAGGTTCCGCTATTGGTTATTGACCGGAGACGTGTCTCGGTCATGTCTACATAGTTCTCGAACCCGTAGGGCCGCACGCTTAACGTTCGATGACGATTGGTATTATGAGTTTATGTGATTTGATGTACCAAAGGTTGTTCAGAGTCCCGAATGAGATCATGGACATGACGAGGAGTCTTGAAATGGTCGATACATAAAGATTGATATATTGGACGGCTATGTTCGGACATCGGAAGTGTTCCGGTGAAGTTTCGGATAAAACTGAAGTACCCGGGGGGGTTACCGGAACCCCCAGGGGGGTTATTGGGCCTCATGGGCCAAGTGGTGGAAGAGAGGCGGCAGGCCAAGGTGGGGCGCCCCCCCCCCCTGTGACGCCCGGATAGTCACGCTACAGTAATCCTTCGCTGATGATGCCACGTCACCATTATTACTGTTGCTAATCTCTCGTTAATTCAAAAACCGATTCAAATTCAAATTCAAAATCAAGTAAACAATAAAAGTTTTCAAATTTTAAAACTAAAATGTTCGGAGTGAACAAAATAATGCACAGGTAATTATTGTGGAGAAACCATAATTTTATAATATGTTAAAGGCTCTAGTGTAATTAAAACAGCAGCTGTGACAATTAATTAAATGCCTTTTATAATTAATAATAATGCAAACTATTTTTACTAGGTGTCAAACTTTTTGGGGCAGTAGAATAAATTATAACATTAATTTAGGAGTTGTATTTATATTTTATAAAACAGAAGTTAAAAGAATAAAATAGAAAAGAAAACAAAAAACAAAGCTAAAAAAACATAAAAATAGAAACACCCCCCCCCCACGCTGGGCTGAGCGGCCCAGCTGGCCTCCGCACCGGCCGGCCCACCAGGCCCAGCCGGCCCTCCTCTCTGGCCTACAAGGCCACCTCCCCGAACCCTAACCTCCACCCGATCCCCACTCTCCCCCACTCGCACCACTCGCTCTCTCCCCCTCCCCCCGATCCAGTTCTGGATCGGGATCGGGACAACCCCCCCACCACCGACGCTCGAACCCCCCGGATCCCGACCACCACCGCTCGTTCTCACCGCCCCCCCGCCGTCGTCGTTGCCCGTGGCCCACGCCGGGGCCGCATCTGACCGCAGCCGCTGGACCTCGTCGTCCCCGTCCTCAGCCCCGACGACCGCGCACGGCGCCGCCCTCGCCGGATTCTTCAAGCCCTTCCTCGCCGGACTGCCTCCGCGACGAACTCCCTCATGCCTCGACGCCCCCACTCCCCTTCAACGCCGGTGAGGACCCCGATCCTCCTCTCCGCCCTCTACACGCGCCGTCAGTGAGCCTTGCTGGCTCGCGCCCACGGCGGCCTCGCCTCCGTCCCATGCCCACGATTAGCCATTGCCTCCCCTCGCCCCACAGCTTCGTGCTACGGGAGGTGCCGCTCGCGCTCCCCGCCGTGGCCATCGCCCGCACCGGCGCCCTGGCCGCGTGCCCGCATCGACCGAGCCTCGCCTGACCCCCGCGGCCAAGCCACCGGCTGGCCTTCCCTGCACTGCCGCACACCCCGCGCCTCCCCGTTCGTTCCCTGCTCATCCCGCTCCGGCAACGCCCACGTCTGCCGGGCCCCGCCGCCGCCCTTGCCTGCTCGACACCGCCGCTCGCCGGTACGGGCCGGTCCTCCCCCGACCTCGTCGGCCCCGTCCCGGGCTGTCGTGCCTGTCGTCGCCCCGTGCGCCCTTGGGCGTGCGCCCGCTCGGGCTGGCGCCCGACGCCCATCTCCACCCCAGCACCCGTTAGCCCGAACCGCTGTGGCCCCTTTGGCCCAATGACACAGGGGCCCACGCCCCAGAACTTTATTAAAAAAATAAAAATAAAAATAAAATAAATAAATAGATAATAATAATTAAATTAATTAATTAATTAACAAATTAATTAAGTTATTAATCACAATTAGATTAACCTAATTAACTGATAGTTAATTAATCAAACAATGACAGTGGGGTCCACCCCCTAATTAATTATGATTAGTTTAATTAATCTGTTAATTAAAATGTGTCACTGACCAGTGGGACCCACCTGTCGGGTTGACCAAGTCAACCCTGTTGACTGCTGACGTCAGCATGACATCATGCTGACGTCATAAATTCATTTTCGAATTAAATAATTAATTAGTTAAATTCCAGAAATTAATATAATCTTTAGAAAATCATATCTTTTAATCCGTAACTCGGATTAAAATATTTTCAACATGAAAGTTGCTCAGAACGGCGGGACGATTCCGGATACGCAGTCCGTTCGTCCGCCACACCCCTCTAACCTATCGAACCCGCAACTTTCCCCCTCCGGCTCCTCTGCCCGAAAACACGAAACACCGGGAATACTTTCCCGGATGTTTCCCCCCCCCTTCACCGGTATCATCTACTACCGCGTTAGGGCACACCGAACACCGCGTATTGCCTTGTTATATTTTGTGATGCTTTGTTTGCTCTGTATTCATTATTTCTTCCCCCTCTTCTCTCCGGTAGACTACGAGACCGACTGCTGATGCCACCGAGTACGACTACGTCACCGACGACCCCTCCTTGTCTGAGCAACCAGGCAAGCCCCCCCCCCCTTGATCACCAGATATCGCCTATTCTCCTCTATACTGCTTGCATTAGAGTAGTGTAGCATGTTACTGCTTTCGTTAATCCTATTCTGATGCATAGCCTGACATTGCCGCTACGTTTGTTGATACCTTACCTGCAATCCTAAATACTTAGTATAGGATGCTAGTTTATCATCATTGGCCCTACATTCTTGTCAGTCTGCCTTGCTATACTATCGGGCCGTGATCACTTGGGAGGTGATCACGGGTATATACTATACATACATACATACTATACAGATGGTGACTAAAGTCGGGTCAGCTCATTGAGTACCCGCAAGTGATTCTGACGAGGGGGCTGAAAGGACAGGTGGCTCCATCCCGGTAGAGGTGGGCCTGGGTTCCCGATGGCCCTCGACTGTTACTTTGTGGCGGAGCGACAGGGCAGGTTGAGACCACCTAGGAGACAGGTGGGCCTGGCCTTGTTCGGCATTCGCGGATACTTAACACGCTTAACGAGATCTTGGTATTTGATCTGAGTCTGGCTACGAGCCTATACGCACTAACCATCTACGTGGGAGTAGTTATGGGTATCCCGACGTCGTGGTATCAGCCGAAGCACTTCAGACGTCAGCGACGGAGCGGCGCGCGCCGGATTGGAACGTAAGCCTGCTCTTGTATTAAGGGGGCTAGTTCTGCTTTTGGCCGCGTACGCAACGTGCAGGTGTGCTATGGGCGATGGGCCCAGACCCCTGTGCGCTTAGGTTTAGACCGGCGTGCTGGCCTCTCTGTTGAGCCTAGGTGGGGCTGCGACGTGTTGATCTTCCGAGGCCGGGCATGACCCAGGAAAGTGTGTCCGGCCAAATGGGATCGAGCGTGTTGGGCTATGTGGTGCACCCCTGCAGGGAAGTTAATCTATTCGAATAGCCGTGATCTTCGGTAACAGGACGACTTGGAGTTGTACCTTGACCTTATGACAACTAGAACCGGATACTTAATAAAACACACCCTTCCAAGTGCCAGATACAACCGGTGGTCGCTCTACCTCAGGGATACGAGGAGAGGATCGCCGGGTAGGATTATGCTATGAGATGTTACTTGGAGATGCTACTTGGAGGACTTCGACCTACCCTCTTCTGCCTGTTGCAAGACGAAGGTGACCAGAAGCGTAGTCTTCGATAAGACTAGCTATCCCCCTCTTATTCTGGCATTCTGCAGTTCAGTCCACTGATATGACCCTTTACACATATACCCATGCATATGTAGTGTAGTTCCTTGCTTGCGAGTACTTTGGATGAGTACTCACGGTTGCTTTCTCCCCCCTTTTTCCCCTTTCCTTTCTTTCTGGTTGTCGCAACCAGATGCTGGAGTCCAGGAGCCAGACGCCACCGTCGACGACGACCCCTACTACACCGGAGGTGCCTACTACTACGTGCTGCCCGCTGATGACGACCAGGAGTAGTTAGGAGGATCCCAGGCAGGAGGCCTGCGCCTTTTTCGATCTGTATCCCAGTTTGTGCTAGCCATCTTATGGCAACTTGTTTAACTTATGTCTGTACTCAGATATTGTTGCTTCCGCTGACTCGTCTATGATCGAGCACTTGTATTCGAGCCCTCGAGGCCCCTGGCTTGTATTATGATGCTTGTATGACTTATTTTATTTGTAGAGTTGTGTTGTGATATCTTCCCGTGAGTCCCTGATCTTGATCGTACACAATTGCGTGCATGATTAGTGTACGATTGAATCGGGGGCGTCACAAGTTGGTATCAGAGCCGACTGCCTGTAGGAATCCCCTTTCCAACTCCTTGGCCGAAGTTGAGTCTAGCCATTGCAAAACTTTTACTAACTTGGCTGTGTGCCTTACGGGCCCACGTCGCCATTGGGTGGTTCTAGGATCTTTTACTCCTCGACCTTTACTCTGGGACTCTGAACTCTCTTCTACTCGGGTTAAACGATTTTTACTAAAATCTGACTTTAGGTTCTCGAAAATACTTTCTCCCGGAGAGCCCCTTCAGTCCAGGTGATCGCCGGCTACACCAGAAGATTTCGAAGTTACTCGCCGAAACTCTTTTGAGACTTTGTGGCCGTTGCCTTTGCAATTCCCTACCATCGAAATATCCCTATGGATAAATACATACACTTGACGTTCTTACTTTTATTCTCAGTTGATCTTGTTATTACAAGATACCCCGAAGTTTTCTCTATTGTTCCGAGAATACTTTGTGCCTACTGCCTAGCAGTTCTTTGCCACATGAATACCCCTTCGAATAAATCCTCGCACTTGTCGAGTATCCGCTCATCCCCCAGTTGTTTATGTGTTACACAAAAGTCTTCGAAATACCACCCGATATTCCAAAAATCCTCAGCAACCTATTGCTCTGGAATTTCTTGTTTACTTTCATTATGATTGATCCCATAAGTATAGAAATCTTATTGACATTCCTTGTCATTATCATTTTGAGTCTGTTGACTCAATATGTTGCGAATGCACGTAATCATCAGTTGACCCTTTTAAATTATCTCTCCGGCTCAGACATCTTTCAAACATGAGCTAGTTCTCGACCAAACTATCTGTCGTCGATTGTGCCTCTGGTATATTCAAGTGATCCATCCTTGATCAGAACGTCTGCTTCTGATCCTTTGTTTTGGAAATCATAATTCCTTTTATTTAAGCTTTGAATTATTCAGACGATTCCATAACCTGTTGCATTTGCATTCCTTCCTCTTCTGGTTGAGTACCGATACTCATATCAGATCCTTTGTGGACTATCAAGTCCTTTGTTGGATTGTTACCCGACAGTGTCCTTCACATTTGAACACCTTGTGAGTTCTTCCCCTTATACATGATGCCCTTGTTAAGTTGTATCCTCTGCTTGGCCAACCATGCTCTGCTTTCGGGCTTGTGTTATTTACTTCTGAACTTTGTAGTATATGTTCCTAAGATACCCGATGGGTTGGACCAAGGCCTTCCGTAGACTGTGCAAACCCGAGAGTTTTCACGAGTTATATTCTTCGGGTGATTACCAGATAAAATTTCAACACTACGACTTCGTCGAAAATGAGAAGTGAATGAAAAGGTATGCATTGGAGAAGTGGGAGTCGACCTTGAACCTTGCGTTCATGCCCATGGACTCGGTGTAGATCTTATCATTAAAGCTTCTCTTAAATTAATTATTCCTTTGGTATAAGTTCATCTTATATCTGGGATCTGGCCTTTTGCAATTGTGGTTCCGACCATGTTCTCCTTTAAATTACGTTTCTCGTGCAGGTTTAAGCACTTGTCTTCTGTAGAGCAATACCCCAGTCCAACCTTTACTTTGATCTTGTGTCGAGTATTACCCCCTGGTATCTCGAGATTATCATGGAGCTGCATAACTTTTTATGAGTTCTTCATCAAGTGCTACCTTCCCACTGATTCCAATTTTCTGCGGGCTCTGTGTTACTGAACACTCAAAGACACCGATAACTGAACCGAGACCGCTCTACGGTTCAACAACTCTTCAGTAAGCTTCTATAAGTACGAGTTTGTACCCGATCACGCCATTCCTAGCCTATTTGGCTATATCATTGTCGTGACGATTCTAACGGTGCTACCTGGTCCTTATTCTCGGAGCACCAATTTTCGACGATGAACTAACCTTACGTCGATTTTCCTTGTCATACCTTTTCACCTACAACAACAAGCTTGAGTTTGAGTTTGTGTCGTAACTGTGGTTCCAATAACCTCTTGCTTCATCATTCCTTTGACTTGATGTCGTCGCTGATTGACTACATCTGCATGAAATCTCTCGACAATTGTGTCGTGATCATCATCAACCTTATGAGCTCTTCCAGGAATTCCATTGAATTCATGATGGGTAATACCATCCTTGCCCCTCGATGAATTGTATTATCATCGACCACTTTATTGCCTTTCCACCAACACAAGCTTGTTCATGTTTCGTGTTATACCTTGAATTCCTTGCTACCCAGCATTGTTCTTCTTTACCTTGGAGTATTACCACCCTTATGTCAAGAATGCCGTGGGAATTTCACCACCTCTTTAGGATTCTTGGTATAGTGATACTTCTCACCATCACCATTTTTCTTGGTCCTTGTGTTGATCCCGACCGGGGTACCAACAAGTGAACGATGTTGTTTGGATTCTGCACTTCTAGCAACCCTATTGCTTTGAAGTTAATGGTCGATAGTTCCATTCTAAGTTTATTGCTTATTGAGTCATCATTCGAACATTGGTCGTGCTACCTAATCCAGATTCCTGGGTGCACCCTACTATCATTGTTCAGTTGTGTATGTTTTCCCTCGAGCATACATCGTTATATCATTTGATCCGACAAATGATATTTCCTTGTTCACCTAATTGTGGAAATTCATCCCTTGGAAATCTCGATGATTTGTTGTTGAGCCTACCAGCTACCACCTTATCCCTTCATTGGTTTAATGTTGGGCTTTTGTTTCGGAACTCGCTTCCGTAGTACATCTCCCGAAAATCTTACAATGTCATCTCGTCAATTTGCGTTGCACCTTTTCTTCTCAGGTATCCTAAGTCTGAGGTATCCTGACACCAACCGGATCTGAATCTCGGTCAGATATGATGGTTGGGACATATCTCCAAGAGTTGTAACATTGATCTCTACGTGACCCGGTAACATGATGTCATGCCTAGCACCCCCCCCCCTGGGTGGAGGACCTATCGTTATAATTTCTTTTGCAAGGACAACCATTCTTCATGGAAGAAATTGTAAGACTTATTCTACAAGTTATTCCTGATGGATCCTTCGTGTTTCCAAAGTATGATCTTCACCCGAAGACCATGTCAATGCTATCTCGAAGCATGTCAATGGTACTCCGATTTTCAACAGGAACATTTGAAGCACAATGCTAAATTTTCTTTATCATTTATCCTTACACCGTTGCATGGGTAATATCTTGAGATTCCTTCCCCCTTACCTAAATGGTTTTCTACCTTCTATCCTGTCATGGATATCATGCTCAGCTTGTCCTTGGGAAGGATATACCCCTGGAAAATGTGTTTAAACACATTTTTCCTTTCCATTGATCTGGTTAAATCCGATACTCATATCTTCCTTTCCATTGTTTGGTTTAACCTTTCTTGTGATCTATGAGATCTAAGCAGTAATATTCTCCTACTTTTGTAAACACCTCGGTGTACAACTCTGTCAGTAAGGCCCTATTGAAATTGTCGATAGCATTCCGGTCACCACCGATGGACGAGAACTCTGCCTATTGGTCCGCCTCGTTCAACGAGCAGGAAAATGGTTCTCTTCGTCCCTCGCCCCTGGTACCGACATTGTGCCGACATAACTGATAGGCTACCCTCTGACATGCCTTGCTATTGTGACCGTGCGAGATGTCACCGCTCCTATCTTTTTTTTCCCACATGGTGGGCCCATAACCCACAGTTCCACAGGATCGAAACCTGACTCTCCTGTACACCCCCTGTTCCCAAAGTTATTCCTCACGCGTGGCCTCGTGTGTAATTCACGAGCCACCTTCTGATGAGCTCATCAATTTGGTATCAGACGCAATACTTATTCCCATTGCTCTGAACCCCTTTCACACTTCGCTTCAGGCAATGAACGATTGCCTATCCGCTTGAAACTTCTTATTGCACCGTCTTACTTTGCTCTCGATAGGTGTAATTTGTTCAACTCGAGAGATACTCATATGTTCATTGTTGGGATACCCCCAGATGAATTTCCCTTATAACCTCCTATCTTTGTAGAACTGCCCCTTACCTATTCGTAAGTACGATGGAGTTCCCCGAAGAAAGGACGACAACTTCATCATGATGCTTTGGAATAAAGAATTGAAGACATCAACGAAAGGGATTAACTTCTTCAAGAAGATCCATTAGAATAACCAGAACCCCCCCCCCTTACTCCCCTCTTAAATCTCGGGACGAGATTTCTTGTAGTGGAGGAGAATTGTGACGCCCGGATAGTCACGCTACAGTAATCCTTCGCTGATGATGCCACGTCACCATTATTACTGTTGCTAATCTCTCGTTAATTCAAAAACCGATTCAAATTCAAATTCAAAATCAAGTAAACAATAAAAGTTTTCAAATTTTAAAACTAAAATGTTCGGAGTGAACAAAATAATGCACAGGTAATTATTGTGGAGAAACCATAATTTTATAATATGTTAAAGGCTCTAGTGTAATTAAAACAGCAGCTGTGACAATTAATTAAATGCCTTTTATAATTAATAATAATGCAAACTATTTTTATTAGGTGTCAAACTTTTTGGGGCAGTAGAATAAATTATAACATTAATTTAGGAGTTGTATTTATATTTTATAAAACAGAAGTTAAAAGAATAAAATAGAAAAGAAAACAAAAAAACAAAGCTAAAAAAACATAAAAATAGAAACACCCCCCCCCCCACGCTGGGCCGAGCGGCCCAGCTGGCCTCCGCACCGGCCGGCCCACCAGGCCCAGCCGGCCCTCCTCTCTGGCCTACAAGGCCACCTCCCCGAACCCTAACCCCCACCCGATCCCCACTCTCCCCCACTCGCACCACTCGCTCTCTCCCCCTCCCCCCGATCCAGTTCTGGATCGGGATCGGGACAACCCCCCCCCCCACCGACGCTCGAACCCCCCGGATCCCGACCACCACCGCTCGTTCTCACCGCCCCCCCGCCGTCGTCGTTGCCCGTGGCCCACGCCGGGGCCGCATCTGACCGCAGCCGCTGGACCTCGTCGTCCCCGTCCTCAGCCCCGACGACTGCGCACGGCGCCGCCCTCGCCGGATTCTTCAAGCCCTTCCTCGCCGGACTGCCTCCGCGACGAACTCCCTCACGCCTCGACGCCCCCACTCCCCTTCAACGCCGGTGAGGACCCCGGTCCTCCTCTCCGCCCTCTACACGCGCCGTCAGTGAGCCTTGCTGGCTCGCGCCCACGGCGGCCTCGCCTCCGTCCCATGCCCACGATTAGCCATTGCCTCCCCTCGCCCCACAGCTTCGTGCTACGGGAGGTGCCGCTCACGCTCCCCGCCGTGGCCATCGCCCGCACCGGCGCCCTGGCCGCGTGCCCGCATCGACCGAGCCTCGCCTGACCCCCGCGGCCAAGCCACCGGCTGGCCTTCCCTGCACTGCCGCACACCCCGCGCCTCCCCGTTCGTTCCCTGCTCATCCCGCTCCGGCAACGCCCACGTCTGCCGGGCCCCGCCGCCGCCCTTGCCTGCTCGACACCGCCGCTCGCCGGTACGGGCCGGTCCTCCCCCGACCTCGTCGGCCCCGCCCCGGGCTGTCGTGCCTGTCGTCGCCCCGTGCGCCCTTGGGCGTGCGCCCGCTCGGGCTGGCGCCCGACGCCCATCTCCACCCCAGCACCCGTTAGCCCGAACCGCTGTGGCCCCTTTGTCCCAATGACACAGGGGCCCACGCCCCAGAACTTTATTAAAAAAATAAAAATAAAAATAAAATAAATAAATAGATAATAATAATTAAATTAATTAATTAATTAACAAATTAATTAAGTTATTAATCACAATTAGATTAACCTAATTAACTGATAGTTAATTAATCAAACAATGACAGTGGGGTCCACCCCCTAATTAATTATGATTAGTTTAATTAATCTGTTAATTAAAATGTGTCACTGACCAGTGGGACCCACCTGTCGGGTTGACCAAGTCAACCCTGTTGACTGCTAACGTCAGCATGACATCATGCTGACGTCATAAATTCATTTTCGAATTAAATAATTAATTAGTTAAATTCCAGAAATTAATATAATCTTTAGAAAATCATATCTTTTAATCCGTAACTCGGATTAAAATATTTTCAACATGAAAGTTGCTCAGAACGGCGGGACGATTCCGGATACGCAGTCCGTTCGTCCGCCACACCCCTCTAACCTATCGAACCCGCAACTTTCCCCCTCCGGCTCCTCTGCCCGAAAACACGAAACACCGGGAATACTTTCCCGGATGTTCCCCCCCCCTTCACCGGTATCATCTACTACCGCGTTAGGGCACACCGAACACCGCGTATTGCCTTGTTATATTTTGTGATGCTTTGTTTGCTCTGTATTCATTATTTCTTCCCCCTCTTCTCTCCGGTAGACTACGAGACCGACGCTGATGCCACCGAGTACGACTACGTCACCGACGACCCCTCCTTGTCTGAGCAACCAGGCAAGCCCCCCCCCTTGATCACCAGATATCGCCTATTCTCCTCTATACTGCTTGCATTAGAGTAGTGTAGCATGTTACTGCTTTCGTTAATCCTATTCTGATGCATAGCCTGACATTGTCGCTACGTTTGTTGATACCTTACCTGCAATCCTAAATACTTAGTATAGGATGCTAGTTTATCATCATTGGCCCTACATTCTTGTCAGTCTGCCTTGCTATACTATCGGGCCGTGATCACTTGGGAGGTGATCACGGGTATATACTATACATACATACATACTATACAGATGGTGACTAAAGTCGGGTCAGCTCATTGAGTACCCGCAAGTGATTCTGACGAGGGGGCTGAAAGGACAGGTGGCTCCATCCCGGTAGAGGTGGGCCTGGGTTCCCGATGGCCCTCGACTGTTACTTTGTGGCGGAGCGACAGGGCAGGTTGAGACCACCTAGGAGACAGGTGGGCCTGGCCTTGTTCGGCATTCGCGGATACTTAACACGCTTAACGAGATCTTGGTATTTGATCTGAGTCTGGCTACGAGCCTATACGCACTAACCATCTACGTGGGAGTAGTTATGGGTATCCTGACGTCGTGGTATCAGCCGAAGCACTTCAGACGTCAGCGACGGAGCGGCGCGCGCCGGATTGGAACGTAAGCCTGCTCTTGTATTAAGGGGGCTAGTTCTGCTTTTGGCCGCGTACGCAACGTGCAGGTGTGCTATGGGCGATGGGCCCAGACCCCTGTGCGCTTAGGTTTAGACCGGCGTGCTGGCCTCTCTGTTGAGCCTAGGTGGGGCTGCGACGTGTTGATCTTCCGAGGCCGGGCATGACCCAGGAAAGTGTGTCCGGCCAAATGGGATCGAGCGTGTTGGGCTATGTGGTGCACCCCTGCAGGGAAGTTAATCTATTCGAATAGCCGTGATCTTCGGTAACAGGACGACTTGGAGTTGTACCTTGACCTTATGACAACTAGAACCGGATACTTAATAAAACACACCCTTCCAAGTGCCAGATACAACCGGTGGTCGCTCTACCTCAGGGATACGAGGAGAGGATCGCCGGGTAGGATTATGCTATGAGATGTTACTTGGAGATGCTACTTGGAGGACTTCGACCTACCCTCTTCTGCCTGTTGCAAGACGAAGGTGACCAGAAGCGTAGTCTTCGATAAGACTAGCTATCCCCCTCTTATTCTGGCATTCTGCAGTTCAGTCCACTGATATGACCCTTTACACATATACCCATGCATATGTAGTGTAGTTCCTTGCTTGCGAGTACTTTGGATGAGTACTCACGGTTGCTTTCTCCCCCCTTTTTCCCCTTTCCTTTCTTTCTGGTTGTCGCAACCAGATGCTGGAGTCCAGGAGCCAGACGCCACCGTCGACGACGACCCCTACTACACCGGAGGTGCCTACTACTACGTGCTGCCGCTGATGACGACCAGGAGTAGTTAGGAGGATCCCAGGCAGGAGGCCTGCGCCTTTTTCGATCTGTATCCCAGTTTGTGCTAGCCATCTTATGGCAACTTGTTTAACTTATGTCTGTACTCAGATATTGTTGCTTCCGCTGACTCGTCTATGATCGAGCACTTGTATTCGAGCCCTCGAGGCCCCTGGCTTGTATTATGATGCTTGTATGACTTATTTTATTTGTAGAGTTGTGTTGTGATATCTTCCCGTGAGTCCTTGATCTTGATCGTACACAATTGCGTGCATGATTAGTGTACGATTGAATCGGGGGCGTCACACCCCCCATCCCAAACCAAATTGGACTAGGGGGTGGCCCCCCTTTCCTTCTCTCCTTCCCCTCCTTCCTTCTTCTCCTAGTTGGACTAGGAAAGGGGGAACCTACTCCTACTTGGAGTAGGATTCCCCCTTAGGGCGCACCCCTTGAGGCCAGCCGACCCCTTCCTCTCCTCCTTTATATAAGGGGGAAGGGGGCACCCCATAGATACACAAGTTGATCAAGTTGATCTTTTAGCCATGTGCGGTGCCCCCTCCACAGATTTTCACCTCGGTCATATCTCTGTAACATCCCAAAATTTTAAATTTTGGAATGTTATAAACAAATAGATAGTTTTGATTGATTGTTTGATTGATTGACTGAAAGTGAGTGAATTCGAAACTTTTTGGAAGTTAAATGAGAGGGAATAAAAGGACTTTCCCAAACTTTCATTTTCTTTTCTGATCTTCATGAATTCAAATTCTTTTCACCACAAAACCCTGGAGAGAAGATGACATGACTTCTTCCATTTATTTAAATGACAAGGGGTGTTGAAAATATTTGAATTTCATTTGAGAATATTTCCAATTCTGAAACTTTATGCAACTCAATGATTTGCATGAGCGAAGATAAAATGACTTCTTCAAATTATATGAAATATGAGTTGGGAGTTTCAAAGAATTAAATTCAAAGTTCGTTTGAATTTATTTTCAATTTGGAGTTATTTGAGTTTTATTCAAATTATTTTTCTCCAAAAATAAAATATATGGAAAATAGGGTAACATGATTCCCTACATCAGAAAATTGGAGAGAAGTAAATTTGAAATCATTTTGGTATTTTTTTAAAATGATTTTTGTTGGATTTTATTAGGGCAGAAGCACTCTTTGCTTTATTTGAATTTGTGTGTATTTTACTTGACTTTATAATAATGTTCAAGTCATAGAAAATCTTTTTCTGAAAATTTTGATATATTATATGCCTATATAATATTTTTGTTCTATTCTGTTTTTACTTTTTTTGTTTGTGTAAATGTTTAAAAAAAACTCTTCGGACCGACTGGGCCGAAGCCCAGCCGGCCCAGCGCGCCGCAGCCCAGCTCGCCTCCTTCGTCCCCGAGCGGGACTCCACTCGGGAGATCGCCGCCGCCGTCCGAGTCCCGGCCGGGCACGCCTCCCGTGCCCCTTTCCCCATGCCTCCCGAGGCCTCCCCTCCTCCTATAAATGCGCCGACCCTGCCGCCCTCTCTCTCTGCTAGCGCCGCCGCCCATCGCCAGATCCGCCGTTGCCAACCGCCGCCGCCGCTGTTCTGCACCACCGCCTCGCCGCGCCTCCAGACCCGTGCGCCGCCGCCACCACCTCGCCGCCCTCGCCCCCTCGCCGTTGCCCCCGGCCATCGGAGCACCGCCGGCGACCACGCCAGAGCAGCCCGCTGTCACCGGAGTTCAACCTCGCCACCGCCGGTTTCGTCGCCAAAGCCGCTGAATCACCGAACCGGTAAATAAACCGCCCGGTCCGGTTTATTCTTTTTTTTCCTCGGTTTACCTTTTAGCCGGTTTTGTTTTTTTAGGTTAGTTTATTTAGCTAACGCTTTCTGTTTAAGAAGTTTTAGTGAACGTTTTCGTTCTGTAGTACTGTTTAACGAACTTTCGTTATTTAGACTTTTCTTTTTCTGTTAGTTTTACTTAGAGGACTTCTCTATAGATGTATTATTTACAATTTAGTCCCTGATCTTCAAACGCTCACAACTTTTAAACGAAACCAACGCCCACTTCTGCGTTACGATCTCCTCTATCCAGTAAAACAACTTAAACATGTTTTTGAAAGTTTAAAATTTGAATTTCAAACAGTTTACTATTTGAACTTCGTTTGTTCATAACTTGAGTTTTATAACTCCGTTTGAGTTGATTTTTTTTGCAAAGCGAATCTCTTGACCTAAACTTTCTGATAAGGCCAAATACACATAGTTTTGGTACTGTTAGAAATTGTTTTATGCTGCAAGAGTCATTTGCTTGGTTTTGATGTTTTCCGAATTGTTTTCTTCGTCCTTTGCGATCTTTTGAGTGATTGCTTATGTGTGGTTACTATTGTTTGCTTACAATAGATTGACCGGAGTGTGACGAGTAGAAACATCAAGAGTATTGAGTGCGAATCATCTTCATCAACATTGCAGGCAAGTTCACACTTTGATCATACCTTTTCTCATACCCAGTTTTTATTGCATTAGTTCAATCCTCAAACATTGCATGATTAGGATCTAATTAACTTGTGGGTTTTGGGAAGTAGATTGAGGTAGTACCTATTACCTGTTTTATTATCAAACCCTTGGAAGTTACTTCTACGTTTGCTTATTATGCCATGGTATGCTAGTAGACGTGGATTGGGTGAGTGAATTTCCATGACAGATGTGAGATTGTTAATTAATGGTTTATTTAAGATGGCAACTTAAACACACATCTGGGTGGATTGAGGCACCTAGTTACTCCAGGACTTGCCTGTCTAGGCACCTGGGTTTCCAGGACTTGCTTGTATTTCTTCGGAGCGCCACCCAGGCTCAAAGGGATCATAAGATTATTCATGCTAGAAACTTCCGTGTGCAGCCACATGCTATTATGGGCTCTAGCATAGTTGACTAAGTTGTGCGAACTCTTACGGGGTGGACTAGCAGATGTAGGGGATGTAGGTTGGTACGGTCTACCCCTATGTAAGGTGCAAGTGCTTCTAAAAGACTATGTCTCGGTCATCCGTTTCTCAAACACCATGTAGTGCGAGAAAACAAGCGGAGGCGATCGAGTCATGTGGGGAAAAGTGCGCAAACCTCTGTAGAGTGTACAAACTAATCATGATTAGCCGTGTCCCCGGTTATGGACATCTTGAGTATCTAGTACTTGAGTTTCCTGTGAATCTCATCATGTTGCTTTAATTAATATTGTTGGGTTTTAATGAGTACTTTTAATTGGGATTGAGAATGCTGTCAACCATTCTCAATGTTTAACAACCACCATGATAGTTAAATAAATTTATTCCTTTGCAGTAGAGAAAAATTGGCTTTACGCAAAACTGTAACCATAGAGCTTTTCCACCAGCCAAATATGCATGTAGTGATAGCCTTTATTCATCATTGCTCTATGGTGTGAATTTGCGAGTACATTCAATGTACTGACCCTTTGTGGCTGCAACGTCTCATGTTTCAGGATCTTACAACGAGTAAGTGATACGTTAGGGTTACGATTTCCTATACTCAACTTTGCCGTTGGTGTTGATGGGAATCCACAACCTTTTTGCTTCCGCTATTTTGGATTGAGGTAATAGTATTTACGTTACTTTATACATGTGATTTACCTCTGCTATAAATCCTCGAGTACTGTGTGTGTCAGCATACCGATCCAGGGATGACACGTAAGCACAGAGACTTGACCCATTCAGGTCGGGTTGCTACAAGATGGTATCAGAGCACATGTTGACTGTAGGACGTGACCCTAGAAACTGGCAAGCCCATAGGAAAGATTTTTCTCTACAACTTTCTTT
This sequence comes from Triticum aestivum, assembly GCF_018294505.1. NCBI lineage: Eukaryota > Viridiplantae > Streptophyta > Magnoliopsida > Poales > Poaceae > Triticum > Triticum aestivum. The sequence goes on from NC_057810.1 coordinate 341,932,926, forward strand.
TCAAAAGAATCTTTTACCTCTCTTCTCTTCTGAGCTTATTAAAATATTCCCTTTTAGTGATACTATACCCCTTTCCCCTTTTTTACCACTCGAAGATTCGACTGATGAGACCACTCCAAGAAGTACAAGATATCGGACAACTAAGACCACTTCGGGATGAAGAAGTTTTTTCTGTGCATCTGAATGATGGAAACTACAATGGTTGAAGACTCTGATGACTATGAGAATTTGAAGGCTCTGAAGAATTTCCATATTAGTATGACCTAGGAAGGCTACCCTATCATGCTATTGAAGATGTCAATACCCGAGAACAAGGTGTATCGGAGAAAGACCGGAACATGGAGCATTGGAACCCAAAGTTTTGTTAAGAAAACCCTGAGGCAGGAGATATCAACTATGGAATGATAGCTCATGGAAATGACAAGAGCAGAAGCACGGCTATCCAAGATGTTATCGCCCTCTTATGCTATTGCCACCATGCTGAGTTAAGCATGCATTTCTTTGGAAGGATTGGATGGTAGAAGGCTGATGGAGCACCCATCAGCAAAGGATGTAGTTTTAACCTTAGCTGGTGTATCGCCAGGATCTGGAGTATTACATCAAGGATTTTAAGATGGACTTTCGGAAGTCATATTTGACAAGGAGGCAATTCGTGAAGAACTCACGAACCAGAAGCTGAAGTAGCCAAACTAGAGGAACAAAACCTCGTGATACCGAAGATTTGTCAGGAACTGAAGGACAGTAGGACCATGGCTCATGCCAAGGATGTTGAAACCCAGAAGTTTGGAATGCACCTCTAGAATATTAAAGGACGCCAGGAGAAACTTCACGTCAATAGAGATGATTTGGCAAAAGAACTTGAGAAGGACAAGCATGATCGAAAGAAGCCGTCAGAGATATGAACAAGACTTGAAGAGTTTGACGATTTTGAAGAGTTATTGACCTTTAGAAGACCAAACCCCTATTATAGACCTACGTTAGATGCGGCGTTTGTGAGCTGTCATTTGTTTGATGTTTTTCCGACAGCCCCAAAATAAAATGCCCTTTTCAAAACTTTTGTTTGTATTGTGTGCATCCCTCTCTATCTCTCTTATCCCACCCCAAAACCCATGGACCCCATAGAGGATGAATGGAGATAAACTCATATTATCTGGACCGATGAGTCAATTGGAGATGGACCAATGGATTCAGAACATGGAGGATCACATGAAGAATAACCCTATAGCCGGAAAGGATAGGACCCAACATGCTCTACAGTGCTTTGAAAAGAGGTGCTGCTACTTGGTGGAGGATGTACCAAAACATCAATGGATGGCAAGGAGTAACCACTTGGAAGGAATTTAAGTTGACCTTGCTAAAGTCTCGATTTATGTCCCAGAAGTTGAAACCTTATGGAAGTGATATGAAGAAACCCTGTGCATACAAGCTTTGTGGAGAAATAGGGCACAACCATAAGGGAAACAAGGACGAATACCCTCATAAGCGGAGGATTACCAAAGGAGTTAGCCGAGGATCTCAGGGAACTTCGGTTGGAGATTGTTCCCAAAGGTTTTGTTGCCGAATGGAAGTGGGATAAGCTTGGCATGGATTTAATTACCGGATTTCCCAGAACCAGATGGGGATATGATTCTATCTGGGTAGTAGTTGATTCGCTTGACCAAAGTGGCTCACTTTATCCCAGTGAAAACCACCTATACAAGTGCGAAGTTGGCCAAGATATATATGACCAGGATCATATGTCTGCATGGAGTTCCGAGGACCATCGTATCAGATAGAGGAACATTGTTTACCTCAAAGTTTTGGAATCAGCTGCACCACACTTTGGGTACTAGGCTAGAGTTCAGTACAACCTTTCATCCGCAGACAGATGGATAGATCGAGAGAGTCAATAAGATTCTGGAAGACTTGTTGAGAGCATGCGCTAAATTATGGATCTAGTAGGGGTGATAACCTACCTTACGCGGAGTTCTCATACAACAACAGTTACCAAGCTAGTTTGAAGATGACCCCTTTTGAAGCTTTGTATGGGAAAAGGAGCCAGACACCGTTAATATGGGATGAAGTTGGAGACCGTCAGTTGTTTGGACCAAATGTGATCAAGGAGTCCGAAGAGAATGTTAAGTTGATACGAGATAGACTGAAGGTAGCTCAGTCCAGGCAGAAGAGTTATGCAGACTTAAAAATGCAAGGAGGAAGTCTATGAAATTAGAGACAGGGCATGTCTTCGTGTGTCCCCTCGCGAAGAGTTAAACTATTTGGAGTTAAGGGAAAGTTAGCCCCGAGATTAGTAGGACCATACCGAGTTTTGGAGCGTATGGGAGAAGTGGCCAACAAGTTGAGTCACCGAAAGGACTGTCAGAAGTTCATGATGTGTTTCACGTTTCCCAGTTGAAGAAGTGCCATGCAGAGATGGCCAATATTCCCTTGTAAGGACACTTGACCCCTGGAAAGGATAATGATGTTCCACAGAGTGGACTTCATAAGTACGAGTTTTATATCGATATGTTTGGATACACCAAGAATATGAAGAGATGGAGTACTATTGGATATGAAGGCGGTATGATGTTGGTAATATGGAGCAATTGTAACTCCAGGATGAGTCTGAGTAATCATGTCCTAGTTTGGTGCCAATAGAAGGAAGGAAGACAGTACAATTGGATGGATTTAAAGAATACTAGGAAGTTGGAAGTTGGAATAATGATCAGAATCCCGAGGATAAGTTCAAGGACTACAAGTGATGAGATGGGCCATAACCCAGAGGCCCCAGGACCTGTCAAGAATCAAGAACATTCTTGCTGAAGGAAAAACCCTGGAAGAAGATACGACCTTACCCACAGACGATTTATAGGAGTTTACGCAAAACCTGAGAGTTGTTAAGGAACGATAGATGTTTGTTTGGCTTGCAGAATCTATGGATTTATCCGAACTTGGTTCGTTGACAAGAGAAATACTGCAATGCTTGTGAGGATGACCGAGTGTTAGCATGCGAGATTCGCTAAACCGTATACAAGGTAATGATTTGGGTGCGGGGTGGATTGATCACCATACCGACTTACTCATATTATCCGTCTTGTTATATGGGATGGTAAATCTGAGTGACTTACCTATAGTAGAGAGACGACGATCAAAACCCTGTTTAAACCATAGAGTGGTATAATAATATTTCCCTTGTACAAGGCAGCTTTTGCCAACCGTAGGTTATACGGTGAGGAACAACCAGACCCATTTCCTACAGGAGAAACCATAAATTGTTGACCACCATGAGATATCAATAGTTGTTTAGTATTGGTGCCAGACCTGTTAGCTAAGAAGACCCAGTCATGGAATAACCTTACCAAGATGAAAGGATAAAAGGATTGAGGAAAAGGTTATGCCACCACTGGAAGAGCCCAGAGAAGGAATTAATCCTGAAGATCTTAGAAGACCGACACTGTCAACAATAAGGATGGAGTATAAGAGTTTTGATGAAACCGTAACCATGCTTCTAAGGGTGGTAGCACCCGAGACCCCAAAGACGATCGATGGATTTTGAGAAGACCCCCAAACCCTAACCTATTTCTTGCTAGCCTCTCCGAATCTCGAGGACGAGATTCATTTTAAGGGTGGTAGGTTTGTAACATCCCAAAATTTTAAATTTTGGAATGTTATAAACAAATAGATAGTTTTGATTGATTGTTTGATTGATTGACTGAAAGTGAGTGAATTCGAAACTTTTTGAAAGTTAAATGAGAGGGAATAAAAGGACTTTCCCAAACATTCATTTTCTTTTCTGATCTTCCTAAATTCAAATTCTTTTCACCACAAAACCCTGGAGAGAAGATGACATGACTTCTTCCATTTATTTAAATGACAAGGGGTGTTGAAAATATTTGAATTTCATTTGAGAATATTTCCAATTCTGAAACTTTATGCAACTCAATGATTTTCACGAGCGAAGATAAAATGACTTCTTCAAATTATATGAAATATGAGTTGGGAGTTTCAAAGAATTAAATTCACAGTTCGTTTGAATTTATTTTCAATTTGGAGTTATTTGAGTTTTCTTCAAATTATTTTTCTCCAAAAATAAAATATATGGAAAATAGGGTAACATGATTCCATACATCAGAAAATTGGAGAGAAGTAAATTTGAAATCATTTTGGTATTTTTTTTAAAATGATTTTTGTTGGATTTTATTAGGGCAAAAGCACTCTTTGCTTTATTCGAATTTGTGTGTATTTTATTTGACTTTATAATAATGTTCAAGTCGTAGAAAATCTTTTTCTGAAAATTTTGATATATTATATGCCTATATAATATATTTGTTCTATTCTGTTTTTACTTTTTTGTCTGTGTAAATGTTTAAAAAAAAACTCTTCGGACTAACTGGGCCGAAGCCCAGCCGGCCCAGCGCGCCGCAGCCCAGCTCGCCTCCTCCGTCCCCGAGCGGGACTCCGCTCGGGAGATCGCCGCCGCGTCCGAGTCCCGGCCGGGCACGCCTCCTGTTCCCCCTTCCCCACGCCTCCCGAGGCCTCCCTTCCTCCTATCAATGCGCCGACCCCGCCGCCCTCTCTCTCTGCTAGCACCGCCGCCCATCGCCAGATCCGCCGCCGCCGCCGTTGCCAACCGCCGCCGCCGCTGTTCTGCGCCACCGCCTCGCCGCGCCTCCAGAACCGCGCGCCGCCGCCGCCACCTCGCCGCCCTCGCCCCCTCGCCGTTGCCCCCGGCCACCGGAGCACCGCCGGCGACCACGCCCGAGCCGCCCACTGTCACCGGAGTTCAACCTCGCCGCCGCCGGTTTCGTCGCCAAAGTCGCTGAATCACCGAACCGGTAAATAAACCGTCCGGTCCGGTTTATTCTTTTTTTTTCTCGGTTTACCTTTTAGCCGGTTTTGTTTTTTTAGGTTAGTTTATTTAGCGAACGCTTTCTGTTTAAGAAGTTTTAGTGAACGTTTTCGTTCTGTAGTACTGTTTAACGAACGTTCGTTATTTAGACTTTTCTTTTTCTGTTAGCTTTACTCAGAGGACTTCTGTGTAGATGTTTTATTTACAATTTAGTCCCTGATCTTCAAACGCTCACAACTTTTAAACGAAACCAACGCCCACTTCTGCGTTACGATCTCCTTTATCCAGTAAAACAACTTAAACATGTTTTTGAAAATTTAAAATTTGAATTTCAAACAGTTTACTATTTGAACTTTGTTTGTTCATAACTTGAGTTTTATAACTCCGTTTGAGTTGATTTTATTGCAAAGCGAATCTCTTGACCTAAACTTTCTGATAAGGACAAATACACATAGTTTTGGTACTGTTAGAAATTGTTTTATGCTGCAAGAGTCATTTGCTTGGTTTTGATGTTTTTCGAATTGTTTTCTTCGTCCTTTGCGATCTTTTGAGTGATTGCTTATGTGTGGTTACTATTGTTTGCTTACGATAGATTGACCGGAGTGTGACGAGTAGAAACATCAAGAGTATTGAGTGCGAATCATCTCCATCAACATTGCAGGCAAGTTCACACTTTGATCATACCTTTTCTCATACCCAGTTTTTATTGCATTAGTTCAATCCTCAAACATTGCATGATTAGGATCTAATTAACTTGTGGGTTTTGGGAAGTAGATTGAGGTAGTACCTATTACCTGTTTTATTATCAAACCCTTGGGAGTTACTTCAACGTTTGCTTATTATGCCATGCTATGCTAGTAGACGTGGATTGGGTGAGTGAATTTTCATGACAGATGTGAGATTGTTAATTAATGGTTTATTTAAGGTGGCAACTTAAACACACATCTGGGTGGATTGAGGCATCTGGTTACTCCAGGACTTGCCTGTCTAGGCACTTGGGTTTCCAGGACTTGCCTGTATTTCTTCGGACCGCCACCCAGGCTCAAAGGGATCATAAGATTATTCATGCTAGAAACTTCCGTGTGCAGCCACATGCTATTATGGGCTCTAGCATAGTTGACTAAGTTGTGCAAACTCTTACGGGGTGGACTAGCAGATGTAGGGGATGTAGGTTGGTACGGTCTACCCCTATGTAAGGTGCAAGTGCTTCTGAAAGACTATGTCTCGGTCATCCGTTTCTCAAACACCATGTAGTGCGAGAAAACAAGCAGAGGCGATCGAGTCATGTGGGGAAAAGTGCGCAAACCTCTGTAGAGTGTACAAACTAATCATGATTAGCCGTGTCCCCAGTTATGGACATCTTGAGTATCTAGTACTTGATTTTCCTGTGAATCTCATCATGTTACTTTAATTAATATTGTTGGGTTTTAATGAGTACTTTTAATTGGGATTGAGAATGATGGCAACCATTCTCAATGTTTAACAACCACCATGATAGTTAAATAAATTTATTCCTTTGCAGTAGGGAAAAATTGGCTTTACGCAAAACTGTAACCATAGAGCTTTTCCACCAGCCAAATATGCATGTAGTGATAGCCTTTATTCATCATTGCTCTATGGTGTGAATTTGCGAGTACATTCAATGTACTGACCCTTTGTGGCTGCAACGTCTCATGTTGCAGGATCTTACGACGAGTAAGTGATACGTTAGGGTTACGATTTCCTATACTCAACTTTGCCGTTGGTGTTGATGGGAATCCACAACCTTGTTGCTTCCGCTATTTTGGATTGAGGTAATATTATTTACGTTACTTTATACATGTGATTTACCTCTGTTATAAATCCTCGAGTACTGTGTGTGTCAGCATACCGATCCAGGGATGACACGTAAGCACAGAGACTTGACCCATTCGGGTCGGGTCGCTACATCGTCATAGTGCTTAGGCGAAGCCCTGCGCCGGTAACTTCATCATCATTGTCACCACACCGTCTTGCTAACGGAACTCTCCCTCGGCCTCAGCTGGATCTAGAGTTCAAGAGACGTCACCGAGCTAAACATGTGCAGATCACAGAGGTGTCGTGCGTTTGGTACTTGATCGGTTGGATCGCGAAGACGTTTGACTACATCAACCGCATTGCCTAACGCTTCCGCTTTCGGTATACGAGGGTACATGGACGTACTCTTCCCCTCCTTGCTATGCATCACCTCGATAGATCTTGCGTGATCGTAGGATTTTTTTTGAAATTACCACATTCCCAGACACTTTGAAGATGTGCCTAGCAAAGCTCTAGAGCATGTATCAGGAATAGAACAGAGGTAGGCTTAGAGAAAGTGTTGTCAACACTGAAGAATATTTGAAGATGCGGGATAAAAAGAGGAAGGTGGAGAATGAGCTCAAATTTTTTAAATCAGAGTTTGCTAAGATGGTGTTGGCGAAGGAGGAGGCACTTTCCCAGCTGGCCAGTGCAAAACAGGTTCTTACTAAACTGAAAGCATAGGTGGATAAGGCGAGCCCGGATGATCTCGGTTAGGGAAATTAATATATTGTTCTAATATTGTTCTTATGAAGTAGAACTACCTCTATGATGTATTGTGTTGTTTTTTGGTAGCTATCGTAATGTGATGTTAAAATATATCTATGTGCCTGATATGAAATTGGCAAACAGATGTTTTGATATGAAATGTGGATTTGCATAATACTAGAATTATTAATTGTAAAATAATAAACCTGCTAAATGGGTCATGGAACTTTGCAAATGGTTCTAGAAGTAAAAGCGCCTGTGATGGATAGCCCAATGCCACACAGTTTTCTTCATCAAATCGTGTGTGATGTAGTTGATAAAAGCAAATGGTTTACCAAGGCAGAGCGTGTGTGATAGTTACACCTATCACACACGAGCCTATACATAAACCTGTGTGGGATGTACATACGAACCGAAACCTTTTCCCTGGATTGACTATGTGGGATGTACATACGAACAGAAACATTTTCCCTGGATTGACTGTGTGGGAAGTACATACGAACGGAAACATTTTCCCTGGATTGACTGTGTGGGATGTACATAGGAATGGAAACGTCCTCCTTGGATTGACTGTGTGTGATATACATATGAACGGAAATGTTTTTCTGGGATTCACCGTGTGGGATGTACATACGAACGGAAACAATTGGGTTTTGATGCCTTGCTCGATCGCACATGAGCTCATTCTTCCCCGGCTTGTGTGCCAGGAGGGCCTATCCCCGACAGTTTCTAGGTTGTATGGGAAGGACCCCCCTATCGCCCACACTCGCTTGGCGAAGGTTCGAAATGCCGCCACGGAAAGGGGTTAAAAACCATTTGTATAGTACCGATGCATACCAGTGTTAGTGCACAATCGAGGCGAGGGCGACACAAAAGCACCTCTCCCACTTAAGATAAATCAATCTAGTTCGCCAAACCAAACGGATAGATCAAAAAGAAATACAAAGCTATAACAATCAGCATAATACAGTGATACACTTCAAGGTATCTATAATTTTTTATTGTTCCATGCTGTTATATTTTCATTCTTGGATGTTTTACAATCATTTTATAGCAACTTTATATCATTTTTTGGTACTAACCTATCGACATAGTGCCTAGTGCCAGTTGCTGTTTTTTGTTTGTTTATTACTTCATAGAATATCCCTATCAAACGGAGTCCAAACACATCGAAACTTTTGGGAGATTTTTTTGGACCAGAAGACAACTTGGGAGCCAACGATGTACTAGAGGGGAGGCCCGTTGGGCCCAGAAGACACCCGGGCGCGCAAGAGGCCCCTAGCACGCCCTGATGGGTTGTGGGGCCCACGAGGATCTCCTCCACCACCTCTCAGCTCTATAAATACCCAAATATTCCAGAAACACTAGGGGAGTCGACAAAACACAATTCCAGCCGCCGCAAGTTCCAAAACCACAAGATCCAATATAGAGCCCTATTCCGACACCTTGCCGGAGGGGAACAAGATCACGGAGGGGTTCATCATCCTCATTGGTGCTCCTCCGATGATGCGTGAGTAGTTCACCATAGCCCTACGGGTTCGTAGGCAGTAGCTAGATGTCTTCTTCTCTCTTTTTGATTCTCAATACAATGGTCTCTTGGAGATCTATTTCATGTAATGACTTTTTTCGGTGTGTTTGTTGGGATCCGATGAAGTTTGAGTTTATGATCAGATCTATATCCATGAATATTATTTGAGTGTTATTTGATCTCTAATATGCATTATTATTTATAGCCTCGTATTTCTTCTCTGAATCTTTGGTTTAGTTAGGCCAACTAGGATGATTTTTCTTGCAATGGGAAGAGGTGCTTTGTGATGGGTTCGATCTTGCGGTGTCCTCACCCAGTGATAGAAGGGGTAGCGAGGCACACATGTATCGTTGCTATTAAGGATAAAAATATGGGGTCTATTCCTACATAAATAGATCTTGTCTACATCATGTCATCATTCTTATTGCATTACTCCGTTTCTTCATTAACTTAATACACTAGATGCATGCTGGATTCAGTCGATGTGTGGAGTAATGATACATCCATTTTGCATCATGTTTTCCTACTGTTATTTATGATGTTTTTATGCACAATGATGCTTTATGGAGTAATTCTAATGCTTTTTCTCTCATAATATGTAAGGTTCATATAAAGGGGGAGAATACTGGCAGCTGGAATTCTGGACCTGAAAAGGCTATGTCAGGCCACCTATTCTGCACAACTCCCAATGAGCTGAAACTTCACGGAGAATTTTTATGGAATATTTAAGAATTATTGGAGCAAATAACTACTAGAGGGGCCCCACCAGGTGGGCACAACCCACCTGGGTGCGCCAGGCCCCCCAGGCGCGCCCTGCTAGGTTGTGCCCTCCTCGGCCTGCCTCCGGTGCCCCTCTTCTGGTATATAAGTCATTTTGACCTATAAAAATGAGGGGAGGACTTTCGAGATGAAGCGCCGCCATCTCGAGGCAGAACTTGGGCAGGAGCACTTTTGCCCTCTAGCGGAGCGATTCCGTTGGGGGAATTTCCCTCCCGGAGGAGGAAATCATCGTCATCATCATCACCAACAACTCTCCCATCTTGGGGAGGGCAATCTCTATCAACATCTTCAACAACACCATCTCCTCTAAAACCCTAGTTCATCTCTTGTGTTCAATAAACCTTAGATTGGTGCTTGTGGGTGACTAGTAGTGTTGATTACATCTTGTAGTTGATTACAATATGGTTTATTCAGTGGAAGATTATATGTTCTGATCCATCATGCAATTTAATACCCCTCTTGTCGTGGAATTGTCACGTCAGATGTCCTTAGTATCAGGACTTAGTCGCGAGGCCAACGCATCTATGTGGTAGCTTGAGAGGGGTTGAGCGGAATCGAGAGACGCAACATAAGGCAGGGATTTAGACAGCTTCGGGCCCGGGAAACATCATCCGATACAAAACCCTACATGCTGTTTGAGGCTAGGTCTCATTATCATCACGAAGGAGTCGCCGTAAACTAGCTCTCCTCTTTGTGTCTAGCCCTAAGACTGTTTCTTCTTGCTTCTAGCTTGTCCCTCTTTGGGGAGCCCTGCCCCTCCTTATATATGTTGAAGGGGCGGGTTGCATGTGGAGTCCTATTAGGATTAGGACTAGTCTATCTCTAATGCAAACCGGATACAAGTCCTGGTCTTAACTCCTTGTAAGGTAAATATTCCTCATGCCTTTCCTCTTAAACTGGCCCACAATAATTGAACCGGCCTTCATGAACCGTCAGACGGGCTGCCGGGTCTTGTCGCTCCTCTGACCCGTCCGCCGGGTCACCAGTGAGTTACAACGTCCTGGCGGGTTGCTGGTAAATTGCCAGGTCTGGGCGGGTCACCAGATGAATATCGCCAAGTGCTAGCGGGACCTCTAATAAACCGCCAAGTCCGGCCGGGTTAACTTCCGGCCAGTTTACACCGCGAGGTATATCCCCGACATTAGCCCCCAAGTTTAGCTTGGATTTATCCATGGTAAACTTATGCTGCAAAATAAACACCAGAACAAATTTGGCAGGTTGTGCTCCGGGTTAAGAATTCTTGTAGACCGGCACTTGATCGTCCTTAAGTCCTTTGTCATTTCCTCCTTCTAGAAAATCCGGGTCAATAACCAGCTTCATACTCAAATTGCTGATGTTGGCTTCTTATAGAAAAAATATTGTGAAGAATAATCCACTTGAGTCGGCTTCCAAAACGCCGGTTTAAGAAATATTGGTCTTGAAATACTCATCTGATATTCAACCGGTTTGAAGATGCAGAACTTGCCGGTTTTATCATTGCCAAAGACCGTCGGGTTATGAAAACTTGATAATTTTGAGTCATGATTGTTGCAGACACCGGTTCATGATTGTTGCCAACGCCGGTTCATGATTATTAATGATGCCGGGTTGCAGCCACAGGGTCATAATGATTGGTGACGCCGGGTCAACCTAGTTTGCTCAATCAGAGAATTTGATAATATTTCTTCAATAATAATATAATACCTGTAGCCCCCAAGTCTTGAGCAGAACAAAGTGATTGCTTAAGACTTGCTTCAATATAAATACTGCCACTTAAGAAGAAATCCATGTTGTTCATCCCAGTCACTTAGTAAAAACTGAATACTCCATATTATGTAGCCCCCAAGTGCCGGGTTGTCATGCTTGCAGCAACCTGGGACTTGTAATTGTCTTATACTCATAAAAACTTCAACCAGTGTAGCCCCCAAGGGCTGGGTCATTATGCAATAATGAGTAGGGACTTTGTAGGTATAATCATGTAGATTTGAGCAATGATGTGTAGCCCCCAAGGGCCGGCTCAGTAAGATAATATTGAGCTGGGACTTAATATATACTTCAATGAAAATAACATCATATGATGTAACCCCCATCATGGGACTTGAATCCACGTCCACAAGGTTAAGAGCCTTGTGCTTTACCAACTGAGCAGTGGACTCTTCAATATAATGAATAAAAAGCTTTGTACCTTCAACTGTTGACAGGAGCAATTGGTAGCCCCCAAGGGCCGACTCATTATAATGTGATGAGTCGGGTCTTCAATAATATGAGCAAAAAATTACTTTGCATTAGCCCCCAAGTGTCATGGTGCATGCTTGCAGCGACATGAGACTTGCATATTTGATATAATCTCAACTTAAATAATGTAGCCCCCAAGTGCCGGGTCGTAAGCCTGCAGCGACTCGGGACTATTCCCTCCATTGTAGAATAAATCATACCCATTGATGAAATAATAGCCATTGCACTGAAGCGACTTTGAAAACCTCAATCATAATATTGGTTATTGATAACCATAATAAAAATCTAGCCATGTTGGCTTATTCAAGATAATATAATTGGCGACTTATAGTCCAAAGCCAGGCCGGGTTAACAAACACCGGATAATTTCTCATCATATACTGGCGACTTATCGTCTTAAAGCCAGGCCGGTTTAATAAACACCGGATAATTTATCATCATGCTTTATTCAACCTGTCTCTGCATACAACAAGTTTAAAGTGTCCTGGCGGTTTACCGCCGGACGGGTCATAATGCCCAACATATAACCCAGGTTTATAACCAAGGCTGCACTTAAGAATAATCAATGAAATATATCATACCTGTGACATTGAATCACATCATTGGTTTACCAATTTTTTGTAGTAAGGGTGATAATCCCAATCTTGAGTAATGATAAATCCTTTCATATCGTGTCGGTTTATGATAAAACCATACCGGGTTGTGATAAACACCGGTTTAACCATATATAATACTGGCGACTCGTAGTCAAACCAGACCAGGCGGATAGTCTCCGGATTATGATTTGATCATGTACTGACAATTTGTAATTGAAAGTCAAGCCGGGTTAATGAACGCCGGTTTACTCCATAATAAGATGGTAACATAAAATCAAACCGGGCAGATAGTCTCCGGTTTAGGATTTGACCGTGTTCCGCCAATTTGTAATTGACAGTTTGAAACGGATTAACAATGTCGGTTTAAAAACGCAACAAAAATCAAATAACAGTTATGAAAAAAATATGGAAGCAAAGGCAATGATAAGACCGTTTGCAAAAAGAGGCTTTACTGAGCCGATCAGATGGTGTTACCATGGTCGGACACGACCAAGCTCCCAATAAGGTGTAGCTATGGTTCAAGTCAGCCAGGTCCCCAACTGAAACCGTGGCATTATGCCAATCAAGTGGCGTGGCAATGGTTCGGGTTCGACCAAGCCCCCAAGTGACTCTATGGCCTTAGGCCGATCAAGAGGCGTGACTGGTTCAGACTTGACCATGTCCCCAAGTGATCTGGTGGCTTTCGCCTATCAAAAGGTGTTGCATTGGTTCGGACACGACCAAGCCCCCAAGTGATATTGTGGCACTAGGCCGATCAAGAGGCGTGGCTATGGTTCGGATACGACCAAGCCCCCAAGTGACCAATAATATGATAAGCCAATAAGGCATGATACCCATGTTTGGACCGCGCATCATGGCAGCAAGTCCTCTTTGGCACCCTTTAACTTTTTGCAAGAGATAAATCCTTCTTGAACCGGGATTTTGAACCGGATATTGAGAGCTTCAAAGCTTTGTGGGAGACATCTTTCCCTTGAACCAGATTGTAAACCGGAACCTTCATTTTCAGCCAGAAATTTTCTGATGGCCTTTCAACTCGAACTTGCGAGAAGTTAATTCCTTTTTGAACCGGACATTTTTAAACCGGATTTGAGCGCTTGAGAGCTTTGTGGGAGAATATATTTCCCTTGAACCGGATTGTAAACCGGATACTTGAGAGCTTTAGTGAGACTGACTTCCCTTGAGCCGGATTTTAAACCGGAATCCTTTCTGATGATCCGGAACTTCTTCATTGAGCCGGGATTTTGTAACTGTCATATACTTACTAAGCCAGAAATTTTCTGACGGCCTTCAAATAACAGTAGCCTCCGGGACCGGGTTATCTTTCCCTTCATCGTCCTGGGGTTCTTAAATTTGCTGGCAAGATTTGCTTAGTCATGTCATCATAGCCCCCGAGTCTCAAGGTGACTCGAGGAGTTGGCTTGAAACTCTCCATATTTGGCTGTGATATAAACCGGCATAACTTGTATATCATTGGTGTTGATAACACGATGTGAATCCACAGAAGGTTGTGATGACTGCGGCGGGTTATAAATGATCCCGTATGAGCCGTGTCAGCAACTCGGCCAATGATTCCTTCCAACTGGCGATTTGAAGTTAACCAAACTGTAGTGGCGGCGACTTGTGCGCCTGCCCATTGAGCCATCCAGTGTAGACGACGGTTGATAGTATATGATAATTTGCCTCCATTTTGAAAGAAAATGGGGCTACCCAAGCTGTGACTTGCTCATGCAGACAGGTGCGGCCTGGTATGTTGATGTAGACCAGGCCGCAATAAATGGACGGTAGAGACGTCCACAGTATTAGAGGTGGCTTGGACAGATGAACCGGCCACGGTGTTGTAAACCGGTTCGGACGGGCGAGTCAAACGCAGGCACGGTCCCGGCAAGCTGATGTAAACCGGGCCGTAAGGGCGGCGTCTTGCACGCGTCCATTCACCGTGTAATGTGGCACGGACGAACACCGGGCAGGACGTTGCCAGCGCGTGCTTCGTACCCATGGTATAAACCACATTTATAATGAATAATTGTCCTGCATACAATATTGCAGACCAAGGCAAAGATAAACCGCTCTTTGACAAAAATAATATGCACTAATAAAATATATTTTAGATGGATATCACCTGATGTGTTAGGCCAGAAATTATCCGCCATGGAGTTGATGATCACCACAGTGATGCTAAAATTAATCACGGCCGAGTCGGCCAGACGAGCAGACGGATGGTCCGGTCGCGGTGTTGTAAACCGGACTACGGGGCGGCGGTTTGTGTTCCGATTTATCAGTGTAATATACGCAGATGCTGGTGTAGAACAGCTAGCGCGCGCCGTCCACAGTAGGGCATCACTTTTATAGTGAGCACTTGTCCTGTATAAAAAGATATAGGCCAGAGTAATTGTTCTTTGATAAAAACAATATGTTAAGAAAAATAGATGGATATCACCTGGTTCGTCTGGATGACAGATGGAGTCTTACAAACACCGAGTTAATCGCTCGCCCAAGGCAACGACGGAAACGGTGCACCACAGCAGTGAAAACGGCCCGAGGTGAAACCATGGATGATGAAGTAGAGGCAGCCCACAACGGACGTGCAGCGACTCGGAACAACGTTGCTGCGGCGGCTCGTGGAGGCAGGTCCGCGGGCCGTGGTTACAACAACGATAAAAAACGCATCGACGGCTTGGAACGGCGCGGCGGCCCCGCGAAGAGGTGAAGCGGCGGGTGGACGGCCAAGGCCAACTGGGCGGGTCGAGGTGCTGCAATGGCCGCAGCGGCAGTGAAACGAATCCACGCCCACGGCCCCATCCACTCCGGATCATGGTTGTTTTGATTTTCTTTTTACCTTACCTTACCATGAGGATGATCCTGTAGTAGCACTTGCCTCCTTCCGATTCGGATGGATGTAGTCATTAAAGACAGAACACGTCTTGATCTAGTACTAGTACTCAAGTAGTATTAGCCCTCTTCCCAAAAAGGAAATAATTGATGTTGGCTTTCACGTGACAAAGTACTAGAAGTACTGAGCGGTTTGACTGAGAGTCCCTGCCATGACCTGCCCGGATGCAGAGAGTCACTTTTTCCTTGATCTTCACGTGCTAACCCTGCGTAGCACCTTCTTCCGATCCGGCTTCAGGCAATCGTCTCGGCAACTCCCGCTTGCGACAGTGGCGACTCGGCAAATCAGAAGGAAATAACAGTATTTTGATGATCTTGATCCGTATTGATGAAACCTCCTTTGCACTTGGCTTTTTGCGGCGATGCAACGGAAAGTGATACGGCCACGACGGATCACCTGGCTGCGTCTGACGGTGCACATAGATGCGATCCGGCTCTTCTCATCTGAAAATTATGAACTTCTCCATCCTTAGAAAGATCCCTCCAAGAACTCAACACCATCGTGCGCAGGCCCCACGGTGGGCGCCAACTGTCGTGGAATTGTCACGTCAGATGTCCTTAGTGTCAGGACTTAGTCGCGAGGCCAACGCATCTATGTGGTAGCTTGAGAGGGGTTGAGCGGAATCGAGAGACGCAACATAAGACAGGGATTTAGACAGCTTCGGGCCCGGGAAACATCATCCGGTAAAAACCCTACATGCTGTTTGAGGCTAGATCTCATTATCATCACAAAGGAGTCGCCGTAAACCAGCTCTCCTCTTTGTGTCTAGCCCTAAGACTATTTCTTCTTGCTTCTAGCTTGTCCCTCTTTGGGGAGCCCTGCCCCTCCTTATATATGTTGAAGGGGCAGGTTACATGTGGAGTCCTATTAGGATTAGGACTAGTCTATCTCTAATGCAAACCGGATACAATTCCTGGTCTTAACTCCTTGTAAGGTAAATATTCCTCATGCCTTTCCTCTTAAATCGGCCCACAATAGTTGAACCGGCCTTCATGAACCGTCAGACGGGCTATCGGGTCTTGTCGCTCCTCTGACCCGTCCGCCGGGTCACCAGTGAGTTACAACGTCCTGGCGGGTTGCTGGTAAATTGCCAGGTCTAGGCGGGTCACCAGATGAATATCGCCAAGTGCCAGCGGGACCTCTAATAAACCGCCAAGTCCGGCCGGGTTAACTTCCGGCCGGTTTACACCGCGGGGTATATCCCCGACACCTCTGATATTGAGCATGATTATTATTTGTGAGTAGTTACTTTTGTTCTTGAGGTCACGGGAGAAATCTTGTTGCAAGTAATCATGTGAACTTGATATGTGTTCAATATTTGGATGGTATGTATGTTGTGATTCCCTTAGTGGTGTCATGTGAACGTCGAACTTCACCTTATTAGGTCCTAAGGTAATGCATTGTGGAGTAGTTATTAGATGATGGGATGCGAGAGTGACAGAAGCTTAAACCCTAGTTTATGCGCTACTTCGTAAGGGACTGGTTTGGATCCAAAAGTTTAATGCTATGGTTAGATTTTATCTTAATACTTATCTCGTAGTTGCGGATGCTTGTGGGGGGATTAATCATAAGTAGGATGTTTGTTCAAGTAAGAACAGCACCTAAGCACCGGTCCACCCACATATCAAATTATCAACGTAGCGAACAGAAATCAAACCAACATGATGCAAGTGACTAGATGAAATTCTTGTGTACCCTCAAGAACACTTTGCTTATCATAAGAGACCGTTTTGGCATGTCCTTTGCCACATAAGTATTGGACTACCTTGTTGCATATTATTTGTCATTACCATTACTTCGTTACAAATTATCTTTCTATCAAACTACTCGTTACTTATAATTTCAGTGCTTGCAAAGAATACCTTGCTGAAAACCACTTGTCATTTCCTTCTGCTCCTCGTTGGGTTCGACACTCTTACTTATCGAAAGGAATTCGATTGATCCCCTATACTTGTGGGTCATCAAGGCTCTTTTCTGGCGCCGTTGCCGGGGAGTGAAGCGCTCTTGCTAAGTGGAAATCGGTAAGGAAAATTTATTGCCACGTGCTGAAATTTATTGTCACTTGTTACTATGGAGAACAATCGTTTGAGCGGTTTGTTCAGGGTATCTTCACCTCGATCAGAACCACAATTAGTTGCCCCTCAATGTACTGGGGAATGCGGTAATTTCAAAAAAATTCCTACGATCACG
Organism: Triticum aestivum; assembly: GCF_018294505.1. Lineage (NCBI taxonomy): Eukaryota > Viridiplantae > Streptophyta > Magnoliopsida > Poales > Poaceae > Triticum > Triticum aestivum. The sequence continues at coordinate 341,950,472 of NC_057810.1, forward strand.
CAAGATCTATCTAGGTGATGCATAGCAACGAGGGGGAGAGTGTTTCCACATACCCTCGTAAACCGAAAAAAGCGGAAGCGTTAAGCAACGTAGTTGATGTAGTCGAACGTCTTCGCAATCCAACCGATCAAGTACCGAATGCACGGCACCTCTGTGATCTGCACACGTTCAGCTGGGTGATGTCCCTCGAACTCTAGATCCAGCTGAGGCTGAGGGATAGTTTCGTCAGCACGACGGTGTGGTGACGATGATGATGAAGTTACTGGCGCAGGGCTTCGCCTAAGCACTACAACGATATGACCGAGGTGGAAATCTGTGGAGGGGGGCAACGCATACGGCTAAAAGATCAACTTGATCAACTTGTGTATCTATGGGGTGCCCCTTCCCCCGTATATAAAGGAGGAGAGGAGGGGGCCGGCTGTCCTCAAGGGGTGTGCCCTAAGGGGGGATACTACTCCATGTAGGAGTAGGTTCCCCCTTTCCTAGTCCAACTAGGAGAAGAAGGAAGGAGGGGAAGGAGAGAAGGAAAGGGGGGCGCCCCCTGATGTCTACTACACAACCTTCTTCTTGTAGATGTTTTTGGGCCTCCAAGTGCAGAGGTTTGTAGGACAGTAGCAATTTTCCCTCAAGTGGATGACCTAAGGTTTATCAATCTGTGGGAGGCGTACGATGAAGATGGTCTCTCTCGAAAATAACAAACGAAGAGTCTCTTGTGTCCCCAACACACCCAATACAATGGTAAATTGTATAGGTGCACTAGTTCGGCAAAGAGATGGTGATGCAAGTGCAATATGGATGGTAGATATAGGTTTTTATAATCTAAAAATATAAGAAACAACAAGGTAACTAATGATAAAAGTGAGCGTAAATGGTATTGCAATGCTAGGGAACAAGGCCTAAGGTTCATACTTTCACTAGTGCAAGTTCTCTCAACAATAATCACATAACTGGATCATATAACTATCCCTCAACATGCAACAAAGAGTCACTCCAAAGCCACTAATAGCGGAGAACAAACGAAGAGATTATGGTAGGGTACGAAACCACCTCAAAGTTATCCTTTCTGTTCTCTCTATTCAAGAGTCCGTAGTAAAATAACATGAAGCTATTCTTTCCGTTCAATCTATCATAGAGTTCATACTAGAATAACACCTTAAGACACAAATCAACCAAAACCCTAATGTCACCTAGATACTCCATTGTCACCTCAAGTATCCATGGGCATGATTATACGATATGCATCACACAATCTCAGATTCATCTATTCAACCAACACAAAGTACTTCAAAGAGTGCCCCAAAGTTTCTACCGGAGAGTCAAGACGAAAACGTGTGCCAACCCCTATGCATAGGTTCATGGGCGGAACCCGCAAGTTGATCACCAAAACATACATCAAGTGGATCACGTGATATCCCATTGTCACCACAGATAAGCACGGCAAGACATACATCAAGTGTTCTCAAATCCTTAAAGACTCAATCCGATAAGATAACTTCAAGAGGAAAACTCAATTCATCACAAGAGAGTAGAGGGGGAGAAACATCATAAGATCCAACTATAATAGCAAAGCTCGCGATACATCAAGATCGTATCACCTCAAGAACACGAGAGAGAGATCAAACACATAGCTACTGGTACATACCCTCAGCCCCGAGGGTGAACTACTCCCTCCTCGTCATGGATAGCGCCAGGATGATGAAGATGGCCACCGGTGAGGAATCCCCCCTCTGGCAGGGTGCTAGAACGGGCTCCCGAGAGGTTTTTGGTGGCTACAGAGGCTTGCGGCGGCGGAACTCCCGATCTATCTTCGTATTCGATGGTTTTAGGGTATATGGGAATATAAAGGCGAAAGAAGTCGGTCGGGGGAGCCACAAGGGCCCCACGTGATAGGGGGGCACGCCAGGGGGGTGGGCGCGCCCTCCTATCTCCTGGCCTCCTCGAAGCTTCCCTGGCTTGTACTCCAAGTCTCCCGGATCACGTTGGTTCCAAAAATCACGCTGCCGAAGGTTTCATTCCATTTGGACTCCGTTTGATATTCCTTTTCTTCGAAATACTGAAATAGGCAATAAAACAACAATATGGGCTAGGCCTCCGGTTAGTAGGTTAGTCCCATAAATAATATAAAAGTGTATAACAAAGCCCGTAATCATTCAAAACAGATAATAAAATAGCATGAATGCTTCATAAATTATAGATACATTGGAGACACATCACCCCCTAGTCCAATTCGGTTTGGGCTAGGGGCGCACGCCCCACCTTGGCCTGCCTCCTCTCTTCCACCACTTGGCCCATGAGGCCCAATAACCCCCGGGGGGTTCCGGTAACCCCCCGGTACTCCGGTTTTATCCGAAACTTCTCCGGAACACTTCGGTGTCCGAACATAGCCATCCAATATATCAATCTTTATGTATCGACCATTTCGAGACTCCTTGTCATGTCCGTGATCTCATACGGGACTCCGGACAACCTTTAGTACATCAAATCACATAAGCTCATAATACCAATCGTCATCGAACGTTCAGTGTGCAGACCATACGGGTTCGAGAACTATGTAGACATGACCGAGACACATCTCCGGTCAATAACCAATAGCGGAACCTATATGCTCATATTGGTTCCTACATATTCTATGAAGATCTTTGTCGATCAAACCGCATAACAACATACGTTGTTCCCTTTGTCATCGGTATGTTACTTGCCCGAGATTCGATCGTCGGTATCATCATACCTAGTTCAATCTCGTTACCGGCAAGTCTCTTTAGTCGTTCTGTAATACTTCATCCCGCAACTAACTCATTAGTCACAATGCTTGCAAGGCTTACAGTGATGAGTATCACTAAGAGGGCCCAGAGATACCTCTCCGAAACATGGAGTGACAAATCCTAATCTTGATCTATGACAACCCAACAAACACCTTCGGAGACACCTATAGAGCACCTTTATAATCACCCATTTATATTGTGACATTTGGTAGCACACAAAGTGTTCCTCCGGTATTCGGGAGTTGCATAATCTCATAGTCTGATGAACTTGTATAAGTCATGAAGAAAGCAGTAGCAATGAAACTTGTAACGACCCTAATGCTAAGTTAACGGATGGGTCATGTCCATCTCATCATTCTCCTAAAGATGTGATCCCATTCATCAAATGATAACACATGTCTATGGTTAGGAAACATAACCATCTTTGATTAACGAGCTAGTCAAGTAGAGGCATACTAGGGAGAATATGTATAACCATCTTTGATTAATGAGCTAGTCAAGTATAGGCATACTAGGGAGAATATGTTTTGTCTACGTATTCACACATGTACTAAGTTTCCGGTTAATACAATTCTAGCATGAATAATAAACATTTATCATGAAATAAGGAAATAAATAATAACTTTATTATTGCCTCTAGGGCATATTTCCTTCACAAAGACTATGGCCACACTTGATCAACCCACTCCAAGAAAGGACATTTCCATTCATCCTATAATATTTAAAACTAGATCAGTAACAATTGTAGGGGAAATGGGTTTATAGCAACATAGAAAATCACCAATACTTATTTTGAAAAACTGAAGAAACAGGTTAATTATGACATATCTTCTCAAAAAGAGCAACGTGCAAATGAATTAATTGCTACTGAGACAACAACCAAGTTCTGAAACATCAGAAGCTATAATTAACTACAACAACGCTACAAGTTCTTACTCATGTACTACAAATAACAAATTTAAAATTTTAAGAGGAAGGTAAATATAACCGCAACAACATAGCGACAGTGTTTGGATGACAGCAAATTGATACTAACAGGTGTGTACATGCACAAATTTAGTAAGATGGAATTAATAGCACTATGGCCGTCCACTATGTATGCCAAAACCGGTGTAAAGACAACTATTGCTACATCTCGCACCGGTGCCCTCCACTGGCATGCCGATGCAGCAGAAAAAAAATTAAGGACCCAAACTCCAGAGCTCCTAGTTGCTCCGACGCCGAGTTCCTTCGTGCCATAAAGATTTAGTATATTACTGCTTGGCTGCTCGGATGTGTGGACAAGTTGGCTCCACAAACTGCTGAAGCAGTGCCAAATAATTTTATAATGGCACCGCTGATGGGATGACAACGTTTTTAGATACTAGGTATAAACTGTGACACTGTCTTAGGATGCGTTTGGTTGAAGGTGTGGTATGAATGGGTTGGGACCGTGACAGTGTCTGAATCACATCTAACAAATGATTTGTAAAAACGAAAGAGGGTCTAACCTTCTCTGCACATGCCAGAAACTTCCTCCCACTGTCCACAGATTCAAACACAACTAGCTTCATGCATGGAGATTGATGGTGAGAATGAGCAGACAGGTCTTCAGCCACCCCGCTCCATTCGTTGAACCTGATGGTCCTGGGGAACTACAAGTGGAAGAAAACTCAAATCGACCATCAGGTAAAAATCCTTCATTCCAAGTCATAGCACGAGAGAGAGAGAGAGAGAAGAGATGCATACCCAGGTGGTCAAGGAGTCGTCGGAGGAGGAGGAACCGCTGGAGAGATCTTTGTAGAAGACCATGGCGATCCCGGCGATAGTATGCGAGACGGCGAGAGCGAGGAAGCTAGTGAGGAAGCGGCTATAGCTTAGGAAAGAACGAAGGAAGGGGGGACAGGGGAAATGTTATTTGTGGTCGGGGAGAAAAGGGGATGCGGAAGGGGGGTAGATATTTCAGTGGTAGGACAAAAATTTCGAAATGTGGAGGGAAACTTTGCATGGTGCCGTCAGACACCATTCACTTTGAACGATAGTGTGCATCACAAACGATTCTTCTGCTTTACGCGGATGGGATGAGTTTGATAATTCAAATTTTGGTGGAAATTTCCCGGGCACGTCATTGCATAATTTAACATTGCTTGCTAATTTGGGCACACAAAAGAGCGTACAACACACAGACCAGACTTACTGAATCGAGCAATTTTAGTAATTAAACAAAGCATGTTGACCTAAACATTGCTCTAACAAAAGACTAGCTTTAAATACAAAGCCTAAGTACGCATAATTTTAACAAATCAGCCGCCCTGCTGGCCTATGCATCACCAGTGTGAGATGAGACGCCGATGACTTTTCCTGGCGACATGTCACCGTTGGTGGACTCTGCGCTCCCCTGCTGAAGTCGGCTACGTCCTCGGTGAAGGAAATATGCCCTAGAGGCAATAATAAAGTTATTATTTATTTCCTCATATCATGATAAATGTTTATTATTCATGCTAGAATTGTATTAACCGGAAACATGATACATGTGTGAATACATAGACAAACATAACGTCACTAGTATGCCTCTACTTGACTAGCTCATTAATCGAAGATGGTTATGTTTCCTAACCATAGACATGTGTTGTCATTTGATTAATGGGATCACATCATTAGGAGAATGATGTGATTGACATGACCCATTCCGTTAGCCTAGCACTTGATCGTTTAGTATATTGCTATTGCTTTCTTCATGACTTATACATGTTCCTGTAACTATGAGATTATGCAACTCCCATTTACCGGAGGAACACTTTGGGTGCTACCAAACGTCACAACGTAACTGGGTGATTATAAAGGAGTACTACAGGTGTCTCCGAAGGTACATGTTGGGTTGGCGTATTTCGAGATTAGGTTTTGTCACTCCGATTGTCGGAGAGGTATCTCTGGGCCCTCTCGGTAATGCACATCACTACAAGCCTTGCAAGCAATGTAGCTAATGAGTTAGTTACGGAATGATGCATTACGTAACGAGTAAAGAGACTTGCCGGTAACGAGATTGAACTAGGTATTGGATACCGACGATCGAATCTCGGGCAAGTAACATACCGATGACAAAGGGAACAACGTATGTTGTTATGCGGTTTGACCGATAAAGATCTTCGTAGAATATGTAGGAGCCAATATGGGCATCCAGGTTCCGCTATTGGTTATTGACCGAGAATAGTTCTAGGTCATGTCTACATAGTTCTCGAACCCGTAGGGTCCGCATGCTTAACGTTACGATGATAGTTTCATTATGAGTTTATAAGTTTTGATGTACCAAAGTTTATTCGGAGTCCCGGATGTGATCACAGACATGACGAGGAGTCTCGAAATGGTCGAGACATAAAGATTGATATATTGGAAGCCTATGTTTGGACATCGGAAGTGTTCCGGGTGAAATCGGCATTTTACCGGAGTACCGGGGGTTACCGGAACCCTCCCGGGGGTTATTGGGCCTTCATGGGCCCTAAGGGAGAAGAGGAGAGGAGGCAAGAGGTGGTCTGCGCCCCCTCCCCTCCCTAGTCCGAATAGGACAAGGAGAGGGGGGCGGTGCCCCCCCTTCCTTCCCCTCTTCCTCCTCCTTCCCCCTTCTCCTACTCCAACTAGGAAAGAAGGGAGTCCTACTCCCGGTGGGAGTAGGACTCCCCCTTGGCGCGCCCTCCTTGGCCGGCCGCCCCCTCCCCCTTGGCTCCTTTATATACGGGGACAGGGGGCACCCTAGAACACACAAGTTGATCTACGGATCGTTCCTTAGCCGTGTGCGGTGCCCCCCTCCATCATATTCCACCTCGGTCATATCATCACGGAGTTTAGGCGAAGCCCTGCGCCGGTAGAGCATCATCATCATCATCACCACGCCGTCATGCTGACGGAACTCATCCCCGACACTTTGCTGGATCGGAGTTCGGGGATCATCATCGAGCTGAACGTGTGCTGAACTCGGAGGTGTCGTACGTTCGGTACTTGGATCGGTCGGATCGTGAAGACGTACAACTACATCAACCGCATTGTCATAACGCTTCCGCTTACGGTCTACGAGGGTACATGGACAACACTCTCCCCTCTCGTTGCTATTCCATCACCATGATCTTGCGTGTACGTAGGAAATTTTTTGAAATTACTACGTTCCCCAACAGTCGCATCTGAGCTTGGTTTTATGCGTAGATGTCATATGCACAAGTAGAACACAAGTGAGTTGTGGGCGATACAAGTCATACTACTTACTAGCATGTCATACTTTGGTTCGGCGGTATTGTGAGATGAAGTGGCCCGGACCGACATTACGCGCATGCTTACGCGAGACTGGTTTCACCGTTACGAGCACTCGTGCTTAAAGGTGGTTGGCGGGTGTCTGTCTCTCTCACTTTAGCTGAATCGAGTGTGGCTACGCCCGGTCCTTGCGAAGGTTAAAACAGCACTAACTTGACGAAATATCGTTGTGGTTTTGATGCGTAGGTAAGAACGGTTCTTGCTAAGCCCGTAGCAGCCACGTAAAATTTGCAACAACAAAGTAGAGGACGTCTAACTTGTTTTTGCAGGGCATGTTGTGATGTGATATGGTCAAGACGTGATGCTATATTTTATTGTATGAGATGATCATGTTTTGTAACCGAAGTTATCGGCAACTGGCAGGAGCCATATGGTTGTCGCTTTATTGTATGAAATGCAAACGCCCTGTAATTGCTTTACTTTATCACTAAGCAGTAGCGATAGTCGTAGAAGCAATAGATGGCGTAACGACAACGATGCTACGATGGAGATCAAGGTGTCGCGCCGGTGACGATGGTGATCACGACGGTGCTTCGAAGATGGAGATCACAAGCACAAGATGATGATGGCCATATCATATCACTTATATTGATTGCATGTGATGTTTATCCTTTATGCATCTTATCTTGCTTTGATTGACGGTAGCATTTTAAGATGATCTCTCACTAAAATTATCAAGAAGTGTTCTCCCTGAGTATGCACCGTTGCGAAAGTTCTTCGTGCTGAGACACCACGTGATGATCGGGTGTGATAGGCTCTACGTTCAAATACAACGGGTGCAAAACAGTTGCACACGCGGAATACTCAGGTTAAACTTGACGAGCCTAGCATATAACAGATATGGCCTCGGAACACGGAGACCGAAAGGTCGAGCGTGAATCATATAGTAGATATGATCAACATATTGATGTTCACCGTTGAAACTACTCCATCTCACGTGACGATCGGACATGGTGTAGTTGATATGGATCACGTAATCACTTAGAGGATTAGAGGGATGTCTATCTAAGTGGGAGTTCTTAAGTAATATGATTAATTGAACTTAAATTTATCATGAACTTAGTACCTGATAGTATTTTGCTTGTCTATGTTTGTTGTAGATAGATGGCTCGTGCTGTTGTTCCGTTGAATTTTAATGCGTTCCTTGAGAAAGCAAAGTTGAAAGATGATGGCAGCAATTACACGGACTGGGTCCGTAACCTGAGGATTATCCTCATTGCTGCACAGAAGAATTACGTCCTGGAAGCACCGCTGGGTGCCAGGCCTGCTGCTGATGCAACTGACGACGTTAAGAACGTCTGGCAGAGCAAAGCTGATGACTACTCGATAGTTCAGTGTGCCATGCTTTACGGCTTAGAACCGGGTCTTCAACGACGTTTTGAACGTCATGGAGCATATGAGATGTTCCAGGAGTTGAAGTTAATATTTCAAGCAAATGCCCGGATTGAGAGATATGAAGTCTCCAATAAGTTCTATAGCTGCAAGATGGAGGAGAATAGTTCTGTCAGTGAACACATACTCAAAATGTCTGGGTATAATAATCACTTGATTCAACTGGGAGTTAATCTTCCTGATGATAGTGTCATTGACAGAATTCTTCAATCACTGCCACCAAGCTACAAGAGCTTCGTGATGAACTATAATATGCAAGGGATGGACAAGACTATTCCCGAGCTCTTCGCAATGCTAAAAGCCGCGGAGGTAGAAATCAAGAAGGAGCATCAAGTGTTGATGGTTAACAAGACCACCAGTTTCAAGAAAAAGGGCAAAGGGAAGAAGAAGGGGAACTTCAAGAAGAACAGCAAACAAGTTGCTGCTCAAGAGAAGAAACCCAAGTCTGGACCTAAGCCTGAAACTGAGTGCTTCTACTGCAAGCAGACTGGACACTGGAAGCGGAACTGCCCCAAGTATTTGGCGGATAAGAAGGATGGCAAAGTGAACAAAGGTATATGTGATATACATGTTATTGATGTGTACCTTACTAATGCTCGCAGTAGCACCTGGGTATTTGATACTGGTTCTGTTGCTAATATTTGCAACTCGAAACAGGGACTACGGATTAAGCGAAGATTGGCTAAGGACGAGGTGACGATGCGCGTGGGAAATGGTTCCAAAGTCGATGTGATCGCGGTCGGCACGCTACCTCTACATCTACCATCGGGATTAGTTTTAGACCTAAATAATTGTTATTTGGTGCCAGCGTTGAGCATGAACATTATATCTGGATCTTGTTTGATGCGAGACGGTTATTCATTTAAGTCAGAGAATAATGGTTGTTCTATTTATATGAGTAATATCTTTTATGGTCATGCACCCTTGAAGAGTGGTCTATTTTTATTGAATCTCGATAGTAGTGATACACATATTCATAGTGTTGAAACCAAAAGATGCAGAGTTGATAATGATAGTGCAACTTATTTGTGGCACTGCCGTTTAGGTCATATCGGTGTAAAGCGCATGAAGAAACTCCATACTGATGGGCTTTTGGAATCACTTGATTATGAATCACTTGGTACTTGCGAACCGTGCCTCATGGGCAAGATGACTAAAACGCCGTTCTCCGGAACTATGGAGCGAGCAACTGATTTGTTGGAAATCATACATACTGATGTTTGTGGTCCAATGAATGTTGAGGCTCGCGGCGGGTATCGTTATTTTCTCACCTTCACAGATGATTTGAGCAGATATGGGTATATCTACTTAATGAAACACAAGTCTGAAACATTTGAAAAGTTCAAAGAATTTCAGAGTGAAGTGGAAAATCATCGTAACAAGAAAATAAAATTTCTACGATCTGATCGTGGAGGAGAATATTTGAGTTACGAGTTTGGTCTACACTTGAAACAATGCGGAATAGTTTCGCAACTCACGCCACCCGAACACCACAACGAAATGGTGTGTCCGAACGTCGTAATCGTACTTTACTAGATATGGTGCGATCTATGATGTCTCTTACTGATTTACCGCTATCGTTTTGGGGTTATGCTTTAGAGACGGCCGCATTCACGTTAAATAGGGCACCATCAAAATCCGTTGAGACGACGCCTCATGAACTGTGGTTTGGCAAGAAACCAAAGTTGTCGTTTCTTAAAGTTTGGGGCTGCGATGCTTATGTGAAGAAACTTCAACCAGATAAGCTCGAACCCAAATCGGAGAAATGTGTCTTCATAGGATACCCAAAAGAGACTGTTGGGTACACCTTCTATCACAGATCTGAGGGCAAGATTTTCGTTGCTAAATTCGGATCCTTTCTAGAGAAGGAGTTTCTCTCGAAAGAAGTGAGTGGGAGGAAAGTAGAACTTGATGAGGTAACTGTACCTGCTCCCTTATTGGAAAGTAGTTCATCACAAGAACCGGTTCCTGTGACAACTACACCAATTAGTGAGGAAGCTAATGATATTGATCATGAAACTTCAGATCAAGTTTCTACTGAACCTCGTAGGTCTACCAGAGTAAGATCCGCACCAGAGTGGTACGGTAATCCTATTCTGGAAGTCATGTTACTTGACCATGATGAACCTACGAACTATGAGGAAGCGATGATGAGCCCAGATTCCGCAAAATGGCTAGAGGCCATGAAATCTGAGATGGGATCCATGTATGAGAACAAAGTATGGACTTTGGTTGACTTGCCCGATGATCGGCAAGCCATTGAGAATAAATGGATCTTTAAGAAGAAGACTGACGCTGATGGTAATGTAACTGTCTATAAAGCTCGACTTGTTGCGAAAGGTTTTCGACAAGTTCAAGGGGTTGACTACGATGAGACTTTCTCACCCGTAGCGATGCTTAAGTCTGTCCGAATCATGTTAGCAATTGCTGCATTTTATGATTATGAAATTTGGCAAATGGATGTCAAAACTGCATTCTTGAATGGATTTCTAGAAGAAGAGTTGTATATGATGCAACCAGAAGGTTTTGTTGATCCAAAAGGTGCTAACAAAGTGTGCAAGCTCCAGCGATCCATTTATGGACTGGTGCAAGCATCTCGGAGTTGGAATAAACGCTTTGATAGTGTGATCAAAGCATATGGTTTTATACAGACTTTTGGAGAAGCCTGTATTTACAAGAAAGTGAGTGGGAGCTCTGTAGCATTTCTGATATTATATGTAGATGACATATTATTAATTGGAAATGATATAGAATTTCTGGATAGCATAAAGGGATACTTGAATAAAAGTTTTTCTATGAAAGACCTCGGTGAAGCTGCTTATATATTGGGCATCAAGATTTATAGAGATAGATCAAGACGCTTAATTGGACTTTCACAAAGCACATACCTTGATAAAGTTTTGAAAAAGTTCAAAATGGATCAGGCAAAGAAAGGGTTCTTGCCCGTGCTACAAGGTGTGAAATTGAGTCAGACTCAATGCCCGACCACAGCAGAAGATAGAGAGAAAATGAAAGATGTTCCCTATGCTTCAGCCATAGGCTCTATCATGTATGCAATTCTGTGTACCAGACCTGACGTGTGCTTAGCAATAAGCTTGGCAGGAAGGTACCAAAGTAATCCAGGAGTGGATCACTGGACAGCGGTCAAACATCCTGAAATACCTGAAAAGGACTAAGGATATGTTTCTCGTATATGGAGGTGACAAAGAGCTAGTCGTAAATGGTTACGTCGATGCAAGCTTTGACACTGATCCGGACGATTCTAAATCGCAAACCGGATACGTGTTTTTATTAAACGGTGGAGCTGTAAGTTGGTGCAGTTCTAAACAAAGTGTCATGGCGGGATCTACATGTGAAGCGGAGTACATAGCTGCTTCGGAAGCAGCAAATGAAGGAGTCTGGATGAAGGAGTTCATTTCCGATCTAGGTGTCATACCTAGTGCATCGGGACCAATGAAGATCTTCTGTGACAATACTGGTGCAATTGCCTTGGCAAAGGAATCCAGATTTCACAAGAGGACCAAGCACATCAAGAGACGCTTCAATTCCATCCGGGACCAAGTCCAAGTGGGAGACATAGAGATTTGCAAGATACATACGGATCTGAATGTTGCAGACCCATTGACTAAGCCTCTCTCACGAGCAAAACATGATCAGCACCAAGACTCCATGGGTGTTAGAATCATTACTGTGTAATCTAGATTATTGACTCTAGTGCAAGTGGGAGACTGAAGGAAATATGCCCTAGAGGCAATAATAAAGTTATTATTTATTTCCTCATATCATGATAAATGTTTATTATTCATGCTAGAATTGTATTAACCGGAAACATGATACATGTGTGAATACATAGACAAACATAACGTCACTAGTATGCCTCTACTTGACTAGCTCATTAATCGAAGATGGTTATGTTTCCTAACCATAGACATGTGTTGTCATTTGATTAATGGGATCACATCATTAGGAGAATGATGTGATTGACATGACCCATTCCGTTAGCCTAGCACTTGATCGTTTAGTATATTGCTATTGCTTTCTTCATGACTTATACATGTTCCTGTAACTATGAGATTATGCAACTCCCGTTTACCGGAGGAACACTTTGGGTGCTACCAAACGTCACAACGTAACTGGGTGATTATAAAGGAGTACTACAGGTGTCTCCGAAGGTACATGTTGGGTTGGCGTATTTCAAGATTAGGTTTTGTCACTCCAATTGTCGGAGAGGTATCTCTGGGCCCTCTCGGTAATGCACATCACTACAAGCCTTGCAAGCAATGTAGCTAATGAGTTAGTTACGGAATGATGCATTACGTAACGACTAAAGAGACTTGCCGGTAACGAGATTGAAATAGGTATTGGATACCGACGGTCGAATCTCGGGCAAGTAACATACCGATGACAAAGGGAACAACGTATGTTGTTATGCGATTTGACCGATAAAGATCTTTGTAGAATATGTAGGAGCCAATATGGGCATCCAGGTTCCGCTATTGGTTATTAACCGAGAATAGTTCTAGGTCATGTCTACATAGTTCTCGAACCCGTAGGGTCCGCACACTTAACGTTACGATGACAGTTTCATTATGAGTTTATAAGTTTTGATGTACCAAAGTTTGTCCGGAGTCCCGGATGTGATCACGGACATGACGAGAGTCTCGAAATGGTCGAGACATAAAGATTGATATATTGGAAGCCTATGTTTGGACATCGGAAGTGTTCCGGGTGAAATCGGCATTTTACCGGAGTGCCGAGGGGTTACCAGAACCCTCCCGGGGGTTATTGGGCCTTCATGGGCCCCAAGGGAGAAGAGGAGAGGAGGCAAGAGGTGGGTTGCGCCCCCTCCCCTCCCTAGTCCGAATAGGACAAGGAGAGGGGGGCGGTGCCCCCCCTTCCTTCCCCTCTTCCTCCTCCTTCCCCCTTCTCCTACTCCAACTAGGAAAGAAGGGAGTCCTACTCCCGGTGGGAGTAGGACTCCCCCTTGGCGCGCCCTCCTTGGCCGGCCGCCCCTCCCCCTTGGCTCCTTTATATACGGGGGCAGGGGGCACCCTAGAACACACAAGTTGATCTACGGATCGTTCCTTAGCCGTGTGCGGTGCCCCCCTCCACCATATTCCACCTCGGTCATATCGTCGCGGAGTTTAGGCGAAACCCTACGCCGGTAGAGCATCATCATCATCGTCACCACGCCGTCGTGCTGACGGAGCTCATCCCCGACACTTTGCTGGATCGGAGTTCGGGGATCGTCATCGAGCTGAACGTGTGCTAAACTCGGAGGTGCCATACGTTCGGTACTTGGATCGGTCGGATCGTGAAGATGTACGACTACATCAACCGCGTTGTCATAACGCTTTCGCTTATGGTCTACGAGGGTACGTGGACAACACTCTCCCCTCTCTTTGCTATGCCATCACCATGATCTTGCGTGTACGTAGGATTTTTTTTGAAATTACTACGTTCCCCAACACTCGGCGGCGCCCTCAAGGTTGTAGTACTTGTAGTAGTGGCTGCGCCAGAGCTCGTGTTGGTACTCGACCACCGATTACACAATGGACAGACTCTTCTCTACCTCGACATGGGCCATGCGCAACTTCTCCTCCCGGTGCTCCTTGATCTTCACCACCTCCTACATATCCAGCTCCCGCTCGGCGAACTCATGAGGAAGCTGGTGCTCCATGGCCGTCGCAGCCTTTTCGGACATGGGTTGCATGCTGGATTCCGAGGTGGCCTAGAATATCTTAGCGTGGATGGCCTTGACCCGAGCCAGGGCGACATCGGCGGCATGGACAGCATCTCGAGCGCTCTCGGGGTTTGCAGCCACCATCGCAGCAGCAGCTGCAGCCGTCTCGGCTGCTGCAGCTGCCCTGCCGGCTGCCGCAGATGCCCTCTCGGTGGAAGCGGCCACGCTCAATGCAGATGCGGCATCACTCTTGGCGTAGGCGGCTGCGCTCTCGGTGCAGGCGGCGGCGCTCAGGGGGGATGCATCCATCGTACGAGCCTTCACGAAGCGTTTCCACGGCGTCATGTTTGCAAGAAGGGGGTGAGGGAATGGGAATCGGGATTTGTGGATTCGGGGGTTGCTGGCACTGGAGTAGACGAGCCAGCGAAGCTTAAGGAGGAAGACTTAAATAGAACCAAAAAATTTCATCGCAAACGATTCCTACAAAAAAATTGTGTGTGATGTTGTACATACTTTTTATTAGCTATGAAAGGCGAATTTGGAGTAAAGTGGCAAAGAATGTTGTTCTAAATGTATGAGAAATTTGTAGTACTAATACAACTGTCATGTCAAATTTTGGAAAATTTCAGGGGTCATTTGACCGTTTAAGACATTTAAGTGATTTTCTAGCCATTTAATGACCGTAATTAAAATTTGAACTACATGTACATGCAACAACTAACTATAACGGTTTGAAAAGTCATATATGTACTTGTGAGCGATTTAATTCCATGTGTAGTAAATTGGAAGGAATTTTCAAACACATTGGTCTAACGACTATGACACAATTAAGCATGGAGTGCCATGTCATTTAAATTCCAAATTTTTTAAAAAAAAGATCAGAAACACATGAAACCTTGGTTGTTGTAATGTCATGCCACCAAGATGATGTGGTAAATTTTTTTGCATGTTTGACGAAAGTTTGGACACACACCCCTCACAAACCGGAGCAACTCACTAGAAGGCTTGTGGTTCCGAGAGGGAACAATGCATGTTTGATGACAAATGGGAGATAGCTTCCTCTTACGACCTTCAAATTTTTTCTACGTGTAACATGCACTAATACAACTGTCATGTGAAAATTTGGAAAATTTCAGGGGTCAGTAGACCTTTTGAAGACATTTAAGTGATTTTCTAGCCATTTAATGACCGTAATTCAAATTAGAACTACATGTACATGCAATGGCTAATCATAACGGTTTGAAAAATCATATTTATGTACTTGTGTGCGAGTTAATTCCATGTGCAAAAAATTAAAATGAATTTTCAAACATATTGGTCTCACGGCATGGACACATGCATGGAGTGCCATGGCATTCTAATTCCAAAAAAAATTAAAAAATGATCAGAAAAACATGAAACCTTGCTTGATGTAATGTCATGCCACCAAAATGATGTGGTAAAAAATTGTCCTGTTTGACGAATGTTTGGACAGACACCCCGCACAAACCGAAGAAACTCACTAGAAGGCTCATGGTTCCGAGAGGGAAAAATGCATGTTTGATGACGAACAGGAGATAGCTTCCTCTTACGGCCTTCAATTTTTTTCAACATGTAACATGCACTAATGCAACTTTCATGTGAAAATTTGGAAAATTTCAGGGGTCATTTGACCTTTTGAAGACATTTAATTGATTTTCTAGTCATTTAATGTCCGTAATTCAAATTAGAACTACATGTACAAGCAACGGCTAACCATAACGGTGTGAAAAATCATATTTGTGTACTTGTGTGCGAGTTAATCCCATGTGCAGTAAATTAGAAGCAATTTTCAAACATAATGGTCTCACGGCATGGACACATGCATGGAGTTCCACGGCATTTTAATTCCAAAAAATTAAAAAATGATCAGAAAAACATGAAACCTTGCTTGATGTAATGTCATGCCACCAAGATGATATGGTAAAGAAATTGGCATGTTTGACGAAAGTTTTGGCACACACCTCTCACAAACCGGAGCAACTCACTAGAGGGCTCATGGTTCCGAGAGGGAACAATGCATGTTTGATGACGAATGGGAGATAGCTTCCTCTTACGGCCTTCAAATTTTTTGTGCGTGTAAGGTGCACTAATACAACTGTAAAGTGAAAATTTGGAAAATTTCAGGGGTCATTTGACCTTTTGAAGACATTTAAGTGATTTTCTATCCATTTAATGACCGTAATTCAAATTTGAACTACATCTACATGCAACAGCTAACTATAACAGTTCGAAAAATCATATTTGTGTACTTGTGTGCGAGTTAATTCCAAGTGCAATAAATTAGAAGGAAGTTTTAAACATATTGGTCTCACGGCATGGACACGTTCATGGAGTGCCATGGCATTTTAATTCCATAAAATTAAAATATGATCAGAAAAACATGAAACCTTGCTTGATGTAATGTCATGCCACCAAGATGATGTGGTAAAAAAATTGGCCTGTTTGACGAAAGTTTGGACATACACACCCCTCACAAACCGGAGCAACTCACTAGAAGGCTCATGGTTCCGAGAGGGAACAATGCATGTTTGATGACGAACGGGAGATAGCTTCCTCTTACAGCCTTCAAATTTTTTCTATGTGTAACGTGCGCTAATACAACTATCATGTGAAAATTTGGAAAATTTCAGGGGTCATTTGACCTTTTGAAGACATTTAAGTGATTTTCTAGCCATTCAATGATCGTAATTCATATTTGAATTACATCTACATGCAACGGCTAACCATAACGGTTTGAAAATCATATTTGTGTACTTGTGTGCGAGTTAATTCCATGTGCAGTAAATTAGAAGGAATTTTCAAACATAGTGGTCTCACAGCATGGACACATGCATGGAGTGCCATTGAATTTTAATTCCAAAAAATTAAAAAATAATCAGAAAAACATGAAACCTTGCTTGATGTAATGTCATGCCACCAAGTTGATATGGTAAAAAAATTGGCCTGTTTGACGAAAGTTTGGACACACACCCCTCACAAATCGGAGCAACTCACAAGAAGGCTCGTGGTTCCGAGAGGGAAAATGCATGTTTGATGACAAACAAGAGATAGCTTCCGCTTATGGCCTTCGAGTTTTTCTACGTGTAACATGCGCTAGTACAACTGTCATGTGAAAATTTGGAAAATTTCAGGGGTCATTTGACCTTTCGAAGACATTTAAGTGATCTTCTAGCCATTTAATAACCGTAATTCAAATTAGAACTACATGTACATGCAACGACAAACCATAATGGTTTGAAAAATCATATTTGCGTACTTATGTGCAAGTTAATTCCATGTGCAGTACATTAGAAGGAATTTTCAAACATATTGGTCTCACGGCATGGACACATGCATGGAGTGCCATGGCATTTTAATTCTAAAAAGTTAAAAAAGATAAGAAAAACATGAAACCTTGCTTGATGTAATGTCATGCCACCAAGATGATGTGGTGATAAAAATTGGCCTGTTTGACAAAAGTTTGGACACACACCCCTCACAAACTGGAGCAACTCACTAGAAGGCTCGTGTTCCGAGAGGGAACAATGCATGTTTGATGACGAACGGGAGATAGCTTCCTCTTCAGCCTTCAATGTTTTTCTACGTGTAACGTGCACTAATACAACTATCATGTGAAAATTTGGAAAATTTCAGGGGCTGTTTGACATTTTAAAGACATTTAAGTGATTTTCTAGCCATTTAATGACCGTAATTCAAATTTGAACTACATCTACATGCAACGGCTAACCATAACGGTTTGAAAAATCATATTTGTGTACTTATGTGCGAGGTAAAAAATCATCAAACGATGTAAATATCTGGTGTTCAAAAAAGAAAATGTAAAATCTTGCAAGACAGCCGACCCCCACACGGTTGGCACTCTATTTCGCGCCTCGAGGTTTGGAAGGTGAGTGGCGGGCGTTATTAATCAAACACGGTTCTGCATTGGGAACCGTCAGCTATTATGTTCACACATGGATTTTGCTGCGGGAATTGTGTGTAATTCAAACTATAGTACTCGTAAATTCCGGCGACCGGCGTGTGTACTGTTCCCGTCGATCTAGATTCCGGCCACCAATAAATACTACCTTACTCACGTCATCCAGCCTGCATTCTCATCTACATCCTCCCCTTGCTCTCTCTCTCTCTCTCTCTCTCAAATCTCTGCCATTGCGCCGCGGGTCTGCCCACGCGCCGTCGAGGAGTCGCCGCCCCCCTAAGGACGCTCACTCGAAGACCAGCGACGAGGACCCCTACGCGCCACCGGACAATGTTGCACCGGACACCCAACTTTGGATTGGTTTTGGGGTGTCAGGGAAACGACGCCTATGGGATCACGAGGATCCCTTCTACGGTTGGCGGGGAGCAGGAATGCACAAAGAGCAGGTCTGGTGATCAGCATGAGGGATTTTTACCCAGGTTCGGGGCGCTGAGCAGCGTAAAACCCTAGTCCTACTTTGAGTGTATATTTGGTGTTCTTGAACCTTATCTAGCTGCTATGCGTGCTGGTCCAAAAGTCCGAATCCTTCTCCAGTACGCCTCGAGCCTCCTTTTATACGTACAAAGGGGTTGCCACAGTGGCACACAGGAGGTGTAAAGTAGCTACAGTGTACATGCTTATCACTGACGTTTTAGGCCAAACGCATTAAATGCGCTGCTTACATGCCATCCAACTTTATCGGGGACGGTAATAGAGCCCGTCCTGTTTGTCGCCGCCTCACCCTGACTCGACATGTATCCAGGCAGACGAGCCACACAGCGCCAAGTTGACTGGCTAGCTGCTGCGCTAGCGTGGTGGCAGGATCTTCATGAAGATCTGCATGCCACCACGCATGTGCTTGCTTAGTTGGCAGGCTGGTCACCGCGCTACAACGTCTGTGAGGTGGAGAAACCTTGTCGGGTGTGAGCCTAACTGTGGCCCCTCAATTGTCCCTGACAAGGGTCTTGCTGGGGCCTCGCAGTCGTCCCCGACAAGGGCCTTGGTAGGGGTCTTCGTCTTCTGGTCTTCATGATGACCTGCATGCCACCAGTCTTCACACAGATCTGCATGCTACTACGCATGTGCCCCTGAGTCTTGGTTCTGATGTTGTCAATGGCGTCAGAGCTTTCAGCCTCATGGGTGGTGGCCTTGCTGGTGCTTCGCAAGCTGTCCTGGCAAGGATCTTGTCGTGGCTACGCAAGCCGCCCCAGCAAGGGTGTTGCCAGGGGAGGTCTAGCTTGTCTTCTGCTCTTTGTTTACTGCCTTGAATGCTGCCTTGGTAGTCTTGTATCTTGACTTCTACTGCCCTGTCAAGCCTTGCCGTAGGTGTGGCTGTGACTGTCCGTGCACAAGTAAGGGGTACAGAAGGGGCCAGGACTTATGTACACCGATAGGAGCCCATGGGTCTGAGCCACACATGAGTGCGAAGTGTTGTTGGGCCAGGCCCAAAACTGTGCGCGGGCACGCGTGGCAGGGATTAACCACTTCAAACTTCTCGTCAGTTGCGCTTCCCCACGGTCTGCATTGAGTGCGTGACGTGGGGTTCATGCGTGGAATGATCGTAGCACGCCTGCGATGCCTCACCTCAAACAGTAAAGAGGCAGCCCGCGCCTTCCCCATAAAAAGAGGAATCCGCAGGGGCGCTGCTCATTTACGAAGAAGGCTCGGGTCGTGGCTTGCATGGCGCTTGCACCCCACGATCACGGGGTGGAAAATGACCGTCGCACTTGTATTTATGCTTCTAGATCACCCGCCACATGTCCTTCATGCCTTAGGAAGGGTAGGTGGTGGATGCGGAGGGCACGGGCATTAACGCCGAGACGGGAAATCGGGCGTCGCTGGTTGGAGCAGCGGGTCGGTCCTGATTCCCTGTGCCTCTGCAGGCCGTATTGGTCGAGCGGGGCGGCTGCCCTTAGGGTGAGAGGCCAGGCCCCGGCCCTGCCCTTCTATAAAAAAGGGAAGGGCTGGTGTCTTTCCACACGCACCTCGTTCTCCTTCTTCCTCCTCGGTAACCTTCCTTTGCTTGCCATGGTTAGAGGGCATGCTGGCGCTCCAATGGCGGCGAAGAGGGCTTCTGCTCGATAGCGTGTCCCTCCTCCTCCGGAGTTCAAGGTAGCAGATCCCGTTGTGAGAGGGGAGGGAGGGGGCGAGGCTAAGGTCGCCACGGCGCTCGGGGAAGAGGAGGACGGGGCGGTGCACCAGCTCCATCTCTGCCGGTGGCCCCTCCCCCGATGGAAGGTCATGTCGGGCGTTGCTCTGTCCTTAGTTTCGACCACTATATCATCCATATACACTTCCATATTTCTATGTAGCTGGGGCTCAAAACCAATTTGGACCACTCGGGCAAATGTCGAACCAGCGCTTTTCAACCCAAAAGGCATTCGTACAAAACAGTACGTACCACATGGGGTGATGAACGCGGTCTTCTCTTCATCTTCCTTTGTCATGAAGATTTGGTGGTATCCTGAGTAGGCGTCGTGGAACGACAGCAGGTCACACTCGGCAGTGGAGTTCACTATCTGGTCAATGCGCGGCAAAGGGAAAGGATCCTTTGGACAGGCTTTATTGATATCTGTATAGCCAATACACAGCCTCCATTTCCCATTTGCCTTGCGCACCACCACTGGATTGGCCAACCATGTTGGGTGGAGCAATCCTCTGACCAAGCCTGCCGCTTCCAACTTCCTGATCTCTTCAATGATGAACTCTTGCCGCTCCAAAGCTTGCTTCCTGAACTTCTGCTTGGCACGCCGCGCATGAGGACAGATAAAAAGGTGGTGCTTAATCACCTCCCTAGGAACACCGGGGATGTCAGATGCTTGCCACACAAACACATCGACATTCACACGCAGGAATGCAACGAGCGTGCTTTCCTATTTGTTGTCAATGGTGGAGCTTATGGTAAAAGCTCCGCCCATGCCACCCTCCTTGACAGGTACTGAGGGAGTCCTGGACTAGGGGGTGTCCGGATAGCCGAACTATCATCATCGGCCGGACTCCAAGACTATGAAGATAGAAGATTGAAGACTTCGTCCCGTGTCCGGATGGGACTTTCCTTGGCGTGGAAGGCAAGCTTGGCGATACGGATATGTAGATCTGCTACCATTGTAACCGACTCTGTGTAACCCTAGCCCTCTCCAGTGTCTATATAAACCGGATGGCTTTAGTCCGTAGGACGAACAACAATCATACCATAGGCTAGCTTCTAGGGTTTAGCCTCCTTGATCTCGTGGTAGATCTACTCTTGTAACACACATCATCAATATTAATCAAGCAGGACGTAGGGTTTTACCTCCATCAAGAGGGCCCGAACCTGGGTAAAACATCGTGTCCCTTGTCTCATGTTACCATCCGCCTAGACGCACAGTTCGGGACCCCCTACCCGAGATCTGCCGGTTTTGACACCGACATTGGTGCTTTCATTGAGAGTTCCTCTGTGTCGTCACCGATATGCTCGATGGCTTCTTCGATCATCAACAATGACGTAGTCCAGGGTGAGACCTTCCTCCCCAGACAGATCTTCGTATTCGGCGGCTTTGCACTGCGGGCCAACTCGCTTGGCCATCTGGAGCAGATCGAAAGCTACGCCCCTGGCCGTCAGGTCAGATTTGGAAGTTTGAACTTCACGGCTGACATCCGCGGGGACTTGATCTTCGATGGGTTCGAGCCACAGCCAAGCGCGCCACACTGTCACGACGGGCATGATTTAGCTCTGCAGCCGGACAGTACCCTGGAGGCCGCACTCGAGCCCGCTCCGATCTTCAATTCGGAGCCGGCTGCGCAGATCGAGGACGGATGGCTAGACACCGCCTCGGGGGCCGCAACCTTTACGGCGATAGAGCCGAACACTGACCTTGTCCCTCATAAAACTCGTGACTCCAAGGTGTCGGACTCCTTGCCGGACTCCGAACCTCCCGCGCCCCCCAATCGAATCCGATTGGGTGCCGGTCATGGAATTCACCGCTGCGGACATCTTTCAACACTCACCTTTCGGCGACATCTTGAGTTCGCTAAAGTATCTCTCGCTATCAGGAGAGCCCTGGCCGGACTGCGGTCAGGACGGTTGGGATGCAGACGATGAAGAAATTCAAAGCCCACCCACCACCCACTTAGTAGCCACTGTCGACGATCTAACCGACATGCTAGACTACGACTTCGAAGACATCGACGGCATGGACGACGATGCCGGAGACGACCAAGAACCAGCGCCTACCGGGCATTGGAAAGCCACCTCATCATATGACATATACATGGTGGATATCCCAAAGGATGGGAATGGCGAAGGAACAACGGAGGATGACCCCTCCAAGAAACAGCCCAAGCGCCGGCGTCAGCGGCGCCGCTCTAAATCCCGCCACAGCAAGAATGAAGATTCCGGCACTGGAGACAATAACACCCCAGACAGTGCCGAAGACAACCCACTCCAGCAAGATTCAGCACAGGAGGACGGAGACGCCAGCCCTCATGAGAGAGCGGCAGAAGAAGAGGTAGAGGAATATATGCCTCCCTCCGGAGACGAGGCAAGCCTCGACGATGATGAATTCATCGTGCCTGAGGATCCCGTCAAACAAGAGCGTTTTAAACGCAGGCTTATGGCCACGGCGAACAGCCTCAAGAAAAAGCAGGAACAGCTTAGAGCTGATCAAGATCTGCTAGCCGACAGATGGACTGAAGTCCTCGCGGCCAAAGAGCATGAGCTCGAACGCCCCTCCAAAAGCTACCCTAAACGCAAGCTGCTCCCCCGATTAGAGGAGTAGGCGTATGAACCTGCATCACCAGCAGACAATACGGCTGACCGACCACCCCGTGGTCGCGACAGAGAGGCCTCTAGGCCCTTCACTAGAACTGTACCCCGGCATCACTCGAAAAGCACAAGGCCACAGGGGAACGCTCCGGACTTGCGAGATATATTGGAGGATAAGGCAATACAATCAAGATCGATTTATGGATCGCGTGGGCGTCCCATGATACGTGACGACAACCGTGCGCCGGACACAGTAAGTCCGGTCGGGCCGAACAAAATAGACAAAGCTCTTTTGAGCTCCGTCGTGATATCGCCCAGTACATAGGCGCCCCACACCCACTATGCTTCACAGATGAAGTAATGGATCATCAAATCCCCGAAGGGTTTAAACCCGTGAATATTGAATCTTACGATGGCACAACAGACCCCGCGGTTTGGATCGAAGACTATCTCCTTCACATCCACATGGCCCGCGGTGACAATCTTCACGCCATCAAATATCTCCCCCTCAAGCTTAAAGGACCAGCCCGGCATAGGCTTAACAGCTTGCCAGCAGAGTCAATTGGGAGTTGGGAAGACCTGGAAGCCGCATTCCTCGATAACTTCCAAGGCACGTATGTGCGACCACCAGACGCTGATGACCTAAGCCACATAATTCAGCAGCCAGACGAATCGGCCACACAATTCTGGACACGGTTCTTAACCAAGAAAAACCAAATCGTCGATTGTCCGGATGCGGAGGCCCTCGCGGCCTTCAAGCATAACATCCGCGACGAGTGGCTTGCCCGGCACCTGGGACAGGAAAAGCCGAAATCCATGGCAGCCCTCACATCACTCATGACCCGCTTCTGCGCGGGTGAGGACAGCTGGCTAGCACGCAACAACAACCTCAGCAAAAATTCTGGCAGTCCGGATATCAAGGACCGTAATGGCAGGTCGCGTCGCAACAAAAACAAACGCCGCATTAACGGCGATAATAGTGAAGATACGGCAGTCAATGCCGGATTCAGAGGCTCTAAACCCGGTCAGCGGAAAAAGCCATTCAAAAGAACTACTCCGGGTCCGTCCAATTTGGACCGAATACTCGACCGCTCGTGCCAGATACACGGCACCCCCGAAAAGCCAGCCAACCACACCAACAGGGACTGTTGGGTATTCAAGCAGGCAGTCAAGTTAATTGCCGAAAACAATGACAAGGGGCTGCATAGCGATGACGAGGAAGAGACCCGACCGCCGAATAATAGAGGACAGAAGGGTTTCCCCCCACAGGTGCAAACGGTGAACGTGATATACGCAACGCACATACCCAAAAGGGAGCGGAAGCGTGCACTCAGGGATGTATACGCGATGGAGCCAGTTGCCCCGAAGTTCAATCCATGGTCCTCCTGCCCGATCACTCTTGACCGAAGGGACCACCCCACCAGCATCCGCCACGGCGGATTCGCAGCGTTGGTTTTAGACCCAATCGTCGATGGATTTCACCTCACCAGAGTCCTGATGGACGGCGGCAGCAGCCTGAACCTGCTTTATCAGGATACAGTGCGCAAAATGGGCATAGACCCCTCAAGGATTAAACCTACCAAGACGACCTTTAAAGGCGTCATACCAGGTGTAGAAGCCAATTGTATAGGCTCAGTTACACTGGAAGTGGTCTTCGGATCCCCGGATAACTTCCGAAGCGAGGAGTTAATCTTCAACATAGTTCCGTTCCGCAGCGGCTATCATGCCCTGCTCGGACGTACCGCGTTTGCAAAGTTCAACGCGGTGCTGCACTATGCATACCTCAAGCTCAAGATGCCAGGCCCTCGAGGAGTCATCACGGTCAACGGAAACACTGAACGTTCTCTCCGAATGGAGGAACATATAGCGGCTCTCGCGGCAGAAGTACAATGCAGCCTCTTCAGGCAATTATCGAGTCCGGTCGTTAAGCGGCCGGACACGGCTAAACGCGCCCGGAGTAACCTACAACAAGACCACCTGGCACGTTCTGAGCACGCGTAGCAGTGCGGCCCCAACCCAAGCCCCTACAAAACGTCAAGACAGGTCCTTCGCGTACACCATTACGCTCTGAAGATACCATGGGCATGGGGAGAGGGGCACGACCACGATAGGCCCAGAATGCGGATCAACCACACTAGGGGCTCTCAAGTGTGTCGTTCTTTTTTTCTTTTTTATTTTTTTATCTTTACCCACAGGACTCCGTTCGTCAGAAGCCCTGTCCGGCAGCAGACCTGCCGAACTCACGATGCAACAGCCAGGGAAGGAGAAAGGCTACAACGAATATCCAGGTGGTCTCCATTACGAGCATTAAATCTTTTTTATGCACCATTCCGCAGCCTACCCCTGGAGGGAGACATGTTCAATAGTCCCACCCCTTGCTTATCGCACCATTTGTATCGTTCTGCATTTACAGCAGTTTTTCTTGAATAAGTAATGCAGCACATTTTTGCTTCCAATTGCATTTCTTTCTTATACATATGTTCATTTATGACATGTTGCACCCGTACATTTTGGTACGGCTAAATACACCAGGGGCTTATGTTTCCCGCATCATGGTGTGATAAGTCCGACCACTTTCACAAGTGCAGCACCCCGAACTTATAGCATTATATGCATCGGCTCCGAATCATGTCTTGGGTCAATAGTTGGGTTTGCCCGGCTCCCATGTTTTGGTACCTTACGTTCTGTTGTATCGGCTAAGGTAGCACTGGGAGAACCACTACGATTGCGCCTCGGTTGAGCTGGGCGAGCGCCTCAGTGGAGAAAGCTAAAACTGACCGTCATGATGATGCGAGAGTTGGTCGTTGTTCGAGAGGTTTTTTGCGAGTCCCTAAAGACTTATGTCGCTTAGAGCGAGGAGCCGGTTTTTTGTCCGGCCCAGGCGTGGATAGCGCCCCAAATTCGGCCTTCCGAAGACTAGGGGCTTCGCCGAAATTTAAAATTATAGAATTCTATGGCTAAGTGAGAGTGTTCAAGCATTATAAGTCTGGTTGCCTTGTTCGCTGTGTTGAGCGCCTCCCTAGATGGACCCAAAAATGGGAACAAGAGTGCTCAAGTTTATCCCGAACACCTCAGCACTCGTGGCATGGGGGCTGAAGCCAACGACTTGCCATCTCTCAGATTTGATAAGCAGCCGCACAGAAGGTAATATTTTAAATTAACAAGCGTTGCTTAGCGCATATGAACTAAGTTTTCAGCGCACAGGATAACAAAATGCGAGTCTACTCAAATATTACATCTTTGGAGCACTCACCCGCAATAATGCGGGCACCCTTCAGGACACTCTTATAATACATCTCGGGCGTGCGATGCTCCTTGCCCTGCGGTGGCGGGTCCGTCACAAGCTTCTGGGCATCCATCTTGCCCCAGTGCACCTTTGCGCGGGCAAGGGCCCGACGGGCACCTTCAATACAGGCGGAGTGCTTGATGACTTCAACCCACGGGCACGCATCCACCAGCCGCCGCACCAGGCCGAAGTAGCTCCCAGGCATGGCCTCCTTAGGCCACAGCCGAACTATGAGGCCCTTCATGGCCTGTTCGGCCGCCTTGTGGAGCTCGACCAGCTGCTTCAGCTGGTCGCTAAGGGCACCGGATGTCCGGCCTCAGCATACTGAGACCAGAAGACCTTCTCCGTCGAGCTCCCCTCCTCGGCCCTGTAGAAAGTGGCAGCATCGGATACGCTGCGGGGCAGATCTGCGAACGCTCCTGGAGAGCTCCAAATTCGGGTAAGTGATAGGTAATTCACACTCACATGCTTACTTTGCATGAAAAATGCCTTACCCGCCGCTATTTTCTTCAACGCCTTGATTTCCTAGAGGGCCTTATAGGCTTCGGCCTTAGCGGCTTTGGCACTCCCAAGAGCCGTCGCAAGCTCAGACTCTCGAGTCTTCGAGTCACGCTCCAGGCTCTCATATTTTTTCACGAGATCCTGGAGTTCTTGCTGTACCTCCGCCACCCGCGCCTCCTGCTTCTCTCGCTTGGTGCGCTCCGCGGCCGCATTACGTTCGGCCGCGGCCACCGCCTCCTTCAGGGTAGCCGCCTCGTTAGTGGCCCCTGCAATACCCACGTTATCCTTGTCATTCTTCTTGCAACCAAAATCCTTTTCTATAAGGTACAATTTTACTAAGGTGTTACTCACCTTCCTTGTCCTCGAGCTGCTTCTTGGCACGGCCGAGCTCGTTCTCGGACCGCTCGAGGCTTTGCTTCAAAGCATTGACCTCCGCAGTCAGTGCGGCAGAGGTCAACAGCGCAGCCTGCAATCCCATATTGACATATTTTTTATGACTCCTGCGTATATCTTTTTAGATCCTCAGTCCGGCTTTTCTTTCCGAACACCGAACCGAGCATCAGGGGCTACTGTCTATGCGGTACTATTTTACATATATCAAAATTCTTACCTCAAAGCCTGTTAGAAGGCTGCTGCAGGCTTCGGTCAGCCCGCTCTTGGCGAGCTGAACCTTCTGAATCACCGCACTCATAACAGTGCGGTGTTCCTCTTTGATGGAGGCGCCATTGAGCGCCTCCAGCAAGCTATCTGGCGCATCCGGTTGGACGGAGGCTGCCGGCGTCACTGTCTTGCCCTTCTTACGAAGGGGCCGCCCGCCGGACTCCGGAGCCACTATGGGTTCCGGGGCCGAGTCCGGTGCAAAGTTCGGGAGGTTGTCCTGCGACACCTCCGGGGCCTCCTCCTCCTGGCGGGTCCCTTCCTGGGATCCCACCTCGGCATCGTCCGCATCACGGGGGGTGGAGGCGGTCGGAAGAGAATCCATATCCGACGCACCTAAGGACCCGCTCGACGAAGCGGGAAGATCATCCTTGGGCGGACTGCAGGGTTGTATGCGGCATTAGAAAGACACTGCGTGGAAAAAAAGAAAAACCATGAAGTTATTCGGGAGTCCGAATACTTACGATCTCGCCAGGGGCTTGGCCCTTGGAGGCCAGTCCTCATCGTCGTCATTGGCGCTGCAGAGCAGTCCGGGGAAAGAGTTTTTCCCTTCTTGGACCCTTCGGCCTTCCTCATCGTAGAGGCCTTCCTTTTCTTCCCGCCCCCCGCTGGGGGAGAGGATTTCTTTTTCTCCCCCTCGCCTTTGTGGGAGGAGTCTGCCTTGGAGTCATCATCCGATAGCACCTGAAAACGGGAACTCTTCCGAGTGCCCGTGGCCTTCTTCTTGGCCTTCTTCTCCAGCACCACATGGGGTGCCGGAGCCAGCAGCCCCGTCAAGCGGGCGTCCGCTGGGTCCTCTGGCAATGGGGCCGGACAGATAGTCTGTTCGGCCTTCCTCAGCCAGCCCTGTCAAAGGAGAGGGAGTTTAGATCCTGCATAGAGTCAAACTATGGCAAACAAGCGTCCCGTAAAGGACAAAATCACTTACCTCGTCAGCCGGACGCTGCGAGCTGAATCCGCGATCTTCGGTAGCGGATGCAGGAGCCTCGGCGCCCTTGAACAGCACCTTCCAGACATCTTCATACGTAGTGTCGAAGAGCCCGCTCAAAGTCTGGTGCTGCGCCGGATCGAACTCCCACATGTTAAAGCCCCGTCGTTGGCATGGGAGGATCCGGCGGACGAGTATGACTTGGACTACGTTGATAAGCTTGAGCTTCTTGTCCACTAGCTTTTGGACGCAGGCTTGGAGTCCGGTCAGCTCCTCCGAATCACCCCACGTCTGGCCGCTCTCTTTCCAGGAGGTGAGCCGTGTGGGGATGCCAGATCTGAATTCGGGGGCCGCTGCGCATTCAGGGTCACGTGGCTCGGTGATGTAGAACCACCCCGATTGCCACCCCTTGATGGTTTCCACAAAAGTACCTTCAAGCCAAGTAACGTGGGACATCCTGCCCACCATGGCGCCTCCGCACTCCGCTTGGCTGCCCTTCACAACCTTCGGCTTGACATTGAAGGTCTTGAGCCACAAGCCGAAGTGGGGCTGGATGCAGAGGAAGACCTCACACACGACGATAAACGCCGAGATATTGAGGATGAAATTCGGGGCCAGATCATGGAAATCTAGGCCGTAGTAGAACATGAGCCCTCGAACAAAGGGATGGAGTGGGAAGCCCAGACCGCGGAGGAAATGGGGAAGAAATACTACCCTCTCATGGGGCCTGGGGGTGGGGATGAGCTCTCCCTTGTCGGGGAGCCGGTGCGCGATGTTGCTGGACAAATATCCGACGTTGCGCAGCTTCTGGATCAGCCCCTCCGTGACGGAGGAGGCCATCCATTTGCCTCCCGCTCCGGACATAGTTGGAGGAGGTTGAGGTGAGATGTGCGGACTTGGGCGCTGGAGCTTGAGTTTGCGGAGATGGATAAGCCAAGGAGGAAGAAGGCGCAGGTAAAAGGGTTGGATCTTTATCCCCTTATATGGGCAGACACGAACATGCGTCCCCACCGGTCTGATAAAACTCGCTTATTCCCCAAGCGCCGCAATCAATGGCGCGGTTGGGTTACCCACGTCCGTATTGATGGGAATCCCGGAATAAGGGGAACACGATCTCTGCTTCGACAAGACGTGCCAAAGAAACCGCTTCGCTAAACGCGCTGAGGTGGTGCAATAAAAACAATTTGAGTAAAGGCTTGGTAGTGGTGTGACGTCATGCCACCAAATACGTCAGCAGATTGAACTTGTGTAAATATTATTCTCTCTACGGTTGTACATGGAATTTATTTTGCAGAGCCGGACACTATCTTGGCGTTCACAATCTTCTGTAAATTATTCGGAGGAGGAACCCGCCTTGCAATGCCGAAGACAATATGCGTCGGACTCGTCGTCATTAAAGCCTGGTTCAGGGGCTACTGAGGGAGTCCTAGATTAGGGGGTTTCCGGATAGCCGAACTATCATCATCGGCCGGACTCCAAGACTATGAAGATAGAAGTTGAAGACTTTGTCCCGTGTCCGGATGGGACTTTCCTTGGCGTGGAAGGCAAGCTTGGCGATACGGATATGTAGATCTCCTACCATTGTAACCGACTCTGTGTAACCCTAGCCCTCTCCGGTGTCTATATAAACCGGATGGCTTTAGTCCGTAGGACAAACAACAATCATACCATAGGCTAGCTTCTAGGGTTTAGCCTCCTTGATCTCGTGGTAGATCTACTCTTGTAACACACATCATCAATATTAATCAAGCAGGACATAGGGTTTTACCTCCATCAAGAGGGCCCGAACCTGGGTAAAACATCGTGTCCCTTGTGTCTTGTTACCATCCGCCTAGACGCACAGTTCGGGACCCCCTACCCGAGATCCACCGGTTTTGACACCGACAGGTACCTTCTTGGTTTCTGGTGGTGCTGCCTTGGATTTCTTGCT
Organism: Triticum aestivum; assembly: GCF_018294505.1. Lineage (NCBI taxonomy): Eukaryota > Viridiplantae > Streptophyta > Magnoliopsida > Poales > Poaceae > Triticum > Triticum aestivum. The sequence goes on from NC_057810.1 coordinate 341,980,612, forward strand.
CTTGCCAGTGGAGCTCTCCGGCAAACGCGCCTCCTCGGGTGGGTGCAAGAGGCCTTGCCGAGGCCAGAAGTCTTGCCGGTGGTTGAGGTCTTGTCGGCCTTCTTCCCCTCGGGAGCTCTAGTGGTAGGAGCAAGTGTTTTGGCGGCAGGTGCTACAACTGCCTCTCAGTAGAGTATGTCGGCACAGATGAGCGCATCTCTTTTGTCGCAGCCGACAATGATGATGCTCATTGGGCCGGCCATCTTCAGCTTGTTGTATGCGTAGTGTGACGCTGCCATAAACTTGGCCAATGCTGGACAACCAAGGATCCCATTATACAGCAACGGGATCTTGGCGACATAAAAAATGATCTTCTCTATCCTGTAGTTTAGGTCGCCACCAAATGTGACTGGTAGTGTGACCTTCCCTTTAGGCTAGCTTCTCCCTGGATTGAGCCCTTGAAACGTACCTGTCTCTTCAAGATCTTTATCAGGAATCTGCAACCTCTTGATCATGTTGGGCGAGATGAAGTTCAGACCAGCCCCACTTTCAACTAGCATTTTTGTCACCTTGAGGTTGAGGATTGTTGGTGAAACCAACAACGGTAAACAATCGACCGCAGTTGTGCGATCAGGGTGATCCTCAGCGTCAAAATTGATAGGCGTGTTGGACCATTTCAGTGGGTTCTAGGCGTCAATCATCGGCCCCATCACATTGATCTCATGCGCCCATTGTTTAAGTTGATGGTGGGAAGAATGCAACGATGTGCCTCCATCAACACACATAACCTCTGTAGCTTTCTGAAACTCGTGCTCGCTGGACTCGTCGTCATCATCATGATCATCATCACCCTCTTTCTTGTCGCGGCCTCGAGCAGGCCTTTCTTGTTGCTTGTCTTTGCCGTGGCGACCTTCTCGGCCACCGCGCTTCTTACCAAATCCCTCAGCACCATCTTATCTCTTCTCTTTGTCTCGTCTTTCATACTCAGCCCTTTGCTTCTCCATCAGCTGCTCAACTTGACAGTAGTTTTGGAGGTCATGGCCTTTGGTGCGATGAATCTTGAAGTATTGCTTGTCGGAGCCCTCTGGCTTGTCGGTAGCCGCCAAGTCCCGGCAGGCGTCACACCCGGTAATCTCCTTGCCAGGTTCATTGACCTTGGCCTTCTTGGTGGTGCTTGGGTTGCCAGATTCCTCGACGGCAAGAATGGTCTTGCCCTTGCGCTTCCTGTTATGTCGTTGGCCCTTCTTTGCCGGGGCGATGACGTCTTCATCTCCAGAGTCACTTTCCATGCCGGCATCTCCCCCGGGGTACTTCCTTACTTCTTTAGCTCGAGCACACTGATGACCCACAAGTGTAGAGGATCTATCGTAGTCCTTTCTATAAGTAAGACTGTCGAACCCAACGAGGAGCAGAAGGAAATGACAAGCAGTTTTCGGTAAGGTATTCTCTTCAAGCACTGGAATTATCGGTAACACATAGTTTTGTGATAAGGTAATTCGTAACGAGTAACAAGTAACAAAAGTAAATAAGGTGCAACAAGGTGGCCCAATCCTTTTTGTAGCAAAGGACAAGCCTGGACAAATTCTTATATGAAGGAAAATGCTCCCGAGGACACATGGAAATTATCGTCAAGCTAGTTTTCATCACGCTCATATGATTCACGCTCGTTACTTTGATAATCTGATATGTGGGTGGACCGGTTCTTGGGTGCTGCCCTTCCTTGGACAAGCATCCAACTTATGATTAACTACTCTCGCAAGGATCCGCAACTACCAAAGAAGAATTAAGGTAAACCTAACCATAGCATGAAACATATGTATCCAAATCAACCCCTTACGAAGCAACGCATAAACTAGGGTTTAAGCTTCTGTCACTCTAGCAACCCATCATCTACTTATTACTTCCCAATGCCTTCCTCTAGGCCCAAACAATGGTGAAGTGTCATGTAGTCGATGTTCACATAACACCACTAGAGGAAAGACAACATACATCTCATCAAAATATTGAACAAATACCAAATTCACATGACTATCTATAGCAAGACTTCTCCCATGTCCTCAGGAGCAAACGTAACTACTCACAAATCATATTCATGTTCATAATCAGAGGGGTATTAATATGCATATAGGATTCGAACATATGATCTTCCACCAAAAAAACCAACTAGCATCAACTACAAGGAGTAATCAACACTACTAGCAACCCACAGGTACCAATCTGAGGCTTTGAGACAAAGATCGGATACAAGAGATGAACTAGGGTTTGAGAGGAGATGGTGCTGGTGAAGATGTTGATGGAGATTGACCCCCTCCCGATGAGAGGATGAATGATGATGATGATTTCCCCCTCTCGGAGGGATGTTTCCCCGGCAGAACAGCTTCGCCGGAGCCCTAGATTGATTCCGCCAAGGTTCCGCCTCGTGGCAGCGACATTTCGTCCCGAAAGCTTCCTCCTCATTTTTTCCAGGGCGAAAGACTTCATATAGTCAAAGATGGGCACCGGAGGCCTGCCAGGTGGCCCACGAGGCAGGTGCGCGCCCCAACCCTCGTGAACGGTGGGTGGCCCCCTCTGGTATTTTCTTCGCTCAGTATTTTTTATTAATTCCAAAAATAACTTCCGAGGAGTTTCAAGACTTTTGTAGTTGTGCAGAATAGGTCTCTAATATTTGCTCCTTTCCAGCCCAGAATTCCAGCTGTCGGCATTCTCCCTCTTCGTGCAAACCTTTTAAAATAAGAGAGAAAAGGCATAAGTATTGTGACATAATGAGTAATAACAACCCATAATGCAACAAATATCAATATCAAAGCATGATGCAAAATGGACGTATCAACTCTCCCAAGCTTAGACCTCGCTTGTCCTCAAGCGGAAGCCAATATCGGAAAATATGTCCACATGTTTAGAGATAAAGATGTTGATAAAATAAAATACGGACATGAGGGCATCATTATCATTCTTATAACAGCAACATATATAAATATTGTCATATGATTTCTTATACTAAAGTAACAATCTATTCACAATGTCAAGTATGAATCAGAAACTTCATTGAAAGCTAGCAAACTATAATCTCGGTCATTGAAGCAATTGCAATTTATTATAATATCGGAAAGAGTCAATATAAGAGCTTTTCAGCAAGTCCACATACTCAACTATCATTTAGTCTTTCACAATTGCTAACACTCACGCAATACTTATGGATATGAAGTTTTAATCAGACACAGAGAAAGATAGGAGCTTATAGTGTTGCCTCCCAACCTTTTACCTCAAGGGTAATGTCAACAATAATAGTTCATGCTAACTTACATCTAATTAGATATATGTGTATATATATATATATATATATATATATATATATATATATCTTTCCCTAATTTAATTTTAATAATAAAGCAGGGATTGAGTCTCCGTGTTCACCGTCACGCTGTTTTTACAGAAAAGTCTTTTTGCTTTTTGAAAATAGAACCCGCAGTCCCTTTTTAAGTTAAATTAAAATTAAAATTGAGAAAATGTTTCGGTTTTACAAAAAAAAACCTCTAATCCTGCCCGGGCCTGAACCAGACCGCGCCGCCGCCCGCAGCTCCCCTCGCGCCCGCAAGCCGCCTCTCCGGCGACCCCATACCTCCGCCACGCCCCGCCGCCGGCGAACTTCCATGCTGGACCTCCGGCTGCTCCTCCACCTCGCCCCTCTCCCTTCTCCTTCTTCTTCTCGATCTCCTCTCACCTCTCTCACTCTTGCTAGAAAGGGACCTCCATGGCGCCGCCGGCCCACAATCTCACCGGAACCGGCCGCCTCCATGCCAAATCCGCTGGAAATGGATCCACCCCGGCCAGATCCGCCCGGATCCGACCGGGCCCCGCCGCCGTCGCCACCGGAGCGCCGCCCCGCTCGACCTGGAACGCTACCTTCCACCGGCAGCCCTGGTACAGGTTAGAGTAGTAGTAGTAAGATTTTCCCAACCCTCCTTAATAATCGTACAAGGATCAGCCGGTAGATTCTTGGTATACGTACATACAGGCAACAAGAACTGGCTGAAGGAGATCAATCGATGGGGGCGGACGGCCGCGACGACGACGGGCCTCTTCCTGCCCCATATATACGTATATATAAGTTTATTAGGGGTAAATATACGTACAAGTGAAGAGCCAAATAGGATATGAAAGATTGAGCTTCTGTGTGTACTGAGAGCTAAGTTGCAACTCAAATATATATACTGTGAATTTCCCAACTGAGGATTCCATTTATTATGTTGGTAGAATGTTACTGCTCTTCTTTTATGTAGCTATATTGCCCTGAAGTAGGTTCATATTTAGTGAAAGAAAATCCCAGGCTTCAGACAGATTATAGTTGTAGGCTCCGTATTATTTTTCCGATTTTAAAAACAGAAAGCATATGGAATTTTGCTCTATCAGGTAGCCATTTTGTTGTTCAATCCATCCATAGCTACATTTTAAGATATATTATTGAATTTCCTTATTATGTGAGTACAAGTCTGAACTTTTAGGACATCCGGCACATGAGTTTGAACCAACCAGTGCTACCAATTTTTGGGTCACTACATCATGCAATACTACGGATTCTGTTCAACATGGCAAACTTGGATTTTTTATTCTTTTTTCAGATTAGAATCACCTTAGCAATGCCATATAGATAATACAAGATGTGGCAAAGTGTTGTATTCAATAGAGATTACAGTGATAAATTGGTGAAATTAGTTTCCTCTCTGATCTCTGTTAGCTTTAACTCGCTAGGAAGCCATGTAGTCCTATTTTTAGTACTAGGAGGAGAACATATATTAAATTTATGCCATCCGCTGAATTGATCTCTGTTGTGCTGGGGCAAACTAAACCAGAGCAAGCACTTACTCAAGGCAAGGAGCAGTGCTAGTACTTGCTCATGGTTGAGGTAGATTCAGGTTAAGTTTTATGTGTTGATTCCCTTCTCTTGCACATGTCTAAGTCTTTGTGCCTGATCAAGCTGTTCTTTGACAAGTATTATCTTTGAGTGATGCCATGTTGGTAATAAAATACTATATAACTCACATTTCTTATATGTTCCTTTTTCATTTCTGTTCTTTCATTTGAAAGCTCATATGGTCAATTTTGGAGGCAACTACATGTATATACTGTTGATGTTACATGTAAACAAATTTGATGCTTTCATGCATATGACCGTGCACATCATCAAACCCTTTCGATTCTATTGCAAGGTCAAATAGTTTTTCGTGTTCTAACTCTCTGGGATAATCTGCGGTTATTTGGTTCATCGTCGTGCCTCAAGTCAAGTTTCTAATAGCGCTGTGGCTGTACACCGTCGACTTCGCCGGAAATCCGTCTACACATACTCTACTGTCCGCCGAAACTTCGTCTGACCTGAGGTACATACTACAGTGTCATCGATTTGTATCTGTCATCAACTACTTACTTCTTAAGTATGTATGTCGTCAATTATACTACTTATTAAAAGGGAGAAAGAGAGGATATGTTAGATCTAGATGAAACAATAGCCCTGTGAAAGAGAGGATTCTGCTTTATATGTGAGTATCTTGGGGCATGCTTGTTTCTGTATAAAATGCAGAGGTCATGAACGGCAACTGATCTTGGATTTGAGTTTCTTTTAATCTTTAAATGATGTACTGGGCCAGCAAATTCAGTTATTTGGTTTTGTAACTTGTGGAGAAAAAAGAGATAGGTGAGGTAGAGAGAGAGCAGAGAGAGATGTGCACATCGCCGAACCCTTTCGATTCTATTGCAAGGTCAAATAGTTTTTCGTGTTCTAACTCTTTGGGATAATCTGTAGTTATTTTGCTCATCATTGCGCCTCAAGTTTCCGACAGCGCCATGGCTGTACACCGTCTGACTTCGCCAGAAATCTGTCTGCACATACTCTACTATCTGCTGAAACTTCGTCTGACCTGAGGTACATACTAAAGTGTCATCGATTTCATCAACTACTTCTTAAGTCTGTATGTCATCAACTATACTACTTATTAAAAGGGATAAAGAGAGGATATGTTAGAACTAGATGAAACAATAGCCCTGTGAAAGAGAGGTTTCTGCTTTCTATGTGAGTATCTTGGTGCATGCTTGTTTCTGAATAAAATGTAGAGGTCGTGAACAAATTAAAACATGCTCTATGATGGGCAAGGGTAGGTTTATTTTCAGTTAAAGTAGTATCAGTTGTATACTTATATATACGCCATTTGAAAAATAGTATGTATATGCTCCTTGCAAACTACTACGTATTATTTAAATGTTTTACATAAGACTGTCCATCCAAATACAATAACTAATTAGTATTTTAATAACTTGAATTGCACGGCTTGATCGCTCTGCTTGGGTCTTCTCTTATGTATGAGTGCACCATGTGCGGGTTAAATAAGTCTTCTAACTGTCTTGGCTAATTTGCCTTCTGTTTTGATTTGAGCTGATGGGGATGAGATGTGACCCCGCTGCTGGGCGTCGCAAATGCCACTGCTCCAATGTGTGCCCCAGCTTCGGTGATGCACGGGCGAGGCAACACGATTTGGTACAATGGCCCTCCTTCCAAGAAATCAAGTTTTTTCGTTCAGATTTTAGAGTTCTTGAGTTTCAGCTTAGTTCAAGGATAGAAAAGCATACTCCTTATGGATTCAATGAGGAAGACCATTAGCCGCCACCTTTTCAGAATTGGATGGTGTGGTGTACCTTCATCCTGCTGTCTAATTTCTTAGCTTATTTGCTTTAACTGTACTACAGTATATAGCAGGATAAGGATCCAATCTTGTGAAGCCTCTCCATTTGCACCATCGTCAAAAGTTGCACATGAGTTGATTCACACTTTCAGAGTTCATAGAACACCTAGAGTTAATCAGCCTGAAGGTATATCAGATCCTATGGAAAGGGGACCCGGTTCAGATTTGTCACTACTCTGTGTTGTTGGATAGCCATGGTATGTGTTAGTTTTGTTTTACCACAGTTTGATTCTTGGTAGTTAGGATATCAGGTGTATACATTACTTTTCTTATGAATTTTTTCTCTTTTAGTGCACTATCTATCTATCTAATCTCTCTATCAAAGTTTTCAAAGAAATTGATGGCGGTGGCTCAGAGGCGTCATGGTGAATGGCGAAGCTTCTAAAATGGACGGAAGAGAGGTGGTGACTCGCGGCTGGGGAGTACATATTGAGGAATACGATTCATAAGGTTTCATATTAACAAAAAATGATGATCTTTGTAAAGTAATCTGAACATTTTGTTGATTCCGGGACAATTTTATTCTCCAATATGAATCCGTAAGAAAATATATGACAATACATTTGTGCAAACTGATAATGTAAGCTCATCTCGAAACTTTATTCTTTTTCTAAGATTGATTTACTTGGTGGTGCTAACTTCCATTCTATCAAAGCAGGACATGTGTGCTATTTCTGAAAAAAGAAGCTTTTCTGTTGGCTGGCATCCCTGATGGTGCCTTTAGATATTTAGGAAAAGAAATGGTATCTCATAATTCACTGGATGTAGACCAGTAGGGTCAATCACAAATTGTTGGCTGTAAATGAATTTCTGTTTCTAGCTTTCATAAAATTTAGACAAGTACTGTTTAACAGTATGTTGTGGTTGATGGTGGTCCTATGTGCTGGTTCAAATTATCATGTTGGATAATATTGTTTTTACTAGCAGTTGTAGGGCTCTTATTATTATTTTCCACAAATATCATCATGTTTTGCTATTGATGTAATGCTATATTCCTTGACTGAAATCAAACCCTTTAGTTGCTACTGTGGTGCTTTTATTATTGTGTGCATATATTCGATAATGGCTTCAGTTTCCATTAAAATTGTTAACTAGACTCCAGTGATTGCGGTGGCGTATTATTCGGCAAAAAGTAGTTTTATCGCCTTTTAATGTTTTCATTTACATTCATGGTCATATATGCTGCTTTGGACGAAACAAAAACTCCGACCGCAACTGGTAGGGTTTGTGATGGACAGGGCGAACACACCGGACAGGGCACCAAACGGCGACTACTCGCACCCTCCCCCTAACCCCATGGGGCACCCTCCCCCTAACCCCATGGGGAACCCTCCATTACGGCCCACCATGGGAGGAAGGGATAGGTCCATGTCACAAAGGAGGTAGACATGACGCGGGTGGCGGCGGCGCAGAGCACTTCAACAAGGAAGACTTGAAATGGGGAACGATAAGGAAGATGAGTTCGTGCGTCCTTATTTTAATAAAAGTTAACGTCAAGTGCTTTGTTTGGGCTAAACCCAAATAGTTAAAGAAAAGAATAAACTCTTCCCACCAAACAACCATATGTAAAAATTACCTAACAAAAAGGCTACAAAAAATATCTGTAAAAAAAATTAACACTGTAAAAATAGCTTTAAAATGTTCACAGTTTTACATATGTTCACACTATCTTTGTTTAACAAATATGGTCGCATTTTTTAGAGAACTAAAAAATTCCAAAAAAAAGTTCCATCTTTTACTAAAACAAAGTCCATCTAGAAATGTACAACTAAAAAAACATTCTTTTCATTAAAAACATCTGTTCAAAATAGATTTTTTTTCATAAAAAATGTTCTTTTCTAGAGAAATGTTTCAATTTTCATGAAAACATTAACTATTCTTAAAAAGTGTCCCATTTTTTATGAAAATGTTAAATTTTATTAAAAATAAGAATTTTTCATGTTTAACCTTGTTATCGACATTTATTAAAATTGGGTATAAAAATGATGCACAATGGCATATGAAGTTGGTTGTGCCTTTTTTCGCCCGGTGCAACGCATGGGCATTTGTACTCCCTCCGTTCCTAAATATTTGTCTTTCTAGACATTTCAAATGAACTACAACATACGGATATATGTAGACATATTTTAGAGTGTAGATTCACGCATTTTTCTTTGTATATAGTCACTTGTTAAAATCTCTAGAAAAACAAATATTTTGGAACGGAGGAAGTACTAGTGTGTGTATATATATATATATATAAGACAACACTATTTTAATCATGATATTAGAATAGTTATTCTGATCACACCAACCCCCATAAGGCCGCGATCAAGATGCTCCCGAACTTCCGAACCAGCAGCTAAAAAAAAGAAAAAAGCCCACCCCCACCCCCGACCCCAACCAACCCCCTCTGCCGGCGGCGCGACCTCCCCAGATCCTCCGACGGCGCGACCTCTCCAGATCCTCCGGCGGCGCGGCCTCCCATATCCTCGCCGCCGCGCCCAAGCTTGGGCGCCGACCTAGCAGCCCCGTGCGCCGCCCTGCCACTTCCCTGCGCCGCCGCCTGCGCACAACCGCCGTCGCGACCCACCTCCCCGCACCGCCACCTTCCCACCACCGCCGCCACCGGGATCCACGCACCTCCACGCGTCGCCGGTGCCTGTGCTCGTCGGCGTGCCCGCGTTCTTCCCCATTGACGAGATCGAGCGAGTGCCTCCGGTTCCTCCGCCAAGTCTCCTCCCCCACGCGATGCAGGCCTACCCGAGGCGCCGCGCGCCAGAAACCCACGGCTGTGTCTCCCGCCCTCCGGCTCTTCCCGACTTCCCCCGGTGAGGCTCCACATCCACCACACCGCCTCATCCCGGTGGGGCTCTTCCACCGCGGTGCCTAGGCCGTTTAATGACAAAGCCCAGGTAAGTTCATAGGCGCAATGTCCCTCGGATCCCGCTGCAACCATGCTATTCTCGCCAGCGCACCATCCATGACGGGCGCCATTTTCTGTTTCTTCACTACATGTGTGAATCCTCTCCTCAAATAGCCAGTTGATGTAGACCGCGTCATCTTAAAGGAAAGCCAGTGACAATCTGTCGAGTGAAACCAGTGCACTGTCAAGCGAACATACCTGTGCAGCTGACAGTTTGGCCGGCGGCAGCAACATTTCTTGGCACGTGGGTGTTGGTTTTGGCGGGCAAGCAAGCAGCAACAAGCAGCTGCAGGCAAAAGGTACTAGCAGGTGAAAAAATAATTCTAGATCAACAATGTTTTACATCGCGACCTCACTTGTTTATAATTTGATGGTAGGCTGTTAGATTTAGTCGACAGTTGATGGTGTCATGTCGTTCCTACTATTGAATGCACTCTGAATTTGTATGGTCAAATGCTATGAATTATTGAAGCGGATGGACAAGTTTGTAGAATACTCAACTAGATGTGTTAGTCTTCAAACATCAGCAGAGTTCGTTTTCAAACAGCAATACCAATGTACATCTTCTACAAATAAACAAAAAGGGGAAATATGCTAGTCTTGCTGCTTATCTACTCTTAATTTTGAACTGACAAAAAATTATTGATCTAAACTGGCAGGTGTTTGATTGGCTCCTCTGACTCCCTTCGCCATGCCACTCACCTTGCGTCGCTGGACCACCGCGGTCACAGGCAGAATCCTTTCGTTCAGTATCCAGCGCAAGCAAATCTGAATCCGCACGCGCAAGCCTTCCGTTGCCGAGTCAGCCCTCCTTCTGCTGACTGCTTCTGCAGTAGCAAGTCGCGCCACCTGCACCTGTTATCACCACAAGATGTTCTACTACACCTATATGTTCTACTTACGACTAAACACCGGTGGTGGTGAAGTTCTACTACGGCTATACGCTACGTTCTACTACAGTTGTATGTCAGCGACCATGAAAATTCTACTACAGATGTACGCCAAGTTGTACTACAGTTATACACCGGCCGTCACAGTGGTTCACATAACTCCTGAGTGGTTACAGGACGTGTGTGTGCGTGTGTGCTTGTAGGATTGTTGGACGTGTGTTGGCCAAAGCAATAGGCTTGCTCTCAACACCATATCCTTATATTTTTATCTCTTGCTATTTACTTCACAAAAATGTACGCATACTTTATTCTCTCTCTAAAAAATGTGCGCACACGAGTGAAAAACCTAGAATTTCGAATTAAAAAATGATCATTTCAAAAACTATAAAAAGAAGGATTTCCTCGTTTCAAGAAAAGACCTTGAGGTTCAAATTTAAAAGACAAAGAAATTCAAAGTTTATTAGAAACCCAAGGAGATAGAATGAAAAAAAGGCATCTCATTTTTTAAATAAAAACAGGATATATTCTCCGTTAGAAAAAAACCCTAGAAGTTCGATTAAAAAAGGGAGCAGTACGATGTTTATACAAAATTCAAAATTTCCTGCTTATTAAAGAATGAAAACAAGAAGTTCAAAATAAAATAATGCAGTATTTCAAAATCTTAAAATAGAATAGTTCAAAATTCATAAAAAGGATTTCACCATTTCTAAAGAAAAAAACTTTCGAAGTTCAAATTTAAATAACAAACCGGTTAAATACTTATTAAAAAACTAGGAAACCAAGAAGTCCAATTTACAAAAATAGAGCAGTTCGGTATTTATAAAATATATATTTCCTTGTTACCAAAGAAATAAAATCATGAAGTTAAATTTAAATCAAGATATAAAAAATCGATGTATATGAAAAATCCAAAATTCTTCCCATTTCTAGGGAAAATAAAAGTATGAGGTTCAATTTAAAAAAATGCTTGATGCTTATTTGAAAACATATTTTTTTCAAAGAAATAAGACTAAGAAGTTCAACTTAAAATAACATAGAAGTTCGATGATAGAGGCAAAGGTGTCCCGTCTTTCGATGAGATGATGGATATCGCTTTGGTGGCAGTCGACTTTGACGATCCGACTACGAACGTGCGAGGACGTCGCGCCTTAGCAATCGCTAAACCAACTCCGAGAGGTTATTGACCACGCCGGAGCACGATCAACCTGACCACGAGGGTCTGTTTCCTGCGAGCAAACGAAGAACAAGCAAGAAACTGAGATTGCAATCTGGATATTGCGAATATAAGATGAAAGCTTTATTGATCAAGGTGGGGTTCTGTGACGCCTTTGTCTGGTCGTTGAACACAAACGAAGTACGCGAAGTTGCAGCTATGGCGACCTTTTAATCTAAACAAAACCCAAAGTCTAAACGATGCCCTAAGGGCTGTATATATGGAGGAAGAGGAGGGAATTTCGTGGCCCTTGGTGGAGGGGTCCGAAATCAACCCTATCTCTTGTTTCCCCACACATACGGACTCTAAAAATAGCCTATACTTATGTATTTCGAAATTACATGGGCCTGGCCCAATAATAAGGTGACGCAGCACCTAAAATAGCCTCGGGACGAAATTTATGAAGTGGCATCTTGTATATTTCGTCCAAGGCTTCATGCACCCATTATGGTGGCTTCAAAGTCCTGAAATCATCACTTGTAACTCCGTTCTTGTTCCCCTTGCGCATGCCATCATCTCCATGCTTGTTCTTGCTCCAATGTTCATCCTTCTCCAAGCTAGGCCCTTCATTTGTAAGCAAAACAAATGTATCCAATTTAGGCAACATCATATTCTCATGAACATTAGAATCATTACCAAGAAACGAAAGTACCTGGTAATTTAGTTGGCGTGCACGAGCTCTAGTAATTGGTCCAGTATGTATAGCAGCAGGGGCTGTGGGTGTAACAATTGTATTGATGTCCTCATCATTCGAAGTATATAAAAAACTCAGACTTGTTGCAAGAAGTTCACGTGCACCTTCGTGAACGGTTCAGAATTTATATTGCGGGACGTCCGACCTCCAATTACATGTTTTCAAAAATGGCAAAAAATGACGTCCGACCTTCAATTGTGTGTAATTCGACGTATACACAAAAATGCGACAGAAGTTCATGGTGAAAACAACGAGAAGTTCAAGTACTGCAAAAAATGCATTTCGGGTGAGAATAATAATATAAAAAAATAAAAGCTTAAAAGGTTTGTTGAAATAAGTTCAAGTGCTCTATCTCGGGAGGTTCAAAAATTCTTACGAGAGAGGTTCACCTTGTATTTCCATGTTCGATTTTTTTCGTATAAAAACCGAATACAATTCTTTACTCAAAATATAGAAAGGTGAAGTTCAAATTGAAATAACAAAGAAGTTCAGAGTTTATTAAAACATAGGATCTACCTGTTCAAAAAATAAAAAACACAACACCATTTTTTGCACTTGTAGAAACAACTCATAAACGAAAAAATGGTTGCTAGAAGTTCAAGTGCTCGACGAGGAAAAGTTGAAAAATTCTTCTAAGAGAGGTTCAACGTGTATTTAGATGTCCAAAATACATAAAAAATATGTTATTTTTTGTGTTTTAAAATAATTCTCTCAAACCAGAGAGAAGTTCAAAGTGATAACAACCGAAAGTTCACGTACTACATGGTGTGTATTTCATATAAGAAAAAATACAAAAAAAGTGAAACAGGGTCAAGTTCAAAAGAGATGCCACAGAAGTTTAACTACTTCACATAGTGCAAAAAACACCACGTAAAAAATCAACACGTCAAAAACAGAGTGAAGTTCGAACAGACACGTCCTAGAAGTTCAACTACTTCACGCAGTGCAAAAAACAACACGTTAAAAATAGTGTGAAGTTCGAACAGACATGCACGAGAAGTTCAACTACTTCACGCAGTGTATTTCCATTCGCGATGAAGGCAGAAATCATGATCTCGACTTCAAAACAGTAGGAAATCATTTGTGTAAGTTCAAAGTCCTCGGTCGAAGAAACTTAAAAAAATTATTGTGAGAAAGGTTTGTACAAAAGAAATATCATTTGTGTGACATTGACGAATGTATAAGAAAATTACAAATGAAAATACGTCACATAAGTTCAACGTGAAAACAGCTGGAAGGTCAACTATTACACCGAATGAATTTCAGATGAAAAACTTTTAAAACCGTTGCGAGTATGAAAAAATGATCAACACGGGAAAATTGCGTGTCTACAGAAGCTTTTCATCGGGATATCACTTGCTCAATTCCGGTGAGTGTTCCGATGCGTGGATGAAGAGCTACGGGCAAAAAAAGCACGTGAAAAACAGAGTGAAGTTCAAGGTTTCATACCGAGAAGTTCAGGCACTTCACGCGATGCATTTTTCACGAATCTGTTTTGCGATAAAGGCAAACGAATGATCTCGCCGTTTTTGAAATTACTTGAAAATGGTTGGAAATCAAAGAAAACTGTCAACAGGAAAAAGTTTCGGATTTTTCGTAGCTTTTCAACGGTATATTATTTGCATCATTCCAACAAAGTTTGTACAAAATACGGAGAAAATACGTTTTTTGCCATTTTCAGAACTGACTTAAAACTGTAAAGAATCGGGAGAAATAATACATACCAAAAAGTTTCGCATTTGTTCAAGCTTTCTAGCGCCATATCATTTGCTGCAGTCGGACGCGCGGTTAAAAAATTAGCTTGAAAATACAAACTCGGTAGGACTTGTACCATTTTTTAAATTACTCTTAAACCGTTCAAAATTAGAAAAAACTTTCAACATGCAAAATTTGTGCATTTTCATAAGCTTTCCAACGCCGTATCATATGCCTCAATTGGATTAGACGTTTAGGAATGACGTCAAAAATACGAAGTCGGCTGTTCGGTTTGCGAAATTTTACGTTTTTTGAAATTACTCTTTAACCATAGAGAATTAGAGAAAACTTTCAACACGTGGAAGTAGCGGTTTTGCAGCAGCTTTCCAACGCCATATTATATGCCTCATTCTGATAACCGGTTTAGAAATGCGATAAAAAATACGATTCACGTTTTTTGTGTGAAGAAAAAACGGTTTTCAAAACTACTCTTAAACCGCTTATATTTTGCCAAAAATTTAAGTTGGGTCATTATACTGATGTCCATAGCTTTCCAACGGTATATTGCAAGCCCCATTTGGGCAATGTTGGCGGAAGTTCAACCTAGTTCACAGGGAAGTTCAACGTACTACTAGCGGGGCAGGTCAGGTTGTGATGAGAATATTATTCTCATCCTGTGATCAGAATAGTGTTTATGTATATATATATATATCAGGATCTTTCCAACACAATGTGCTTGCCAGAGGATAAAATGTAAAAAGGAAAGGTGAAGATCACCAAGACCCTTGTATGAAGATATAAGACAAAAATAAAAGATAGGCCCTTCGCAAAGGGAAGCAGAGGTTGTCATGTGCTTTTAGGATTGGATGCACAAAATCTTAATGCAACGTCACTTTATATTGCCACTTGTAATATGGACCTTTATTATGCAGTCCGTCGCTTTTATTTCTTCCACATCACAAGATCGTATAAAGCTTATTTTCTCCCACACTAATAAATCATACATATTTAAAGAGCAATTTTTATTGCTTGCAACAATGACAACTTACTTGAAGGATCTTAATCAATCCATGTGTAGATATGGTGGACTCTCATGTCAAAACTGGGTTTAAGGATATTTGGAAGCACAAGTAGTATCTCTACTTGGTGCAAAGAATTTGGCTAGCATGAGAGGGAAAGGCAAGCTCAACATGTTGGATGATCCATGACAATATACTTTATTTCGGATGTAAGAAAAGATAACCCATTATGTTGTCTTGTCCAACATCAACTCTTTAGCATGTCATATTTTAATGAGTGCTCACAATCATAAAAGATGTCCAAGATAGTATATTACTCCCTCCGTTCCAAAATAGATGACTCAACTTTATACTAATTTTAGTACAAAGTTGAGTCATCTATTTTGGAACGGAGGGAGTATATGTGAGAACCTCTCTTTCTTTATTACTTCCTATTAATTGCAACGATGACCAAAACTATGTTTGCCAACTCTCAACAACTTTTATTTATCATACTCTTAATATGTGAAGTCATTACTCTCCATAAGATCCATATGATCTCTTTATTTCTTTTTATTCTTTGTTTTTCTTTTATTCCCTCAAGATCATAGCAAGATAGCAAAACCCTTGACTCAAGACTAATCTTTATTATATATAGCTCACGGACTCAATTACATAGAGGAATCATAAAGCAAAACTCAAAACTAGATCATTCTAAAACTTTATTCTACTAGATCAAGATATTACCAAAAGGATCAAACTAAGAAAAATGGTAAAGATAGGAGTGTGATGGTGATACGATACCGGGGCACCTCCCCCAAGCTTGGCAGTTGCCAAGGGGAGTGCCCATACCCATGTGATTATGTCTCCTTCTTTGGAGGTGATGATGATGGAGATGATGGAGTTGTTGATGATGTAGGCTTGTGGTCCATCTTCCAAGGCATAGACTCACCATCATAAAAGGATGATCGAGTCTCCGGGATCCTCGAATCTGCAGCCAAACTCATCCTTTTGAATCTGTATTCATACTCACAGTTTTGGTTTTGCAGTTCATAGATCTGGGCTTGGAGGTGCTCCATTTTCTCGTGAAGCTTGAAGATGGTCTCCCCAATGTTCTCGGCATCCAGCTTGTGGTTGTTGGTGAACTCCGTGATCATTATGTGGTTGGCATCGAGTTCACGTTCCACCATCTCCTGGCACTTGAAAACTTGTTGCTCCATTGCTTCAAGCCTTGTCTCCATGCTTACAGTCCTCCTTGGTCCCTCAACATCGCGGATGTGCAGCACCCCCTCACGCATCTCAATGGTTTGAGGGTGTTGCAACACTTGCGCGAGGTAGGGGTTGATGACCTTCTCAAAAAACTTGTCCTTGGGAGCGCTTGAAGACGTCATGGTGATCCAAATCTATCAGAAAGACAGCTCGAAACAAAAGCAGAGGATATTTGCGTGATACGAGGGTCAAAACTGGTGGGAGATTATATAATGAATTTTTTCCGAGAAAAAGAAGTATCGTGCAAGAAAACGGAGTCCGGAGAGCAAACGAGGTGCCCACGAGGCAGGGGGTGTGCCCTCCACCCTCGTGGACGCCTTGTGTCCTTCCCGGACTACTTCTTATTTTCCTATTTTCTTAAATATCCCAAACGGAGAAAAAATTGCTATTAGAACTGTTTTGGAGTCAGTTTACTTACCATCCCACATACCTATACCTTTTCGGAGTCTGAAACGTTTTGGAAAGTGTCCCTTATGTATTCCTCCAGGGTTACGGTTTCAGTCACATTGGTTTCAACATTTATGGGATTACCTGAGATATAATGTTTGATTCTTTGACCGTTCACCACCTTCGGATTTGTGCCTTCGAAGTTGTTGATTTTTATGGCACCGGAATGATAGACCTCCTCGATAACGTAAGGATCTTACCATTTAGAGATGAGTTTTCCTGCAAAAAATCTTAAACGAGAGTTGAAAAGCAACACATAATCACCTATATTAAACTAACGCTTTTGTATCCTTTTGTCATGCCATATTTTAACTTTTTCTTTGAACAGTTTGGCATTCTCATAGGCTTGAGTTCTCCATTAATCAAGTGAGCTAATGTCAAATAACCTCTTCTCACCGGCAAGTTTGAAATCATAATTGAGCTCTTTAATGGCCCAATATGCCTTATGTTCTAGTTCGAGAGGTAAGTGACATGCTTTTCCATAAACCATTTTATATGGAGACATACCCATAGGATTTTTATATGCAGTTCTATAAGCCCATAATGCATCATCAAGTTTCTTAGACCAATTCTTTCTAGATCTATTAACAGTCTTTGCAAAATCAATTTAAGCTCTCTGTTACTCAGTTCTACTTGGCCACTAGATTGTGGGTGATATGGAGATGCAATTCTATGATTAACATCATACTTAGCCAGCATTTTACGAAAAGCGCCATGAATAAAATTTGAACCACCATCAGTCATTAGGTATCTAGGGACTCCAAACCTAGGGAAAATAACTTCTTTAAGCATCTTAATAGAGGTGTTATGATCATCACTACTGGTTGGAATAGCTTCTACCCACTTAGTAACATAATCAACAACAACTAAAATATGTGTATACCCATTAGAGGAAGGAAACGGTCCCATATAGTCAAAGCCCCAAATATAAAATGGTTCAACAAAAGTGAATAATTCATAGGCATTTATTGACGTCTACTAATATTACCAATTCTTTGACATTCATCGCAAGACAAGATAAACTTACGAGCATCCTTGAAGAAAGTAGGCCAATAAAAACCAGATTGCAATACCTTCTGCGCAGTTCTATCTCCAGTGTGGTGTCCTCCATAAGCCTCGGAGTGACACTTGCGTAGGATCTGTTCTTGTTCATGCTCAGGTACACAATGTATAATAACACCATCTACTCCTTCTTTATAAAGGTGTGGTCATCCCAGAAGTAATGTCTTAAATCATAGAAAAACTTCTTCTTTTGCTGGTACGTGAAACTAGGTGGTATACATTTAGCAACAATGTAATTAGCATAATCAGCATACCATGGAGCAGTACGAGAAGCATTTTTGATAGCTAATTGTTTGTCAGGAAAGCTATCATCAATAGGTAGTGGGCCATCAATAACATTCTCTAACCTAGACAAGTTGTCTGCAACGGGGTTCTCAGCTCCCTTTCTATCAATAATATGCAAATCAAATTCTTGTAGTAGGAGAACCCATCTAATAAGTCTAGGTTTCGCATCTCTCTTTTCCATAAGATATTTAATAGCAACATGTTCAGTGTGAATAGTTACTTTAGAGTCAACAATATAAGGTCTAAACTTATCACAAGCAAATACAACTGCTAAAAATTCTTTTTCAGTAGTAGCATAATTTCTCTGGGCATTGTCTAGAGTTTTACTAGCATATTGAATAACATTTCGTTTCTTATCAACTCTTTGTCCCAGAACAGCACCTATGGCATAATCACTAGCATCGCACATAATTTCAAAGGGTAAATTCCAATCAGGTGGCTGAACAATAGGTGCTGAAATCAAAGCTTTCTTAAGTATTTCAAATGCTTCTACACAATCATCATCGAAGACAAAAGGAATATCTTTTTGTAAGATGTTAGTCAGAGGCATGACAAAGGAAACTTCTTATACCTTTAATGTCTTTAGGACACGACATCTTTTCAATAGCATCAACTTTAGCTTTATCAACTTCAATACCTCTTTCAGAAATTTTATGACCCAAGAAAATGCCTTCATTAACCATAAAGTGGCATTTTTCCCAATTCAAGACAAGATTAGTTTCTTCACATCTCTGCAAAACTCGATCAATGTTGCTCAAGCAATCATCAAAAGAAGACCCATAAACGGAGAAATCATCCATGAAAACCTCAACAATCTTTTCACAAAAGCCAGAGAATATAGCCATCATGCATCTTTGAAAGGTAGTAGGTGCATTACATAAACCAAAAGGCATACGTCTATAAGCAAAAGTACCGAAAGGGCAAGTAAAAGTGGTCTTTGCTTGATCCTCTTTTGACATAGGTATTTGAGAGAAACCAGAGTAACCATCTAGAAAGCAAAAATGTGTATGTTTGATGGTTAAATGTGTATGTCTGGTAATGATCCTTTTTAGTAGCTTTATTTAATTTGTGGAAATCAATTACCATCCTATAACCTGTAACAATTCTTTGCGGGATCAATTCATCTTTATCATTAGGAACGACAGTAATACCTCCCTTCTTAGGGACACAATGGACATGACTTACCCACTAACTATCAGCAAAGGGACAAATTATACCTGCCTCCAGGAGCTTTAGTATTTCTTTTCTTACCACTTGTTTCATCTTAGGATTTAACCATCATTGGTGATCAACAACTCGTTTGGCGTCTTTCTCCAATTTTATTTTGTGTTGGCATAGAGTGAGACTAATGCCCTTAAGATCATCAAGAGTATATCCAATAGCAGCACGGTGCTTCTTCAGAGTTTTCAATAATTTCTCTTCTTCCTGCTTTGAAAGGTTAGCACTAATAATAACATGATATATCTTCTTTTCATCAAGATAAGCATATTTAAGAGTATCAGGTAGTGGTTTAAGCTCAAATACGAAATCACCCTTGGGTGGTGGAGGATCCCCTAGAATTTCAACAGACAAGTTGTGTTTCAAAATAGGTCCCTGTTTAAAGAATACTTCATCTAACTCCCTTCTTTCATTCATAAACATATCATTTTCATGGTCTAGCAAATATTGTTCTAAAGGATCATTAGGAGGCACGACAATAGAAGCAAGACCAGTAATTTCATCCTTACTAGGCAATGCTTTATCATGGGGTTGTCTATGAAATTTAGCAAAATTAAAGTCGTCAGACATATCCCCTAAACCAATCGTCACAATATCCTTTTTGCAGTCTATGTTAGCATTAACAGGGACCAATAATCTCATCCTTACAAGGTGGTTCCCTATCACGAGGTTGTCTATGAAACTTAGCGAAATTAAACTCATGAGACATACCATCTAAGCCAATGGTGACAGTGTCTTTTTCACAATCAATCCTAGCACTAGATGTATTCAAGAAGGGTCTACCAAAAATAATGGGACAAAAGTCATCTTGTGGGGAACCAAGAACAAGAAAATCAGCAGGATATTTAACCTTCCCACACAAAACTTCAACATCTCTAACAATCCCAACTGGTTTAATGGTGTCCCTATTAGCAAGCTTTATAGTAACATCAATGTCGTCTAATTCAACGGGTGCAATGTCATGCACAATTTCTTTCTATAAGGAATGAGGTATTGCACTTGGACTAGCACCCATATCACATAAGCCATGATAACAATGATCTCCTATTTTAACAGAAATAATAGGCATGCCTACAACAGGTCTATGTTTATTTTTAGTATCGGGTCTAGCAATTCTAGCAGCTTCATCACAGAAGTAAATAACATGCCCATTAATATTATCAGCCAAGAGATCTTTAACCATAGCAATACTAGGTTCAACTTTAATTTGCTCAGGTGGTGTAGGTGTTCTTGTATTACTCTTACAAACTGTGACGCCCGGGTAATTAAGCTACAGTGATCCTCTGCTAATGGTGCCACGTCACCTCGTTTATAGTTGCTAATCTCGAGTTAGTTCGAAACCGATTCAAATTCAAATTCAAAAATAGGCAAACAATAAAAGTTTTCAAATATTAAAACTAAAATGTTCGGAGTGAACCAAATATTGCATAGATAATTGTGGTGAAGAAACCCCACTTTTATAAAATGTTTAAATACTATCAGATGAATAAAACAGCCGCATAAATAGTTATTTAAATACCTTTTCTAATTAATAAATGTCAAACTAAATTATTCGAGGACTTGACTTTTTGTGACAATGGCCTAAATTGAATTACTAAATTAGATGCCAAGTATATATATTTTACAAAAAAAATAAAACAATAGGAAACAAAGACAAAACAGAAAAGAAAACTAACAACAAGAAAAGAACCCCCCGGGGCTCCGGCCCAGCAGGCCATCAACCCCACTGGGCCAACCCACCAGGCCCAGCCGGCCACCCCACTTAACCCCCTCGGTCCACTGACCGAAACCCTAACCCCCACTGCTCCCCCGATCCCCCCCACTCGTCCCACTCCTCCCTCTCGCCCTTCCCCGATCTGGATTGGGGTAACCCCCCGATCCCATCGCCCCATCGCCGCCTCGGCGTCGCCGTCACCTCCCTCGCGGAGCCGGCCCCCTCCTGTCGCCCCACCGGCGCCCTTCCGCCCGTCCGCGACCACGCTGACGCGGGACCCCGCCCGGAGCTACCTCGCCCCCGCCGCACGAGGACCGCGCCGTCGAAGCCCCTCACCGTCTTCCCCGAAACGCCGTCGCCTCGTCGTCCACGCCGGCCTGCTTCCCCTGCGTCGACGTCGACCCCGTCCTCCTCCAAAACGACCTTCATCGAGCCCATGGCCCCGTCCCCTACACTCCCTCGGTGAGGCCCCGGCCTCCTCTTCTCTCTCCCGGCACCGTTCCGTCGCGCCGTTTGGATCGCCGAACGGCACCACGGCCACCGCACCGCCTCCCCCCTCCTCCCGCTCGCTCGCGCGCCCACGGTCGCGCGCTCGCGCCGACCGCAGCTGCGGCTGCCCTTCCCCGTGCCCTGGTGTGCCACGCCCCCCTCGCTGCGGCTCCCCTCACTGCCGACCCGCGCCCACCCAGGCCATCCCAGGCCACCGCCCCCCCCTCTTCTCCGGCGCTCTGCCGTGGTCGCCGGCGCCCCGGGTGGGTTGCCCTTGCCGGTCGCGCCCGCAGCGCCCATACGGGCTGCGCCTGTGCCCGACGCCCGCTCGCCCGCCTGCCCGCTATGGCCCCTGTGCCTATGGCACGTGGGGCCCGACCCAGAACGTTTAAAAAAGGAAAAGAAAAAAAAGGAATTAAAAAAAATAATAAAAATAAAATAAAATAAAAATAAATATATTAAATAAATAAATAACAACTAAAATAATTAAAATATTAATTAATCAATTAATTAAGTAATTAATTAATTAATTAAGTAATTAATTAAGTTAATTAATCCTGATTAGATTAACCTAATCACTAATTAAATTAACTAATCTGTAATTAAACTAAACAGAGAATGACAGGTGGGTCCCACTGGACCCACACGTCAGGTTGACCAGGTCAATGGTCAACATTGACTGTTGACATCACCCTGATGTCATGCTGACGTCAGCATTTACTATTCTGGATAATGTTGGATTAAATAATTAATTAAATTCCAGAAATTAATAAAATCTTTAGAAAATCATATCTTTTAATCCGTAACTCGGATTAAAATATTTTCAACATGAAAGTTGCTCAGAACAACGAGACGAATCCGGATATGCAGCCCGTTCGTCCGCCACGCGTCCCTAGCATAGAGAACCTGCAACATTTCACCTCCGGTTCATCTGCCCGAAAACACGAAACACTGGGGGTACTTTCCCGGATGTTTCCCCCCTTCACCGGTATCACCTCATACCGCGTTAGAACACGTCTAGCTCTGCTTGTTGACCTGTTATGCACTTGCTTGCTATGTATTTACTGTTTCTCCCCCCTCTTCTCTCCGGTAGCCCCCGTGACGATGCTGATGCCCCTGTGGACGACTACGTCACCGACGACCCCTCCTTCTTGTCTGAGCAACCAGGCAAGCCCCCCCTTGATCACCAGATATCGCCTATTCTACTCTATACTGCTTGCATTAGAGTAGTGTAGCATGTTACCGCTTTCCGTTAATCCTATTCTGATGCATAGCCTGTCATTGTTGCTACAGTCATTGATACCTTACCTGCAATCCTAAATGCTTAGTATAGGATGCTAGTTTATCATCATTGGCCCTACATTCTTGTCAGTCTGCCTTGCTATACTATTGGGCCGTGATCACTCGGGAGGTGATCACGGGTATATACTATACATACATACATACTATACAGATGGTGACTAAAGTTGGGTCAGCTCGATGAGTACCCGCAAGTGATTCTAATGAGGGGGTTGAAAGGACAGGTGGCTCCATCCCAGTAGAGGTGGGCCTGGGTTCCCGACGGCCCCCGACTGCTACTTTGTGGCGGAGCGGCAGGGCAGGTTGAGACCACCTAGGAGACAGGTGGGCCTGGCCCTGTTCGGCGTTCGCGGATACTTAACACGCTTAACGAGATCTTGGTATTTGATCTGAGTCGGCTACGAGCCTATACGCACTAACCATCTACGCGGGAGTAGTTATGGGTATCCCAGCGTCGTGGTATCAGCCGAAGCCTTCTTGACGTCAGCGACTGAGTGGCGCGCGCCGGGTTGGACTGCGTTAACGCAACTTCCTTTGTAATGGAGGTTGCTAGGTCTGCTCACCGGCCGCGTACGCAACGTGCAGGTGTGCAATGGGCGATGGGCCCAGACCCCTGCGCGCATAGGATTTAGACCGGCGTGCTGACCTCTCTGTTGTGCCTAGGTGGGGCTGCGACGTGTTGATCTTCCGAGGCCGGGCATGACCCAGGAAAGTGTGTCCGGCCAAATGGGATCGAGCGTGTTGGGCTATGTGGTGCACCCCTGCAGGGAAGTTAATCTATTCGAATAGCCGTGATCTTCGGTAACAGGACGACTTGGAGTTGTACCTTGACCTTATGACAACTAGAACCGGATACTTAATAAAACACACCCTTCCAAGTTCCACAGACAACCCGGTGATCGCTTTTCTACAGGGCGACAAGAGGAGGATCGCCGGGTAGGGTTATGCTATGCGATGCTACTTGGAGATGCTGCTTGGAGATGCTACTTGAAGATGATACTTGGAGGACTTCAATCTACTCTCTCCTACATGCTGCAAGACAGAGGCTGCCAGAAGCATAGTCTTCGACAGGATTAGCTATCCCCCTCTTATTCTGGCATTCTGCAGTTCAGTCCACTGATATGGCCTCCTTACACATATACCCATGCATATGTAGTGTAGTTCCTTGCTTGCGAGTACTTTGGATGAGTACTCACGGTTGCTTTCTCCCCCCTTTTTCCCCTTTTCCTTTCTTTCTGGTTGTCGCAACCAGATGCTGGAGTTCAGGAGCCAGACGCCACCGTCGACGACGACCCCTACTACACCGGAGGTGCCTACTACTACGTGCAGCCCGCTGACGACGACCAGGAGTAGTTAGGAGGATCCCAGGCAGGAGGCCTGCGCCTCTTTCGATCTGTATCCCAGTTTGTGCTAGCCTTCTTAAGGCAAACTTGTTTAACTTATGTCTGTACTCAGATATTGTTGCTTCCGCTGACTCGTCTATGATCGAGCACTTGTATTCGAGCCCTCGAGGCCCCTGGCTTGTATTATGATGCTTGTATGACTTATTTTATGTTTTAGAGTTGTGTTGTGATATCTTCCCGTGAGTCCCTGATCTTGATCGTACACATTTGCGTGCATGATTAGTGTACGATTGAATCGGGGGCGTCACAAGTTGGTATCAGAGCCGACTGCCTGTAGGAATCCCCTTTCCAACTCCTTGGCCGAAGTTGAGTCTAGCCATTGCAAAACTTTTACTAACTTGGCTGTGTGCCTTACGGGCCCACGTCGCCATTGGGTGGTATTAGGATCTTTTATTCCTCGACCTATACTCTGGGACTCTTATTTCTCTTCTATTCGGGTTAAATGATTTTTGCTAAATCTAACATTAGGATCTCGTTATCACTTTCACCCGGAGAGCCCCTTATTAATGATGATCGTCTGCGGCACGTGAAGACCCTGAAGATACTCTCCGTTGTTAACCCGAGAACTTATGTTCATCGCATTTGCAATTCCCCTTCCACCGTCAACCCTTATGGATAACTACTTGCAGTTGTTATTCTTACATTCATCCCCAGTTGGTCTTGTTATTACCAGATACCTCGAAACACTCGTCGTTGTCTCGATAATCCTTTGAGCTTATCGCCTTGCTGTTCCTTGTCACCTGAATACCCCTATGGATAATTCTCGCACTTATCGAGTATCCGCTCATCCCCCAGTTGTTCATGTGTTTCACAATGGTCTTCGAAATACTATTTGATCCTCCAAAAATCCTTAATAGCTTATTGCTCTGCAATACTTGTCTGCTTGCATTATGGATGCTTTCCATATGTCTGGCAATATTCGTTAGTATCCTTAGGCATCGTCATTTTGATCCTATTGATTCAGCATGTGTGCGAATGCACACAATCATCTATCAACCCTTCTAAATTATCCTTCCGGCTCAGACATCATTTTTGAACATGAGCTGGTTCTCGACCAAACTATTTGTCGTCAATTGTGCCTCTGGTATATCCAACTTATCCATCCTTGATCAGAGCGACTGCTTCTGATCCTTTGTTTTGGAAATCGAAATTCCTTTATTATCTAAGCATCGAATCATTCCGATGTTCTATAATATGATGCCCGTGCATTCTTCTTCCTCTGGTTGAGTACCGGTGCTCACCTCAGATCCCTTGTGGACCATCGGTTCCTTTGTTGGATTTTATCCGACAGTGTCCTTCATATTGAATAACCTTGAGAGCCTTTCCATGGGTATATAATGCCTTGGTAAATTGTATCATCTGCTTTTGAACAATGCTCTACTTTCGAGCTTGTATTATTTACCCCGAAGTTTGTGGTATATGTTCGTAAGACGCCCTGATGGGTTGAACCTATGCCTTCCTTACTATGTGTGAACTCGGAAGTTTTCACGGGTCATACTCATCTGGTATTTCACCAGGTATAACTTTCAACACTAATGCCATTATCGAAACGAGAAGTGAATGTAAGGTTATGCTTTGGAGAAGTGGGAGTCGACCTCGAACCTTGTGTTCATGCCCATGGACGCGATGTATATCCTATCATGGAAGCTTCTTGTAATAATAACTATTTCCTTGATAACTAACATATGGTATCTGTGAATTGATCCCTTGCAACCGTGGTTCCGACCATGATTGTTCTTCCTTGATTCCATTTCTCGGACAAGTTAAAACAATTGTCTCCTATGGATTAATACACCCGTCCAATCTTTACTTTGATCTTGTGTCGAGTATTACCCCCTGGTATCTCAAGATTATCATGGAACTGCATAACTTCTTATGAGTTCTTCATCAAGTGCTACCTTTCCACTGATTCCAATTTTTCACGGGCTCTGAGTTATTATACACTCAAAGACTCCGATAACTGAATCGAGTTCGCATTGCGATTCAACAAGTATTTGAACCCATCACTGCTTACAAATTTATTAATCCTTCAAGTCATTCCTAGCCTGATCGGCTATATCATTATCGAGCTAATTTTAACTGTGCTACCCGGTCCTTCTTCCCGGAGCACAATTTTCAACGATGAACTAACCTTACGTCGATCATCATCGTCATATCATTTCGCCTTGAACAACAAGCTTGGTTTCGAGTTTGTGTCGTACCCTTGGTTCCAATAACCTTTCACTTTATCATTACTTTGACTTGATGTCATCACCGATCGATTACATCTTCATGAACTCTCGCGACAAATGTGTCGTGAATATCATCAACATTCTGAGCTCTTCCAAGAGATCTATTGAAATCATGATGAGAAATACCATCCTTGCCCTCGATGATTGGTGTTATCAGCGACAACATTATTGCATTCCCTCCAACACAAAACTTGTTCCTGTATTGTGTTGTACCTTGAATTCCTTGCTATCCAACTTATGTATATTCTACCGCGGAGTATTACCATCTTTGATGTTAAGAATGTTGTGAGGATTGCTCCACCTCTTAAGAATTCTTTCTATAATGATACTTCTCACCATCACCATTCTTTCTTGGTCCTCGTGTTGATTCCAACCGGGGTACCCACAAGTGAACGGTGTTGTTTGGATTATGCACTTCTAGCAACCCTATTGCTTTGAAGTTAATGATCGATAGTTCATTCTAAGTCCTTCGCTAATTGAATCACCATTCTGACATTGGTCGTGCAACCCAATCCACATTTCGGGCGCACCCTTCAACCAATGTTTAATTGTGTATGTTTTCCTCGAGCATACTTCCTTATATCATTTGATCTGACAAATGTTATCTCCTTGTTCACCTAATGGTGGAAATCCATCTTTTGGGAATCTCGGTGAATTGCCGTTGAGTTCACCAGACACCTCCTTGTCCTCTCCTTGGTTTAATGATGAACTATTGTTTCAGGAACCCGCTCCCATAGTTCATTTCCCGAGAATCTTACAATGTCATTTCGTCGATATGTGCCGCAGCTTTTCTTCTCGGACATCCTGAGTCTGGGGTATCCTGACACCAATCGGATCTGAATCTCGGTCAGATATGATGGTTGGGACATTTTCCAAGAGTTATGATGTTGATCCTTTGATGACCCGGTAACATGATGTCATGCCTAGCACCCCCCCCCTCGGCTGGAGGACCTATCACTATAGATTCCTTTTCAGCAAGGTTATCCGTTCATCCATGGGGAAATTGTAAGACTTATTCTACAAGTTATTCCTGATGGATCCTTCGTGTTTCCAAAGTTTGATCTTCACCTGAAGACCATGTCAATGCTACCTCGAAGCATGTCAATGGTACTCCGATTTTCAACGGGAACATTTGAAGCACGATGCTAAATTTTGTTTATCATTTATCCTAACACCGTTGTATGGGTAATATCATGAGATTCCTCCTCCCCTTACCTAAATGGTTGTCTACTTTATATCCTGTCATGGATATCTTGCTCTGCTTGTCCTTGGGAAGGATATACCCCTGAATTATGTGTTTTAACACATTTTCCTTTCCATTGTTCTGTTAATCTGATATTCATATTTTCCTTTCCATTGATGTGTTTGACATTCTTGTGATCTATATAATCTAAGAGTAAAGATTCACTGCTTATGTAAACACCTCGATGTATAATTGGTCAGTAAGACCCTGTTACGACTGTTGATGATATTCCGGTAACCACCGATGGACGAGAACTTTGCCTATTGGCCCACCTCGTTCAACGAGCAGGAAAATGGTTCTCTTCGTCCCTCGCCCTTGGTATCGATGTTGTTGCCGACATATCTGACAGGCTACCCTTTGACACGCCTTACTATCATGACCGTGCAAAATGTCGGCCCCCTTCCTACTTTCAACCACATGGTGGGCCCATAACCCACAGTTCCACAGGATCGAAACCTGACTCTCCTGCACCCCCTCTTCCCAAGGTTGTTCCTCGTGTGCGGCCTCGTATGTAATTCACGGGCCACCGTCCCAAGTGATCTATTTTGGTAGCAGACGCAATACTCAATCTCATTG
This sequence comes from Triticum aestivum, assembly GCF_018294505.1. NCBI lineage: Eukaryota > Viridiplantae > Streptophyta > Magnoliopsida > Poales > Poaceae > Triticum > Triticum aestivum. Next base: position 342,008,953 of record NC_057810.1, read on the forward strand.
CTCTAGACCCCTTTCGCATGTTGTTTCAGACATCGAACAATGGCCTATCCGTTTGAAACTTCTCATGGTACCTTCTTACTTTACTCTCGATATTTTCTTAAGTTCAATTCGAGAGTTACTTCCTACCCCATTCCCTGAGTTATGTACCAGATAGTCAACCTGGTAAGGCCCGCCCTTCCCGAGTCTTCCCCCCATATCCTTTTCGTAAGTACGATGAAGATCCCGAAGAAAGGATGGCGACTTCATCATTTTGACCTGAAGCAGAAGTATGAAGGCATCAATATATTGGATTGACCTCTTCGAGAAGAGCAAGCCAGGATGAGAAGACCCGCTATATTCGTCACCAAACCTTCCCCCCTTACTCCCCTCTTAAACCTCGGGACGAGATTTCTTGTAGTGGAGGAGAATTGTGACGCCCGGGTAATTAAGCTACAGTGATCCTCTGCTAATGGTGCCACGTCACCTCGTTTATAGTTGCTAATCTTGAGTTAGTTCGAAACCGATTCAAATTCAAATTCAAAAATAGGCAAACAATACAAGTTTTCAAATATTAAAACTAAAATGTTCGGAGTGAACCAAATATTGCATAGATAATTGTGGTGAAGAAACCCCACTTTTATAAAATGTTTAAATACTATCAGATGAATAAAACAGCCGCATAAATAGTTATTTAAATACCTTTTCTAATTAATAAATGTCAAACTAAATTATTCGAGGACTTGACTTTTTGTGACAATGGCCTAAATTGAATTACTAAATTAGATGCCAAGTATATATATTTTACAAAAAAATAAAACAATAGGAAACAAAGACAAAACAGAAAAGAAAACTAACAACAAGAAAAGAACCCCCCGGGGCTCCGGCCCAGCAGGCCATCAACCCCACTGGGCCAACCCACCAGGCCCAGCCGGCCACCCCACTTAACCCCCTCGGTCCACTGACCGAAACCCTAACCCCCACTGCTCCCCCGATCCCCCCCACTCGTCCCACTCCTCCCTCTCGCCCTTCCCCGATCTGGATCGGGGCAACCCCCCGATCCCATCGCCCCATCACCGCCTCGGCGTCGCCGTCACCTCCCTCGCAGAGCCGGCCCCCTCCTGTCGCCCCACCGACGCCCTTCCGCCCGTCCGCGACCACGCTGATGCGGGACCCCGCCCGGAGCTACCTCGCCCCCGCCGCACGAGGACCGCGCCGCCGAAGCCCCTCACCGTCTTCCCCGAAACGCCGTCGCCTCGTCGTCCACGCCGGCCTGCTTCCCCTGCGTCGACGTCGACCCCGTCCTCCTCCACAGCGACCTTCATCGAGCCCATGGCCCCGTCCCCTACACTCCCTCGGTGAGGCCCCGGCCTCCTCTTCTCTCTCCCGGCACCGTTCCGTCGCGCCGTTTGGATCGCCGAACGGCACCACGGCCACCGCACCGCCTCCCCCCTCCTCCCGCTCGCTCGCGCGCCCACGGTCGCGCGCTCGCGCCGACCGCAGTTGCGGCTGCCCTTCCCCGTGCCCTGGTGTGCCGCGCCCCCCTCGCTGCGGCTCCCCTCACTGCCGACCCGCGCCCACCCAGGCCATCCCAGGCCACCGCCCCCCCTCTTCTCCGGCGCTCTGCCGTGGTCGCCGGCGCCCCGGGTGGGTTGCCCTTGCCGGTCGCGCCCGCAGCGCCCATACGGGCTGCGCCTGTGCCCGACGCCCGCTCGCCCGCCTGCCCGCTATGGCCCCTGTGCCTATGGCACGTGGGGCCCGACCCAGAACGTTTAAAAAAGGAAAAGAAAAAAAGGAATTAAAAATAATAATAATAAAAAAATAAAATAAAAATAAATATATTAAATAAATACATAACAACTAAAATAATTAAAATATTAATTAATTAATTAATTAAGTAATTAATTAAGTTAATTAATCCTGATTAGATTAACCTAATCACTAATTAAATTAACTAATCTGTAATTAAACTAAACAGAGAATGACAGGTGGGTCCCACTGGACCCACACGTCAGGTTGACCAGGTCAATGGTCAACGTTGACTGCTGACATCACCCTGATGTCATGCTGACGTCAGCATTTACTATTCTGGATAATGTTGGATTAAATAATTAATTAAATTCCAGAAATTAATAAAATCTTTAGAAAATCATATCTTTTAATCCTTAACTCGGATTCAAATATTTTCAACATGAAAGTTGCTCAGAACAACGAGACGAATCCGGATACGCAGTCCGTTCGTCCGCCACGCGTCCCTAGCATAGAGAACCTGCAACATTTCACCTCCGGTTCATCTGTCCGAAAACACGAAACACTGGGGGTACTTTCCCGGATGTTTCCCCCCTTCACCGGTATCACCTCATACCGCGTTAGAACACGTCTAGCTCTGCTTGTTGACCTGTTATGCACTTGCTTGCTATGTATTTACTGTTTCTCCCCCCTCTTCTCTCCGGTAGCCCCCGTGACGATGCTGATGCCCCTGTGGACGACTACGTCACCGACGACCCCTCCTTCTTGTCTGAGCAACCAGGCAAGCCCCCCCTTGATCACCAGATATCGCCTATTCTACTCTATACTGCTTGCATTAGAGTAGTGTAGCATGTTACCGCTTTCCGTTAATCCTATTCTGATGCATAGCCTGTCATTGTTGCTACAGTCATTGATACCTTACCTGCAATCCTAAATGCTTAGTATAGGATGCTAGTTTATCATCATTGGCCCTACATTCTTGTCAGTCTGCCTTGCTATACTATTGGGCCGTGATCACTCGGGAGGTGATCACGGGTATATACTATACATACATACATACTATACAGATGGTGACTAAAGTTGGGTCAGCTCGATGAGTACCCGCAAGTGATTCTAATGAGGGGGCTGAAAGGACAGGTGGCTCCATCCCAGTAGAGGTGGGCCTGGGTTCCCGACGGCCCCCGACTGCTACTTTGTGGCGGAGCGGCAGGGCAGGTTGAGACCACCTAGGAGACAGGTGGGCCTGGCCCTGTTCGGCGTTCGCGGATACTTAACACGCTTAACGAGATCTTGGTATTTGATCTGAGTCGGCTACGAGCCTATACGCACTAACCATCTACGCGGGAGTAGTTATGGGTATCCCGGCGTCGTGGTATCAGCCGAAGCCTTCTTGACGTCAGCGACTGAGTGGCGCGCGCCGGGTTGGACTGCGTTAACGCAACTTCCTTTGTAATGGAGGTTGCTAGGTCTGCTCACCGGCCGCGTACGCAACGTGCAGGTGTGCAATGGGCGATGGGCCCAGACCCCTGCGCGCATAGGATTTAGACCGGCGTGCTGACCTCTCTGTTGTGCCTAGGTGGGGCTGCGACGTGTTGATCTTCCGAGGCCGGGCATGACCCAGGAAAGTGTGTCCGGCCAAATGGGATCGAGCGTGTTGGGCTATGTGGTGCACCCCTGCAGGGAAGTTAATCTATTCGAATAGCCGTGATCTTCGGTAACAGGACGACTTGGAGTTGTACCTTGACCTTATGACAACTAGAACCGGATACTTAATAAAACACACCCTTCCAAGTTCCACAGACAACCCAGTGATCGCTTTTCTACAGGGCGACAAGAGGAGGATCGCCGGGTAGGGTTATGCTATGCGATGCTACTTGGAGATGCTGCTTGGAGATGCTACTTGAAGATGCTACTTGGAGGACTTCAATCTACTCTCTCCTACATGCTGCAAGACGGAGGCTGCCAGAAGCATAGTCTTCGACAGGATTAGCTATCCCCCTCTTATTCTGGCATTCTGCAGTTCAGTCCACTGATATGGCCTCCTTACACATATACCCATGCATATGTAGTGTAGTTCCTTGCTTGCGAGTACTTTGGATGAGTACTCACGGTTGCTTTCTCCCCCCTTTTTCCCCTTTTCCTTTCTTTCTGGTTGTTGCAACCAGATGCTGGAGTTCAGGAGCCAGACGCCACCGTCGACGACGACCCCTACTACACCGGAGGTGCCCCTACTACGTGCAGCCCGCTGACGACGTCCAGGAGTAGTTAGGAGGATCCCAGGCAGGAGGCCTGCGCCTCTTTCGATCTGTATCCCAGTTTGTGCTAGCCTTCTTAAGGCAAACTTGTTTAACTTATGTCTGTACTCAGATATTGTTGCTTCCGCTGACTCGTCTATGATCGAGCACTTGTATTCGAGCCCTCGAGGCCCCTGGCTTGTATTATGGTGCTTGTATGACTTATTTATGTTTTAGAGTTGTGTTGTGATATCTTCCCGTGAGTCCCTGATCTTGATCATACACGCTTGCGTGCATGATTAGTGTACGATCTGGATCGGGGGCGTCACACAAACCATAGTTGAAGCTTTAGCATGATCCTTTATCCTAACAGGGAAAGGTGGTTTCTCAATATAGGTAGTAGGAACAATAGGATCATTATAAGTGATAGTCTTTTCTTCAACTTTAATAGGTGCAATTGCTTTTACTTCAATGGGAGGATTATATTTGAACCACTTCTCCTTAGGGAGGTCAACATGAGTAGCAAATGATTCACAAAAAGAAGCTACTATCTCAGAGTCAAGTCCATATTTAGTGCTAAATTCACGAAAAGCATTGGTATCCATAAAAGATTTAACACAATCAAACTTAGGTGTTACACCTGACTCCTTACCTTCGTCGAGATCCCAATATTCTGAGTTGCGTTTAACTCTTTCCAATAAATCCCATTTGAATTCAATAGTTTTCATCATGAAAGAGCCAGTACAAGAAGCATCGAGCATGGAGCGATTGTTGAGAGAAAGCCGAGCATAAATTTTTTGAATAATAATTTCTCTTGAGAGCTCATGATTAGGGCATGAATATAACATTGAATTAAGCCTCCCCCAAGCTAGAGCGATACTTTCTCCTTCGCGAGGCCAATATATATATATATATAATTACGACCACGATGAACAAGATGCATAGGATAAAACTTCTAATGAAATTCCAATTTCAATCGGTTGTAGTTCCATGATCCCATATCATCACATAGCCTAAACCATGTCAATGCCTTTCCCTTAAAAGATAAAAGGGAAGACCTTCTTCTTGATAACATCCTCGGGCATACCTGCAAGCTTAAATAATCTACAAACTTCATCCACATAGATTAGGTGCAAATCGGGATGCAATCTCCTGTAAAAGGATTAGCTAGCAGTTTCTCTATCATACCCGAAGGAATTTCAAAGTAAACATATTCAGTAGGTTCAGTAGGTTGAGGAGCAACTCTTTGCTCTACTGTTTGGGGTGAAGATACCCCGAACAAACCCCTCAAAGGGTTACTTTCCATAGTAACAAGTGACAATAAATTTCAGCACACTATATAATTTTTTTCATACCAAGTTCCACTTACCAAAGGCGCTTCACTCCCCGGCAACGGCGCCAGAAAAGAGTCTTGATGACCCACAAGTGTAGGGGGTCTATCGTAGTCCTTTCGATAAGTAAGAGTGTCGAACCCAACAAGGAGCAGAAGGAAATGACAAGCGGTTTTTAGTAAGGTATTCTCTGCAAGCACTGGAATTATCGGTAACAAATAATTTTGTGATAAGGTAATTCGTAACAGGTAACAAGTAACAAAAGTAAATAAGGTGCAACAAGGTGTCCCAATCCTTTTTGAAGCAAACGACAAGCCTGGAAAAAATCTTATATGAAGGAAAGCGCTCGCGAGGACACATGGGAATTATCATCAAGCTAGTTTTCATCACACTCATATGATTCACGTTCGTTACTTTGATAATCTGATATGTCGGTGGACCGGTGCTTGGGTGCTTTCCTTCCTTGGACAAGCATCCCACTTATGATTAACTACTCTCGCAAGGATCCACAACTACGAAAGAAGAATTAAGGTAAACCTAACCATAGCATGAAACATATGGATCCAAATCCCCCTTACGAAGCAACACATAAACTAGGGTTTAAGCTTCTGTCACTCTAGCAATCCATCATCTACTTATTACTTCCCGATGCCTTCCTCTAGGCCCAAACAATGGTGAAGTGTCATGTAGTTGACGTTCACATAACACCACTAGAGGAAAGACAACATACATCTCATCAAAATATCGAACGAATACCAAATTTACATGACTACTTATAGCAAGACTTCTCCCATGTCATCAGGAACAAACGTAACTACTCAATCATATTCATGTTCATAATCAGAGGGGTATTAATATGCATATAGGATCTGAACATATGATCTTCCACCGAATAAACCAACTAGCATCAACTACCAGGAGTAATCAGCACTACTAGCAACCCACAGGTACCAATCTAAGGCTTTGAGACAAAGATCGGATACAAGAGATGAACTAGGGTTTGAGAGGAGATGGTGCTGGTGAAGATGTTGATGGAGATTGAGCCCCTCCCGATGAGAGGATCGATGGTGATGATTGCCCCCTCCCGGAGGGATGTTTCCCTGGCAGAACAGTTCCACCGGAGCCCTAGATTGGTTCTGCCAAGGTTCCGCCTCGTGGCGGCGGTGTTTCATCCCTAAAGCTTCCTCCTCATTTTTTCCAGGGCGAAAGACTTCATATAGCCAAAGATGGGCACCGGAGGCCTGCCAGGTGGCCCACGAGGAAGGGGGGCATGCCCAGGGGGTAGGGCGCGCCCCCACCCTCGTGAACGGTGGGTGGCCCCCCTCTGGTATTTTCTTCACTCATTTTTTTTCTAATTCCAAAAATAACTTCCATGGAGTTTCAGGAATTTTGGAGTTGTACAGAATAGGTCTCTAATATTTGCTCCTTTTCCAGCCCAGAATTCCAGCTGCCGGCATTCTCCCTCTTCGTGTAAACCTTGTAAAATAAGAGAGAAAAGTCATAAGTATTGTGACATAATGAGTAATAACAACCCATAATGCAATAAATATCAATATCAAAGCATGATGCAAAATGGACGTATCACACACCTGTCAGCCAGAACATAAAGCTCGACAACATCTATAACCTTGTTCATCGCCAGCTCTTCACGCATCTTACGATTGCGCATGTTCTGATGGAACACACTAATGACAGCGGCGGGATGAATATCTGGGATGTTGTACTTCACACGGTTGATCCTTTGTATGTATTTGCGCAAACATTCGCTGTCCCTTTGGGGGATCACATGCAAATAACTTGCCTGACCAGGAGCTACGTGGCTGCCAGTAAAGGTGCCAACAAACTCGTGGCACAGATCCGACCTAGAGGAGATGGAATCCATCGACAAGTGCATCAACCATGACCTGACGTTTGGCTTGAGCACCAATGGGAAGTAGTTGGTAAGTACCTTGCCATCCCGAGCTCCGGTAGCTTGCATCACGATGGTGAAAACGCTCAGGAACTCGAACGGATGAGTCCTGCTGTCGTACTTCTCTGGGACCTCTTGTTTGAACATGTAGGTAGTGGGCCACTGGAACTACCATAGCTCACGGGTAAACGTCGGGCAGGTCATTGCATAAGGCATGTCGCCAGAATCCTCCGGCGCAGGCCTTTACACAGTGGGCCCAAACACTTATCAGATTGGTGGCACGCTTCCCGTCATTGCTCGATGGTGGTCCGAGCTTCCTCCATGAGTTGTTCCCGAAGAACTTGACGTTGGTCGCTGAGGGAGTCCTGGATTAGGGGGTATCCGGACAGCCGGACTATATACTTTGGCCGGACTGTTGGACCGTGAAGATACAAGACTCAAGACTTCGTCCCGTGTCTGGATGGGACTCTCCTTTGCATGGAAGACAAGCTTGGTGATCCGGATGTTAGATCTCCTTCTTTGTAACCGAATCTGTGTAAACCCTAGCCCCCTTTGGTGTCCATATAAACCGGAGGGTTTAGTCCGTAGAAGGACAATCATAATCATCATAGGCTAGCTTCTAGTGTTTAGCCTCTATGATCTCATGGTAGATCAACTCTTGTAATACTCATATCATCAAGATCAATCAAGCAGGAAGTAGGGTTTTAACTCCATCGAGAGGGCCCGAACCTGGGTAAAACATCGTGTTCCTTGCCTCCTGTTACCATTAGCCTTAGACACACATATCGGGACCCCCTACCCGAGATCCGCCGGTTTTGACACCGACATTGGTGCTTTCATTGAGAGTTCCTCTGTGTCGTCGCTGCAAGGCTTGATGGCTCCTTCAATCATCAACGACACGGTCCAGGGCGAGACTTTTCTCCCCGGACAGATCTTCGTGTTCGACGGCTTTGCACTGCAGGCCAATTCGCTTGGCCATCTGGAGCAGATCGACAGCTACGCCCCTCGAAATCAGGTCAGGTTCGGAAACTTGAACTACACATCAGATATCCGCGGAGACTCGATCTTCGACGGACTCGGGCCTACGCCAGGAACGCCGAACAGTCACGACGAGCACTGCTTAGACCTGCTATCGGACAATACTCGGGATATCGCACCTACAGGAGCTCCGGACTTAAATACGGGGCAGATCGCGTCGTCCGAGGACGGGTGGATGGACCTCGCCTCGGAGGCCGCACACTCATCGGCGGTAGAGCCGAACACAGACTTCACCCCCAAGGAAGCCTGTGTCTCCGGACCCCAGGACTTGTGTCCGGCTGTAGGTCCCAGACCGCGCGCCCCCGAGCCCGCCGATTCTGGTTGGGCTGCGGTAATGGAATTCGCCGCTGCGGATATCTTCCAGCACTCGCCCTTCGGCAACATGCTGAATTCATTAAGGTCTCTGTCTTTGTCAGGAGACTCTTGGCCGAACCTTGTCTGGCTCGAGGGGGAAGAAGGAGACAAAGAAATTCGTTGCCCACCCACCACCCACTTCACAACCATTGTCGATGACGTAACAGACATGCTTGACTTCAACTCCGGTGACACTGACGGTATGGACGTCGGCGCAGGGGACGATTCAGAACCACCACCGACGGGGCGCTGGACTGCCACCTCATCATATGATATATACATGGTGGACACGCCTAAGGAGGACGATGGCGACAAAACGGAGGATAAAACCCCCAAACAAAAGCCAAAACAACGGCGCAGACGCCGCTCTAAGTCCAGCCACAGTAAGAACAACGATAATAGCGCTCGAAAGATCGACACACTAGTCAAGTCCAAAGGCAACGATGACCATATGGACCCAGCGATGGAGCAGGATGAGCCAGGTCACGCCGAACACAACCCAGAGCAGACGCCCGATCACAGCGATCCCGAGGGACGAACTCATCAACCTGCCTCGGGAGAGGAGCATAGTCCGGACGACGATGCATTCATCATCCCGGAAAAACGTTTAGAACAAGATAACCTCCACAGAAGGCTTATGGCTACATCAAGAAGTCTAAAGAAGCAGAAGCAAAGGCTTAAGGCCGCGCAGGAAACGCTCAATCGCAGATGGAATAAAGTGCTAGACACTACAGAAAAATACGGCGATGATCGCCAAACAAAGAGCTACCCAAAGCGCAAGCTGCTGCCAGAATTCGACAATGAGGCCATTCCGCCGAAGAACAATATGGCCGACAGGCTGGACCAACCACTTCATGACCGCAATAGAGCAGCTACTGACGCCGCACATGATTTATGTGAGCTCCTGGACAAAAAGGCTGATGCGACGAGGTCCATCTATGGATCTAGAGGACACGCTTCAGCGCAGGATTATGGTCACCAAAACGATCAGATTGATCAAATACCGGTTCGGAATCAGCACCGGACACAACAACAGTTGACAGCATGCCACAACATGTCCAGATACAGAGGGGCTGCTCACCCTCTGTGCTTCACCAAAGAGATACTGGACCATGAATTTCCAGAGGGTTTCGAACCCGTGAACATAGAGGCATATGACGGAACGATAAACCTCGGGGCCTGGATTGAGGATTTTATCCTTCACATCCACATGGCTCCTGGGGACGACCTCCATGCCATCAAATACCTTCCCCTCAAGTTGAAGGGACCAGCTCGGCACTGGTTAAAAAGCCTCCCCGAAAATTCAATCGGAAGTTGGGAGGAACTTGGGGATGCTTTCAGGGACAATTTTCAAGGAACCTATGTCCGACCTCCGGACGCTGACGATTTAAGTCCATAATTCAACAACCCAGAGAGTCCGCCCGCAAGCCTTGGAATAGATTCCTCACTAAGAAGAATCGAATCATCGATCGTCCGGACGCCGAAGCCCTAGCGGCCTTCAAGCACAGTATCCAGGATGAGTGGCTCGCTAGACACCTCGGCCAAGAAAAGCCGAGGACAATGGCAGCCTTAACAAGCCTTATGACCCGCTTTTACGCGGGTGAAGATAGCTGGTTGGCCCGTAGAGGCACCATCGACCCAGGCACATCCGAAATCAGGGATGGCAACGGGAAGCCACGGCGCAATAATAACAAGCGTCGAAACAAGGAAGAAAGTCCGGACAACACAACGGTCAACACCGGATTCAGGGGCTCTCGACCCAGCCAACAAAAGAAGCCATTTAAAGGCAGCAAAGAGGGACCGTCCGGCCTGAACAAAGTCCTGGACAGACTGTGCCAAATTCATGGCACCCCCGAAAAACCTGCGAACCACACTCACAGAGAATGCTGGGTCTTTAAGCAGGCCGGAAAGCTAAATGCCAAACACAAGGGAAGGGAAACACCAAGTGAGGACGAGGATGAGCCTCGCCAGCCGAACACTGGGGGACAGAAAAATTCCCACCAAAGGTAGAAACAGTAAACATGATCTACGCGACTCACATACCCAAGAGAAGGTGCAAACGCGCGCTCAGAGACGCATACGCTGTAGAGCCCGTCGCCCTCGAACTCAACCCCTGGTCGGCCTGCCCAATCACCTTTGATCACAGGGACTACCCGACTAGTATGCGGCACGGAGGATCGGCTGCCTGGGTGCTCGACCCAATAATCGACGGATACCATCTCACTCGTGTCCTCATGGACGGCGGCAGTAGTCTCAATCTAATATACCAGGACACTGTCAGTAGGATGGGGATAGACCCATCCAGAATCAGCCAAAGTAACACCACCTTTGAAGGGGTGATACCAGGCGTTGAAACCCGCGGCAGGGGCTCCCTTGTATTAGAGGTGACATTCGGTTCTCCAGAAAACTTCAGAAGCGAAGAACTACTCTTCACCATCTCTCACCTCCAAAGTGGTTATCATGCATTGCTCGGGAGAACGGCCTTCGCCCGCTTCAACGTAGTACCGCACTATGCCTACCTTAAACTCAAGATGCCCGGTCCACGTGGCGTCATCACCATTAACGGAAATACAGAGTGTTCCTTATGCGCGGAAGAGTATGCGGCGGCTCTAGAAGCCGGACACTAAGCGGCCTCTAATATTAGAACGCATGATCGGTCATTAAGACCACGGACACGGTTAGACGAGTCCCGCACACCACCGTCGGTAACAGCCCAGATAAACCTGAGCTGGGTGCTATACATGTAATCCCATAGAGGACACCAGGGGCTACAGATATTCAATAAAGCCCACCTTTTGGCTTGACCTTATTAACAGGCCAATGTCTTACACTTCTACTATCCATTGATAATAACCAACTCTTAGCATGCTTACGTCATACTCTTTTACATGATTTTTCCTCTTTACAGACACCATTCGTGCGATACCCTCCCAAGACACGGCACAATGGAGACAAAGGCGCAGACGTGCAGCAGGGCCCCGCTCAAAGGTTTCTCTTTAGATTAAGCCCCTGTGTAAACCTTCTTTATCGTCTCTTGTTGCTTAACATCCCATGGGTACTCAATATGCCCACAGGGGATACTAGCGTTATTGGCATTTTGCCACGACAGAATAATGCACGTACTTGGAAATACAACGTTCATAATAAAGGGCGTTACTCAGCCCAGTATATGTTATAAAGTCCGAATACCCTCGGGAGTGTTCGGCGTCGCGAGTTTGGCCTTATATGCATCAGCTCCGAATCATGTCTTTGGTCAAATGTTGGGTTTGCCCAGCTCCTGGGTTTGCTGCCTTACGTTTCGTTTTTATCGGCTAAGGCGGCCAAAGGAGAACTACTGCGATTGTGCCTGGTTATTCCGGACAAGCACCTCAGTAGAGAAAGCCGAAAACTGACTGTCATGATATAGCGAGAGACTGATCGACCACTCGAGGACTCATCAGAATCTTTAGGGTTCCTCCACATTAACGAAGGGCCGTTCCCTGGTCATGTACACACGCTCCCGTAGCTGGATGCACGCAAAGGTACCAGGGGCTACATAGTAGCCCCACCGTCAAACTCCTATGGCTAAGTGAAAGTGTTAAAGCTATATAGTCCGGTTGCCTAGTTCGACATGCGATCACCTCCTTAATGGACCAAGACGTTGGATCAAGTGTGATTACACATCTTTTTGCGAACACCCCCGCATTGTATGCATGGGGGCTGAAGCCAACGACTGCTAACTTTCAGGTTATACATACATCAAACGGCCGCACAGGAGGCACAATAACACTTTCAGGCGAAAGTATAAACATAGCCTCCATAACTAAAATACAATTGTTTTTACAACGGAAAGATCTGTCACCCGAACATGACATTATTCGAGCACTGAGCCTCTATTAAACGAGCACCTTCTGTTACCTGCTCCAAGTAGTGCTCGGCTGGATCCTGGCTTCCCGCCGGATTCTAGGATACAATGATGGTGGCCTCCATATCTGTCCAGTATGTTTTAACACGGGCAAGAGCCATTCACGCACCCTCTATGCACGCCGACCTCTTCATGGCATCGATTCGTGATATGGCACCAAGGAATTGTTGCACTAAACCAAAATAATTGTTCGGCTTCGGCCCCTTTGGCCATAGATGGTCTATTACAGATCTCATCGCAAGACCAGACAACCTATGGAGCTCGGCCACAGCAGCCATCCTTTCACTTAATGGCAACGGGCGCATTGGAGCACTAAATTGCGACCAGAACAGCCTTTCCACTTCATTATCTTTTCGATCTTCGAAAAACTTGGCCGCATCAGCCGTACTCTTCGCCAGATCCACATACGCGTCTGTAGGGCTCCAGCGTCGATCCAGAGGAGCGTACTTTGGATCTAAGAACTTCATCCGCAACAAATAGGGGTTTCCAGCCACGATTTCTCTGGCCTGTCGAAGCTCCTCCTGCGCATCCCTAATTTTGGAACGCGTCTCCTTGGCCGCATCAAGGGCCTTCTTCAGGTCAGCTGACTTTGCCTGATCCTCTTTTTCAAGGAGCTCATACCGGCTGGCGGTGTTTTTCAGCTCCACAGCCATCTCGGCTATTTTATCTTCGCTTCAGCGATGAGCAGCCTGTTCGGCTCTCAACTCTTCGGCCGCCTTTAGGGCAGCCGCATTGTTAGCCCGGGCTTGTTCCTTGGCTAGGGCAAGCTCCCCCCTCAGGGCCTCCACGGCAGCAGCTTCACCTGCAGTCAAAGCATATTATATTAACATTATGCTCCTCTTAATACTTCCTATAAAAACAAGGAAAACAGAGCACATACTCTGTGACTCGTTAAGCCGCTCGTTCACAAGCGTGATGTCGGCATCTACAACATCAATCTGTCGCCTCAGTTTGGCGACTTCAACGGTCCGGTCGACCGCCGGACCCTTAGCCACCTGCGCATGAATTCAGTGTGATCATTACTTAACACTGTGATCCTCTATTTGCTGCCTAGGGCTGGAACCAGAGTCTCAGGGGCTACTATCTATACGGAGCACACCTAGCACGTGCGCCACAACAAAAATTACGTATTTCATTACATACCTCAAAGCCTTTGAGCAGGCTTGTAAAAGCTTCATTCAACCCTCTTGTGGTGGATGAAATCTTCTCAAGCACCATGCTCATTAATGAACGGTGATCCTCCGAGTGAGCAGCTTGCTCCAGAAAGCCCGTCAGCGTGTCCGACCGGTCACCGAACTGTGTCAGACCCTTCTTATCACCCCCCGTGGGAGCCGAACGCTCCGAGCTCAGGGCAGCCGAAGTACTAGCTTCTGGCCTCGGCAAATCTGGACTCCTCCATGACGACACCTCGGGGTCGCCCGCCCCGTAAGGCGGAGAGGCTGGTGGGGTTTCATTCTCCATCGTCTCCGAAAGGAGATCCCCCGAAGACGAACTCTGTCGAGAAGAGCTACTGGCCGGGCTACAAAGAATGGATCCTGGTTATTGCTTTCGGAGGAGGAAGCAGAAGCTTTGTATTGACGATTAACTTACAGCTCGGCTCAGGGCTGGCCCGTTTGCGGGCATGGCGCGGAGGACGCCCTTCGGGCCAGGGCCCCTTGGTGAAGTTTTTTTCCCTTGTCTGGGCACCTCCGTCTCCAAGTCTTCGGAGGCGGCCCTCTTCTTCCTGCGGGGGAAGGAGGCCTTAGACTCCCCTCCCCGACTGTCCTCCTACGTGGAGGTAGTAATTTACCCCAGTTTGGATGTGCAATATGTGAAGTTCTGCTTCTCTGTTCTTCCCTTCGTCTTTCCCCGAGGGCACTTGACTTAGCACACGACTAAGCATCCTGGCTATGGCAGGACCAGGCGAACCTTCGGGAAGTGGCGCCGGACACCTGATTCTCTCCGCCTTGCTGAGCCATTCCTGGCCACGGATGGTTTTCAGAATAATGTTATGATAAATATAAATGAAGTGTTTGGTTTCTGGGTTACTTACTCGGGTAACTGGGTGGTTGCAGCTCAGGCCCGCATCCTCGGTGGTGTCCGGACACTTTACTTGTGGTCCGAAGAATAACTTACACATCCCTTCGAGCGTCATGCCGAAGAAGTGCAAAATAGTCTGCGGACCTTCCGGATTGAACTCCCACATCCGGAGAGGCCGGCGTTTGCACGGCAAGATCCGTCGGACTAGCATTACCTGAATTACACTGACAAGGCTAATGTCCCTCTTAAGAAGCTCCCGAATGCGGCTCTACAATGTTGGTACATCATTAGCAGGCCCCCAATCCAGTCCCACATTGTCCCATGACGCCAGTTGAAGCGGAGGGCCCGAACGGAAGTCGGGGGCAGCCACCCACTTTGTGCCTCTGGGAGCCGTGACGTAAAACCACCTCCGCTACCATAGGTTGGACACCTCCGGGAAGAATCCCCCTGGTCATGGGGCGTCGGCGTTCCTGCTTATTGCAGCACCTCCGCACTCCGCGTGTCGCCCCTCAATCATCTTCCGCTTCACACTGAAGGTCTTGAGCCATAAGCCGAAGTGCGGGGTGATGTGGAGGAAGGCTTTGCACACAACGATGAACGACGAGATGTGAAGGATGGCACCCGGAGCTAGATCATGGAAATCTAGCCCGTAATAGAACATGAGCCCTCTCACAAAGGGATCAAGGGTGAAGCCTAAGCCGCGGAGAAAGTGAGTAATGAATACGACGCTCTCGTTGGGCTCGGGTGTCGGTGTTCTGGGAACGGGGGTCCCCAGACTTGCCTGCCTGCGGCCTGCGGCGTGGCTCAAGTGGTAGCCCAGTACGGCCCATCTTCATCAGCATAAGACTCAAGACCCTCGCGAGGGGCCAAGCCTTGTGGGGCGGACGACACACGACTTCCTCGGGAATGGCCTCGCCAGGCAGGCTCGCGAGGAGGCGGAGAGATCAAGGCAGGGTACCTCGCGAGGTGCTCATGATGCAAGCCATGACGATCGAGACCAGGCGGGCGCTAGGCGGGCGCCAACCTGCGCAGTGTCCTTGTTTCCTCTTTGGTGCAAAGGGGGCAAGCACACGCGTGGAGTGCCGAGGCATCAGGCAAAGGTTGCCATTTCAGTGCAACGAGACCAAGACCAGCAGAGCGGCAGTATGGAGGTCACCATGGAGCCCAGGACGGCGTCATCGCCAGTGCCTTTGGCAGCTGAAGACAACCTTTAGTCAGGATAACTTGTACTAGATGTTCCCCTTCAAAATGGCCGTTGTTGGCGCCCTTCCCGCTCAATATTTGGGAAGAGGACCAGGACCTCTATAAATAGGACTAGCCACCACAGAGGAAGGGGGAGATCGGAGAGAGAGCTAGACAAAGAGAGAGGCGATCGAACTCACCCAAGCAGTTCATCGCACCAGCTCAAGAACACCTCTCGCGAGGCTGTTCTTCCCTTGTACTGTTCATCATCAGCCCCTGAGGAAATCCACCACACCACACACTGGAGTAGGGTATTACACCACAACGGTGGCACGAACCAGTATAAATCTTATGTCCCTCGTGCTGTTCATCGTTTAGCTTAGATTCTCACGAGGCGATTGGATGTGAATCGGTAGGGGGAAGATCTTCGTGCGCACCCCAGAGTTCAAACCTTAAGGGTCTACCGGAACCCAACATCCGACATTTGGCGTGCCAGGTAGGGGTGCGCCGGAATCTTTCTTCCGTTGTCTCGCGTTCGATCTTCCGTCGTGTCCATGGCTGACGCTCGCCGGGCTCGCGCCGAGCGTCAGGCTGCTCTTGTCGCCCGTGTCGCCCAGACGGCTCCCGTCGGTGGGTGTCCCCGTCATTCCCCGTCGCCTACCACCAATGCCACCACCAGCCCGACGGGGAACGAGCAGCAGGCCTCGTCGCTGCATCCTTTGGTGCGGCGAGAAGGCTGCACCGCCACCCCGTCACTAACTCTAGTTGGTTTGTCGTCCCACGCCCGTCGCGCCCCCACGGACGCACGCGCCGAGTTGCTCCTGGCGCATGAGCTCCTGCACTATCGTCCCGTCGACAACCTCTACGAGGAGTGGCTCGCTCGCATCACCGAGCTCGTCAGCGTTGCAGGGGGCTCCCCTGCGCTATCCTCCTCGCTGCCTCGCCCACCATCCTGCATAGGAGGCGCAGATCAGGAGGTGCCTCTGCCACCTCCTCCCCAAGAAGGCGCCCTGGCTCCAAGGCGCGCGGCCCCAGGACGAGATCCACCGCGTCCAGCGCCCGCGCGACAAGAAAGGAGCTGCCAAGAAATCCCTCGTCCCCAAGAAGGTGCACGTGTGCTCCCGGCACCGGTGCGCCACGACCGCATCCCTGCACCAGCACGTCAAGACCCCGCGCTGCTCCAGGCAGCGGCACGCGGGATTCCCCAGGAGCAAGCCCCGCATCAGCAGAGAGCTCTGGTGGCCACCGCAGGCTGCCGTGCCTTCACCACCGAGCTATGCAGTGTCGCCTGGCCGGGCAAGTTCAAACCTGACCTGCCCCTCGCTACGACGGCACTGCCGACCCCGCAGAGTTCCTACAGCTCTGTGAGCTGGGCATCGAAGCCGCCAACGGGAATGAAAAGGTCATGGCGAACTCGTTTCCCATGGCACTCAAAGACGGCGCCCGCACCTGGCTCCTGAACCTGCCTCCCGGCATGGTCTCCTCCTGGGACGAGATGCGCACTCGCTTAGTCGCCAACTTCCAAGGCACTCGCGACCGTCCATCAGCCGTGGGTGACCTGTGCCGCATCAAGCAGCAGCCCGGAGAGACCTTGCAGAAGTACATCCAGCGTTTCAACAACGCTCGCCTCAAGATTCCCAGGGTGACCGAGGAGGCCATCATCTCAGCGTTTTCTGATGGCGTCCGTGACATCAAGATGAAGGAGGAGCTGGCCTCCACGAAGATCTGTGTACGTCTCTGGAGCTATTCAACCTGGCAGCCAAGTGCGCAAGGGCTGAGGAAGGATGCCTCTCCCTTCTCGAGCTCCCAGCCGTAGACCCAGAAGAGAAGAAAGCCAAGGCCAAAGATGTGAAGCGCAAGGGGGCAGCTATGCTCGTAGTAGAGCCGGAAACAAAGCACCGCAGGGACCAGCCAGAGTCATCCATGGGCAGCCGGTACTATGTGTACCACGATCTCCACACTCACAACACCAACAAATGCCAAGAACTCAGGGTCGTGCGGGAAGGCCGTGTCGGTTGACGCCCCGAGCGCAATGGTCGAGGCTACGGCCGAGGCGGAGCAAGAGGTGGAGGACGATGGGACGACCGTGGCCCTCGCCAAGGGTGGCGTGACCGGCCTCGCGAGGACCACTGGCAGGACCAGCCTCGCGAGGGGGCTTGGAGGGATCAGCCTCGTGAGGATCGCCCGCAAGGCAACGCAGGACTTCCTCCTCTGCCACCACCACCAAGAAGGATGAAGACCATCATCAGGACGAGGGGGCTGGGGGCTTCTAGGACCCGCGTGCCATCGCTTGCATCTTGGGCGGAGCTCAGGCCCCAGCCTCTCAGCGCATCTTCAAGCAGTTTGCTCGCGAGGTGAATGCAGTCCCCCCCCCAAGCTTAAGGCCATGCGCCCTCTCAGATGGTCCACGTGCACTATCACGTTCATCTCAGTGGATCAGCTCAAGTGCGCGGCAACGTCCAGTGTCCTCCCGATGCTCTGCTCCCCAGTCATTAGCAATGTGCAAGTTACTAGGACCCTCATCGACAGTGGGGCAGGGCTCAATGTCCTGTCCGTCGAGACGTTCAACAATCTCCAAGTGCCATATGATCAGCTTCAACCAACCGAGCCCTTTCTCAGGAGTCACTGATGGTTTCACTGTCCCGATAGGGCAGGTCCGCCTCCCTATCACTTTTGGACAGCACAACAACTACCACACCAAGCTCATTGACTTCGACGTCGCCCACATTCGCCTGCCATACAATGCCATCCTCGAGTATCCAACCCTGGCTAAGTTCATGGCAGTGACTCACCATGGCTACAACGTCCTCAAGATGCCAGGAAGTGGCGGGGTCATCACGGTCCCCTGTGAGGAGAAGGATGCGGTGTGCTCCCTCGAGCGCGCCTCCAAGCCGCGTTAATCAAGGACCCAGACAGCAAGAATGGAAACCTTCCTGAAGCAACTCCCAAGAAGGAGAAGACATCACCTGGCTCAGGGCCTCAGGAGGCAGGCACCTCCGGAGGCGCCACATCCGGACATGCGCCTATCCAAGGGGCATCACCCTCCATCGCATAGGAAGGCGCGCCCAACGCCCTCCTCGGGCAAGGCTCGGGGGCTCTCTCTTGGGGAGCCACTGACTTTGCCAAGGTCACGAGGGAGGCGCTTGGGCACCACTTGGAGGCGGCACGTTTCCCTCAGGAAGGCGTGAGGCAAGGAGGGACCAACCCTCAGGAGTTCATCACCAAGGTCGCTCAGGAGTTGCAGGAATCGAGAGTCATGCGCGGCAACCGCCGCCTGCCCAGCGTAGCTCCCCACCTAGGCGAGGATGGCGGGCTGCGCGTCTGCATCGACTACCCAGGACTCAATCGAGTCGCGTCTCAGGAGTGCTTCTGGCCCTCTCATGTGGGGCGTTGCGCGGGTCCACTGCACAGCTACGTTCACATGCCCTTCAGCCTGCCGAATGCGGCTGCAGCCCACCAGCGCCTGATGAGAAGCATTCTGGAAGCTCAGGTGGCAAGCATCACACGCTCCTGGAGGAAATGGAGATGGACCCCGCCGAGCCGCCCGGATCTCCAGAGCCTCCCGAGGCTTGAAGCCCCGAGGGCTCATGAGGATTGGCTAGCGTCAGCTGCTCCGACACTCGCTCTGCAACGGTATCAGGTGACTTCTTTCAAGTTTCGTTTCAGCTAGGAGCGCCCTCAGGGCTGCATCATTCCCAGGTCGTGTGGGCCTGTCCCTGCGGCATGTATCCGTTTTGCTTTTGTCTTCAACTTACCTTGTTGGGGGCGCCCCTCGGGCTGCATTATCCCCAAGTCATCTGAGCCTGACCCAGCGGCATTTGCCTTTCTCTACATCTATCTAAGTTGATTTGCTTCTTCATGCTTAACCAGCTTGAGATAATCGCCTACTCGATTGACACCTACCTTTGGAGCCGCTTGCTCTGGCACGACGCTTGTGCATGGGTCCGTCCCTGCAACACCGACAAATCTGAGTGGTCGAGCTCTGGCTGCGGCAACCCCGCATAGCGCTACCTCACCAGGCCCTCGGTGCCTCAATCACTCCCTCGGAGCAACCAATGGCTGCCTGACGAACGTAATGGCAGTCCTTGTTTTCCTCGTGTTGGTGTACAGGATCAGCCTAAGGAGTAGCATGGGGAGCGTCGTGAGGTCTCTCCCTCTCTCTCCCGTACGATCCACTCGTGCATTAAAAGGGGGGCGCCTGAGCATCGCGACTTAGGGGCTCTCACTGGCTCTCCAGCCCTCACCCCCTGGCCTTGACCCACGGCATCGCGACCTGTCATACCAGCGGCGGCTGAGCTCGCTCGTGGGCCGGGACCTGAGGACGTAGAGCACGAAGGAGGGTGTGGGAAAGAGGGGAGGAGCTCACGAAGGCCTGACCCGGCAACACCCCAGCTGCCGGCGCACAGGCCCGACACCTCGCCGGAGAACTACTCCAAACTCATGAGATAAGTCACGCCTCAGCAAAATCCAAATCAACGCGACGCTAAGCCCTCGCCTAGTACAACTCTGTCACGACGACGTTGCCTTCCTTTCTCGCCCAGCGGAGGCTGCTTGAGCGCTAAAGGGGACCTCCTGAGCATCGCGACTCAGGGGTTGTTACTGGACCTTGGGCCGCTCACCTCCTGGCCTTGACCACGGCATCGCGACCTGGCATACCAGCGACGACTGAAGCCTGCCTGGGGACCGGGACCTGTCAGTGTAGAGCACCAAGCCCTCGTGAGGATAGAAAGGGGGAACCGAGCCGGGACAGGGCAAGCATCCCGCATCAATTCATAATAAGGATATCATATACACAAAAGACATGGCAGGCACCTTACATACCCCCGCGGGTATACTTCGATTCCTCGCAGGGAACAAAAGGTGCTAATCCTAAGGAGCATTAACTACGCGCGCCTCCGCAGGAGACACCATCATCAACAGTGGGCCGCCAGGCGCCAGCGCCAACCCCATCCAGATCAGTTGCGTCTGCGGCCAGATGCAGCCGCCCTGCTCCGAGCACGACGCAAGCTCGGGGGCTCGTAGCTGTTGTCGCTCATCTCTGGAGTCACGTGAAGCTCGGGAGAGTCGCTGGACCCTCCAGCTCCTCCGCTGCTGCCTGAGGAGCTACTGGGGAAGCGATTGGCAGGCCTGGTCCTCGCCACGTCGATCCCCCGGCCGCTTTCCTTGGGGCAGCACTCCAGCTGGCGTCCTTCCGCATCGAAGACCTTGAAGAACATCAAGGAGGCGCCATCATATTCAAGATGAATTAAGAGGGCGCCCCCTGTCCGGCAAACCCGGGTGATCTCGCCCCAGCCCCGGGTCATGTAGACCTTGCCCGGAGCGACGACCGCGACCTCCGCTCCGGTAGCAAGGGTGCTGCAGTCAGCATGCTGCAGCCAGAGCTCCAGAGACCCACTCGGCGGCATCTCGAAGGCGAAGGAGGGAGGAAGGCGATGCCAAGAGCGTGGAGGCATGGCGGCGTGGAGCACAAGCTCGCGAGAAGAGCTCTCGGCATGGACTCCGGGGGTGACGACGCGCACCGCCGTGACTCACCGGCATCACCTGCGGCGCCGGCGGTGTTACTCTGCGTCTTCTTCTCCAGGGCCCTCGATTCGGGCGTACAAGGGCAGCAGAAACCCAGGCGGCAACCGCTCGTACCAGGGCCGTGACATCTCCTGCCATGCGACCACGTCGTAGCGGCCGGGGACAGGCCGTTTCTTTGGCGGAAGCGGGTTGGGACCCTCTCGGGGGGCCTTTCCCTTCTCTTCCACTGAAAACCGGCGGATCGGTGCCATTGGCGAAGGAGAAGCAAGGGCGAGGAAGAAGAAGAACGAGTGAAGCAGAAAGGGGTGGACTACGGGGGCTCTCGCCCGTCCGTACTTATAGTCCCATGGAGGCCAACCGTCGGCACCACGATCTCAGGTAATCATGACCCATTTTTGCATGCAGGGACTTGTCAAGTCGAGCAGTTGCCGAGGCAGCGTGGGGAAGCGGAGACACCCATGTCCAATCAACCGCCATGCAGCGCCCAAGTCCGCAGGCTGATGGGGCCCACGGCGCTCCGCTCTTGCACCTTCGCTTCTCTGCTAAGCCAAGTCCGAGCGTGCCTTGGGCCCGGGGGCTACTGTCGGTGTTCTGGGAACGGGGGTCCCCAGACTTTCTTGCCTGTGGCCTACGGCATGGCTCAAGTGGTGTCCCAGTATGGCCCATCTTCATCAGCACAAGACTCAAGACCCTCGCGAGGGGCCAAGCCTCGCGGGCGGACGACACACGACTTCCTTAGGAACGACCTTGCCAGGCAGGCTCGCGAGGAGGCGGAGAGATCAAGGCATGGTACCTCGCGAGGTGCTCATGACGCAAGCCATGACGATCGAGACCAGGCGGGCGCCAGGCGGGCTCCGGCCTGCGCA
This sequence comes from Triticum aestivum, assembly GCF_018294505.1. Classification (NCBI taxonomy): domain Eukaryota; kingdom Viridiplantae; phylum Streptophyta; class Magnoliopsida; order Poales; family Poaceae; genus Triticum; species Triticum aestivum. The sequence continues at coordinate 342,031,038 of NC_057810.1, forward strand.
GTGTCCTTGTTTCCTCTTTGGTGCAAAGGGGGCAAGCACAGGCCTGGAGTACCGAGGCATCAGGCAAAGGTTTGCATTTCGGTGCAACGAGACCAAGACTAGCAGAGCGGCAGGATGGAGGTCACCATGGAGCCCAGGGTGGCATCATCGCCAGTGCCTTTGGCAGCTGAAGACCAACTTTAGTCAGGATAACTTGTACTAGATGTTCCCCTTTGAAATGGCCGTTGTTGGCGCCCTTCCCACTCAATATTTGGGAAGAGGGCCAGAGCCTCTATAAATTGGACTAGCCACCACAGAGGAAGGGGGAGATCGGAGAGAGAGCTAGACAGAGAGAGAGGCGATCAAACTCACCCAAGAAGTTCATCGCACCAGCTCAAGAACACCTCTCGTGAGGCTGTTCTTCCCTTGTACTGTTCATCATCAGCCCCTGAGGCAATCCACCACACCACACACTGGAGTAGGGTATTACACCACAATGGTGGCCCGAACCAGTATAAATCTTGTGTCCCTCATGTTGTTCATCTTTAGCTTAGATTCTCACGAGGCAATCGGACGTGAATCGGTAGGGGGAAGATCTTCGTGCGCACCCCAGAGTTCGAACCTTAAGGGTCTGCCGGAACCCAACATCCGACATCGGGAGTAGGGATGACCTGCCCTGGAGCAGGAAGCCTGTGCTTGATGTCGGCGGTCAGATATCTGACCTCCCTAAGCTTCACAATGTCCTCCTCTGTGACAGAGGAGGCCATCCACCGGCCTTGAAGGTTGGATACAGACATGATTGAAGGTCCGAAGTGCTTAAGCTTGGGCTTTGGGTGTTGGAACTCGAGATGCGGAAAGGCACGAGCGTGGTAGAAAAGAGGGATAGGCCTCGGCCCCTCTATAAGGGGGGATGAATATCAAGCGTCCTAAGTGTAACCGCTTGGGACTTACCTAAAAACACGGAGTCACACCAACATGCGTCGTGGGGTTGCACGCGCTCATATTAATGGCGGATCCTGTGATAAGGGGAACACGATCTCTACTTTGGCAAGGCGTGCCGATAAAACTGCCTCGTAACGTGCCTCGAGGCAGGCTGAGAAAATCGGTTCGTATTGAGCCAGGCCACGGCGTAAGGGCACACCTAAAAAAAATTGTTAGCAGATCAGATTTGTGAAGTGTTATGCTCTCTACGGCGGTGTGTGGAAATTATCTCACAGAGCCGGACGCAATCCTTAATCTGCTTTGGAGTATTCGGAGATGGAACCTGCCTTGCAATGCCGAAGACAATCTACGCGCCAGACTCATCGTCATTGAAGCCCGGTTCAGGGGCTACTGAGGGAGTCCTGGATTAGGGGGTATCTAGAAAACCGGACTATATACTTTGGCCATACTGTTGGACCATGAAGATACAAGACTCAAGACTTCGTCCTGTGTCCGGATGGGACTCTCCTTTGCGTGGAAGACAAGCTTGGTGATCCGGATGTTAGATCTCCTTCTTTGTAACCGACTCTGTGTAAAACCTAGCCCCCTCTGATGTCCATATAAACCGGAGGGTTTAGTCCATAGAAGGACAATCATAATCATCATAGGCTAGCTTCTAGGGTTTAGCCTCTACGATCTCGTTGTAGATCAACTCTTGTAATACTCATATCATCAAGATCAATCAAGCAAGAAGTAGGGTTTTACCTCCATCGAGAGGGCCCGAACCTGGGTAAAACATCCTGTCCCTTGCCTCCTGTTACCATTAGCCTTAGACGCACAGATCGGGACCCCGTACCCGAGATCCACCGGTTTTGACACAGACAGACGCGACATGCCCGTGGATCAGACGATGCCATGGATACGTCGTCACGGGCGTCGATCCGACGAGCTGGTGACCGCCGCTCGCGGTGGAGGGGAGTGCACCATGCTTGTAGCGCCTCCAACCATTCCACTATCGACGCGGGTCGGCTAAGTGGTGCGGCGCCGTGAAGGACTTGCCTCTTGGTGGCCATCCCTGTTGGCGTGGCCTATAAGGGTTTGGATAGTGGCACTCCATTCTACTTGCCTCTATGCAGCAGGAGGAAAGTTGAGGAGTAGCTGTGCTCGTGCCAACGCTTCTGCTCGCATGAGTGGCAGTGACAAATGCAAGGAACAGGAGGTGCTCAGACTTCTAACTACGCTAGAAGGAGCCCCATCACGGTTCCGCGGTCGCGCGCCCTTTGCGCCTGCATCATGGCGTGCATGTCAGCCCTGCGCACCTCGAGAATGATGTTGAGGGCTCTCCGTGACGACACCCGGGGTCACCAACGTCGCGGTGCTGCTCGTCGTGCACGACCTGGGAGGATCATGGTGCGTGCATCGGCGGGGTTGTCTTCCTACCCTTGGAGGTCCCCGCACCGCCCGTATGCAGCACGACTCCGTCCTTGGATGCGGCGATGCGCGGATCGTCGTGGTGGTTGCGGACGATGCCGCTCACCTGGTTGCTGGTACCAGAATGATGTGGATGGTCTTGATCTCCTCTGCCACCAGCGTCTACCAGGTCGCCCGTTCATGCTGGCATGGGCAGACCGGCTCCAGACGAACCGATCGCCTTGATCGTCTTCTTCTTCGGAGCCATGGTGATGAAGAAACTGACGTACTAACTACCGGACCAGATTTGCACCACATGTTTCCCCTACCTGGCGCACCAAAGATGTCGGGGAAATGGCACCTATGGGAGCATGAGGATCCCTTCTACGGTTGGCGGGGAGCTACAGTGTACATGCTTGTCACCGACGTTGTAGGACAAACGCATTAAATGTGGTGCTTACGTGCCCTCCAACTTTATCTGGGACGGCAATAGAGCTCGTCCCATCCGTCGCCACCTGACCCTGACTCGACACGTATCTAGGCTGACGAGGCATGTAGTGCCAAGTTGACTGGCTAGCCAGCGCGGTGGCGCGGTGGCAAAATCTTCATGAAGATCTGCATGCCACCACATCAGGTGCTTGCTTATTTGGCAGGATGGTCGCCGTGCCGGAACGGCCGTGAGGTGGCGAAACCTTGTCGGGTGCGAGCCTAACTGTGGCCCCACAATTGTCCCCGGCAAGGGTCTTACCGGGGCCTCACAGTCGTCCCCGGCAAGGGTCTTTCCGGTGCCTCGTAGTCGTCCTCGGCAAGGGCCTTGCCGGGGGTCTTTGTCTTTTGGTCTCCACGATGACCTGCATGCCACCAGTCTTCAGAAAGATCTGCATGTTACTACGCATGTGCCCCTGAGTCTTGGTTCTGACGTTGTCAATGGTGTCAGAGCTTTCTTCCTCATGGGTGGTGGCCTTGCTGGTGCTTCGCAAGCCGTCCTAGCAAGGACCTTGCCGAGGCTACGCAAGCCGCCCCGGCAAGGATGTTGCCAGGGGAGGTCTAGCTTGTCTTCTGCTCTTTGTTTACTGCCTTGAATGCTGCCTTGGTAGTCTTGTATCTTGCCTTCTACTGCCTCGTAAAGCCTTGCCGCAGGTGTGGCTGCGATTGCCCGCGCACAAGTAAGGGGTACAAAAGGGGCCCAGATTTATGTACACTGACATGGGGCCAGTACGATCTTTGTCTTTGGAAGTCGCTGCCGCCGGCTGAGAAAGCCAGGCAAGTGGCTTTCAAGAAGGAGATGGCGGAGGAGGATGCCAGGTACCAGGCGGCCTGTGAAGCCTGTGATGCCGCCTGGAAAAAGGAGGCGGCAGAGCTTTGGGGGCGGGTGCGTCGTCATGTGGAGGAGGTGTACGAAGACGGGTACTTCGCGAGGAAGGCCAAAGGCGCTAGGCGCCTCGTCGTTGTGTGGAGCTGCGAGGCAGAGGAGGCGGAGTACTGCCTCTGCGCTGGGAAGACTCCGCGCACTAGGGAGCTGCTGGCGAGGGGCTGCTGGAATACTGGCCCCAGGAGGGATTATTAGTTTTAGTATTGTTCGTTTTCAATTTTATGCATTGTACGTAGTAGTTAAGTATCATCACGTATATGTGATGATATTATATATATTCTGTGATGAACTAATGAACAATTCATATTATATATATTATGAATTCCATTTTCTATCTGTTTTTGTATACTAATTTGAATCTAGCTGTTATCATTCACATATAAAGAATGGAAAGCGTATAAACACACATTGAAATAGAACATATAAGAACGAAAAACAGAGTACACACATTGAAACAGAGCAATAAACAGGGCAATACTATGATTGCTATGGATACATAGATATCCATGTCGAAACGACTAAAAAAAATGCGTCCATGAGACCATCACCAGCAGCCCTTGCCTACGGTAGCTCTTGGCTCTACCTGAACTCGTGCAGGCGTTCGTCCAAGCGGTCGACACGCTCGTGGTATATCTGGAGTGCGATCTCAAGCTCCAAGTTGTCTATTTCGTCGGAGATCACCACCTTGAGGATGTGACGGCCAAGTTCCTCTACTGCGCCTTGGTGGACACCTGGGCCAAGGAGGCGGTCGAGCCTACCGACCAGCGCATTGGCATCGAGCGGGCCGCGGACAAGGCAAACAGCGCGACCCATGCGAACGGCACGGCAGGCGTCCAGTACAAGTATGGTGCGGACGGCCTCTTGTGCAAGTATGGCATAGAGGGCATGTGCCCACTCCTGGCAAGGAATGGGGGTACTGACGGGACGTGTACCCATCTGTGACGCCCTGTCGATAGCAGGCAAGCGCCAATGGATCTGCTCTTGCTGTGCGGCGCACCGCGCCTCTCGCTCTGCGGTGCTCCAATGGTCTTGCCGTGCGGCGAGCCGTAGCCTATCAGTGCGGACACGCCTAACTTGCTCTGCTACGCGCCATCGATCATGTTGTGCGGCGAGCTGCATCCTCTCTGTGCTGACATGCCTATCTTGATCCGCGGCGCTGAAGCGCCATGCACCAAGGGTCTTCTCAACCCTGGCGATGACGCTCATCACGACATCGTCCATCGCGTTGCCGGGGAGCGCCGCAGCCTCGACGGGCCGTGGTGCCTTCTGGTTTTCCTCGTCGATGAGGTTGATGGCAGAGGCGGCGCTTTGGTGGGTTGGCATGCTTGGAAAAGGTGGATGTGCTATAGGCTGTGCTTGTTGCCTTCGTGCGTCGCGCCGCGCCTAGATTTATGCGCAATATCACTAGGTGGCGGGAAACAGGTGAGGAAATGGCGGGAAATGGTGGCGTGTTTATCAAATGCCATCAATTAATGGAAACTTAGCATATAAGGAACATTGAGCTAGCACAAGAAGTAGATGATGATGAGATGAACACGGACCACACTAGGGAACCCGTCGGTGATGAATTCATCAATAGCAAACGGTTGTACACTAGCAAGCGTTTGCCCACAACACACACGGCTTATTCCATCACAAACAGGTCGGATGGATCAATTGTATGCCATGTATACACATTGTCAAAAAGTAATGCGGTAGACCTTCTTTAACATGTGTTAAAAAATAAAATAAAAATAAAAAACAAGGACCTCGAGGTTAAATTAACTCATGGGATGGGTCATATCAGTCATTTAATTTGACAACTATGACCCATCCTATCAGTTAATTTAACATCAACACAACTTCCCATCCAGTCACCCATCTGATGGTTACTCCATGATAACCCACAAGTATAGAGGATCGCAACAGTTTTCGAGGGTAGAGTATTCAACCCAAATTTATTTATTCGGCACAAGGGGAGTCAAAGAATATTCTCAAGTATTAGCAGTTGAGTTGTCAATTCAACCACACCTGGATAACTTAGTATCTGCAGCATAGTATTTAGTAGCAAAGTAGTATGATAGTAATGGTAACAATGGTAAAAGTAACGATAGCAGTTTTGTAGTAATTGTAACAGCAGCAACGGAAAACTAAATAAGCAAAGCACAATATGTGAAAAGCTCGTAGGCATTGGATCAGTGATGGATAATTATGTCGGATGTGATTCCTCATGTAATAGTTATAACATAGGGTGACACATAACTAGCTCCAGTTCATCAATGTAATGTAGGCATGTATTCCGAATATCGTCATACGTGCTTATGGAAAAGAACTTGCATGACATCTTTTGTCCTACCCTCCCGTGGCAGAGGGGTCCTAGTGGAAACTAAGGGATATTAAGGCCTCCTTTTAATAGAGTACCGGACCAAAACATTAACACATAGTGAATACATGAACTCCTCAAACTACGGTCATCACCGAGAAGTATCCCGATTATTGTCATGTCGGATCATAACACAGAATAGGTGACTATAGACTTGCAAGATAGGATCAAGAACTCATATATATTCATGAAAAAATAATAGGTTCAGATATGAAATCATGGCACTCGGGCCCTAGTGACAAGCATTAAGCGTAGCAAAGTCATAGCAACATCAATCTCAGAACATAGTGGATACTAGGGATCAAACCCTAACAAAACTAACTTGATTACATGATAAATCTCATCCAACCCATCACCGTCCAGCAAGCCTACAATGGAATTACTCACGCATGGTGGTGAGCATCATGAAATTGGTGATGGAGGATGGTTGATGATGATGACGGCGATGAATCCGCCTCTCCGGAGCCCTGAACGAACTCCAGATCAGCCTTCCCGAGAAAGATTAGGGCTTGGCGGCGGCTCCATATCGTAAAACACGATGAAACTTTCTCTATGATTTTTTTCTCCGCGAAACGGAATATATGAAGTTGGAGTTGAGGTCGGTGGAGCTCCAGGGGGCCCACGAGACAGGGGGACGCTCCTAGGGCGAGGGGGCGTGCCCCCACCCTCTTGGACAGGGTATGGGCCCCCTGGCCTTGATTCTTTCACCAATATTTTTTATATTTTCCAAAAGTTATCTCCGTGGATTTTCAGGTCATTCCGAGAACTTTTGTTTTCTGCACAATAAATAAAACCAGGGTTGTTCTGCTGAAAATAGCATCAGTCCAGGTTAGTTTCATTCAAATCATGCAAGTTAGAGTCCAAAACAAGGGCAAAAGTGTTTGGAAAAGTAGATACGTTGGAGAAGTATCAACTCCCCCAAGATTAAGCCTTTGCTTGTCCTCAAGCAATTCGGTTGATAAACTGAAAGTGATAAAGAAAAACTTTTCCAAACTCTGTTTGCTCTTGTTGTTGTAAATATGTAAAGCCAGCATTCAAACTTTCAACAAAGATTATGAGCTAACCATATCCACAATAACACTTAGGTCTCATGTTTACTCATATCAATGGCATAATCAACTAGCGAGCAATAATAATAAAACTCGGATGACAACACTTTCTCAAAACAATCGTAATATGATATAACAAGATGGTATCTCGCTAGCCCTTTCTGAGACCGCAAAACATAAATGCAGAGCACCTTTAAAGATCAAGGACTGGCTAAATATTGCAATTCATGGTAAAAGAGATCCTGTCAAGTCATACCCAATATAAACTAATAATAATGCATGCAAATGACAGTGTGCTCTCCAACGGGTGCTTTTTAATAAGAAGGTGATGACTCAACATAAAAGTAAATAGATAGGCCCTTCGCAGAGGGAAGCAGGGATTTGTAGAGGTACCAGAGCTCGATTTTAAAACGGAGATGAATAACATTTTGAGCGGTATACTTTCACTGTCAATGCAACAACTATGAGATCTCGATATCGTCCATGCTACATACATTATAGGCGGTTCCCGAACAGAATGGTAAATTTTATACTCCCCCACCACCAACAAGCATCAATCCATGGCTTGCTCGAAACAACGAGTGCCTCCAACTAGCAACAGCCCTGGGGTAGTTTTGTTTAATTATTTTGATTTGCTTTGATCTTTTTGATCATGGGACTGGGCACCCCGGCTACCAGCCATTTTCTCGTGAATGAGGAGCGGAGTCCACTCCCCTTGAGAATAACCCACCTAGCAGGAAGATACATACAGCCCTAGTTGAAACATGAGCTGCTCGAGCATACAAAATAGAATTTCATTTTAAGGTTTGGAGTTTGGCACATACAAATTTACTTGGAACGGTAGGTAAATACTGCATATAGGAAGGTATGGTGGACTCATATGGAATAACTTTGGGGTTTATGGAGTTTGGATGCACAAGCAGTATTCCCTCTTAGTAGAGGTGAAGGCTAGCAAAAGACTGGGAAGCGACCAACTGAGAGAGCGACAACAGTCATGAACATGCATTAAAATTAATCAACACTGAGTGCAAGCATGAGTAGGATATACTCCACCATGAACATAAATATTGTGAAGGCTATGTTGATTTGTTTCAACTACATGCGTGAACATGTGCCAAGTGAAGTAACTCGAATCATTCAAAGGAGGATACCATCCTATCGTACCACATCACAACCATTTTAATAGCATGTTGGCAAGCAAGGTAAATCATTATAGGCTCCTAGCTAATTAAGCATGGCATAAGCAACTATAATCTCTAATTGTCATTGCAAACCTGTTTATTCATAATAAGCTGAATCAGGAACGATGAACTCATCATATTTACAAAAATAAGAGAGGTCGAGTTCATACCAGCTTTTCTCATCTCAATCATTCCATCATATATCGTCATTATTACCTTTCATTTGCACGACCGAACGGTGTCTATAATAATAATAGTGCATGTACATTGGACTAAGCTGGAATCTGCAAGCATTCAATTCAAGAGAGAAGACAAAGTAATATGGGCTCTAGTTAAAACAACAATCATGCATATGAGAGCCACTAAGCATTTTCATTATGGTCTTCTCCTCTCGACCCCCAATGGAAAGAAAAGAAATAAAACTATTTACACAGGAAAGCTCCCAACAAGTAAAAAGAAGAACGAGAAATATTTTTGGGTTTTCATTTTAATTACTACTACAAGCATGGAAAGTAAACTAACTATTTTTTTTGGTTTTTTCTTAAGGTTTATCAAACACACAAGAAGAAGGTTAGAAAAAGAAAATAAACTAGCATGGATAATACAGCGAAAGAGTATGAGCACCGACAATTAGATTAAGTGTGTGAACATGAATGTAAAGTCGGTGAGAAATACGTACTCCCCCAAGCTTAGGCTTTTGGCCTAAGTTGGTTTATGCCCAAGGATCATGGCTACTCTCCCCGGTGTACTGAGGAGTGTCATGAGGATACCACTGGCTAGCGATCTCCTCCGGATCCCACTGATAATAGGATGGATGATAAGGGTCCAGTGGAGGTTCCGGCTTAGGCTCTGGAGCTGACGTCTGGCCTCGGTGCGCGTACACGGCCTTTGGCAAGACAAGGTAATGGCCTGCAGTTAGATCAAACAAAGAAGGCGCGGGCAGGGTAATAATCTCACTGTGTTTCTTATTAAATCTCAGGTTATATAGAAGCATCTTATCATCATCGTCAACAATAAACTCATGCGTTACCATGCTCCTGTAATCTAAAAAGGTAAGAGGCAGTAGTGTCTCCTCTTTCTCATCATGCCTAATGGGTATCTTGAAATGTTTAGCAAGGCGTGCAGCATAGATACCTCCAAAGATGGGGTCCTTTGTACGGTTTAGGCTTAACCGTTTGGCAATAACGGCACCCATACTAAAAGTGTTATCACCGAATAAGGCATGGAAGAATAATAATATCAGGAACACTGAAGTTTCCACTATTTCCACGACCAATTAAGCATCGACTAGCAAATATGGCAAAGTAGCGTAAAACAGGAAAATGTATGCTAGTGATTCTCGCATCGGAACCCTTCCTCGAATCCCCTACAGTGATAGTGTTAACAAAACCATCCACATCTTTACTATGTGGCTCATCTAAGCTGCCCTCAAAGGGTATTCTACAAGCCGCGCAAAAATTACGTAATGACATTTCCTTAGCCTCATCATATAAATGAAAAGATACCGAAGGAGGTGAATTCTTAGGATAATAGTAAAAGTTTTGCACAAAAGTATTGGTGAGTAAGAGATACTGTTCGATTCGGTCGTGGAGGAAGTCGGTGAGGCCCGCATTTTCAGCCAAAGAATAAAAGTATTCATAAATCCTGGCTGCTCTCAAGAAATTATCACAAGGCCATTCACACGGTCGTACTTCCGCTACGCGAGGAAGATTATACTTGGCATTTTCTTTCTCCTTAGCTTGTTTATCCTTGGAGCTTTGGCTAGAAGAGCCCCTCAAAAGTCTCCTCATCATTTCTGAAATTTTCTGAAATTTTTAGTAACTTCAAAATAAAGGTGAATCAAACTAAACAAGATTGATAGCAACTACTCCTACAAGTGCCTAGAGCCTATATCATGCATTAAAATTACTTGGGACCTTATAAATTTGACATGCAAGCTCACGAACAGGGTCACCTAGGCAGCAAAAATTTGTAATGAATAAAGCACTAGAACAAAAACTAATTGGACCAATGGAGGAGTCACATACCGAGCAACAATCTCCCAAAGCAGTTTTGTGAATGGAGCTTTGAGCAAGGAGATCGAAAATCGCAGCAAAATGAGCTAGAACTCGTGCTTGAGCCGGATCGGATTTTTTTGGGAGGAAGATGGAGTGTGTGGGTGCAGGAATAAGTGGAGGGGGGCCACCATGGGCCCATGAGGCAGGGGGCACGCCCTGGACCCTCGTGTCCAGGTGATTGCCCCCCTGTTGTGTTCTCAGTGCCTAAAATCCTCAAATATTCCATAAAAAATCATACTAAATTTGCAGGGCATTTGGAGCACTTTTATTTTCGGGATATTTTTTATTGCATGGATAATTCTGAAAACTGACAGTTAATACTATTTTTGCTTTATTTATTCTAAATAACAGAAAGTGAAAAGAGGGTACAGAAGGTTGTGCCTTCTAGTTTCATTCATCTCATGATCATCAAAATGAATCCACTAACAAGGTTGATCAAGTCTTGTTAACAAACTCATTCTGAATAACATGGAACCAGAGAAATTTCGAATAACACTAGGTTAACAAACTAGGTTACCCCAACAATAAGAATATCATACTTTTTCTTGACAGTAGGAATAGGAAATTCAAAACCTCCAATAATGATAGTTGGAACTTTTCCAATAGAATTGATGCTATGAACTTGAGGTTGTTTCCTTGGAAAGTGGTATGCTCATTACCATTATCATGAAAAGTGACATTGCCTTTGTTGCAATCAATAACAGCCCCTGCAGTATTCAAAAAGGGTCTACAAAGGATAATCGACATACTATCGTCCTCAGGAATATCAAGAATAACAAAGTCCGTTAAGATAGTGACATTTGCAACCACAACATGCACATCCTCCCAAATACGGACATGTATAGCAGTTGATTCATCAGCCATTTGCAAAGATATTTCAGTAGGTGTCAACTTATTCAATTCAAGTCTACAATATAAAGAGAGAGGCATAACACTAATACCGGCTCCAAGATCACATAAAGCAGTTTTAACATAGTTTCTTTTAATGGAGCATTGTATAGTTGGTACCCCTGGATCTCCAAGTTTCTTAGGTATTCCACCTTTAAAAGTATAATTAGCAAGCATGGTGGAAATTTCAGCTTCCGGTATCTTTCTTTTATTTGTAATGATATCCTTCATATATTTAGCATAAGGGTTTACTTTAAGCATATCAGTTAAGCGCATACGTAAGAAGATAGGTCTAATCATTTCAGCAAAGCGCTCAAAATCCTCATCATCCTTTGTCTTGGATGGTTTAGGAGGAAAAGACATGGGTTTCTAAACCCATGGTTCTCTTTCTTTATCGTGCTTCCTAGCAACAAAATCTCTCTTATCATAACGTTGATTCTTTGATTGTGGGTTATCAAGATCAACAGCAGGTTCAATCTCTACTTCATTATTATTGCTAGGTTGAGCATCAACATGAACATTATCATTAACATTATCACTAGGTTCATGTTCATCACCTGATTGTGTTTCAGCATCAGAAATAGAAATATTGTTGGGATTCTCAGGTGTGTCTATAACAGGTTCACTAGAAGCATGCAAACTCCCATAATTTTTATTTTTCTTCTTTTTAGAAGAACTAGGTGCATCTAAATTATTTCTCTGAGAATCTTGCTCAATTCTCTTAGGGTGGCCTTCAGGATACAAAGGTTCCTGAGTCATTCTACCAGTTCTAGTAGCCACTCTAACAGCAAAATCATGTTTATTATTTAATTCATCGAGCAAATCAATTTGAGCTTTAAGTACTTGTTCAGCTTGAGTGGTAACCATAGAAGCATATTTGCTAATGAGTTTAAGTTCACCTTTAACTCTAGCCATATAATCACTCAAGCGTCCTATCATGAAAGCATTACTCTTTAATTCTCTACCAACATAAGCATTAAAACTTTCTTGTCTAGCCATAAAGTCATCAAATTCATCTAAACATTGGCTATGAAATTTAGTAGACGGGATTTCAATTTTATCATATCTATAGAGAAAATTTACCTTTACTACCTGTGTCGGGTTATCAAGACAATGTGTTCCTTCGATAGGCGGTATATTAAGACCATGTATTTCTTCAATAGGAGGTAAATTCTTAACATCTTCAGCTTTAATACCTCTTTCTTTCATTGATTTCTTTGACTCTTGCATATCTTTAGGACTGAGAAATAGAACTCCCCTCTTCTTCGAAGTTGGTTTAAGAATAGGCTCAGGAGTTGGCTCAATTGGCTCAGGAATTGGCTCAGGAAGAGTCCAATTATTTTCATTAGTCAACATATTATTCAATAATAATTCAGCTTGGTCGACTGTTCTTTCCCTGAAAACACAACCAGCACAACTATCCAAGTGGTCCTTGGAAGCATCGGTTAGTCCATTATAAAAGATATCAAGTATTTCATTTTTCTTAAGAGGATGATCAGGCAAAATATTAAGTAATTGGAGAAGCCTCCCCCAAGCTTGTGGGAGACTCTCTTCTTTGATTTGCACAAAATTATATATTTCCCACAAGGCAGCTTGTTTCTTATGAGCAGGGAAATATTTAGCAGAGAAGTAATAAAGCATATCCTGGGGACTATGCACACAACCAGGATCAAGATAATTTAACCAAGTTTTAGTATCACCCTTTAATGAGAACGGAAATATCTTAAGGATATAATAATAGCGAGACTTCTCATCATTAGTAAATAGGGTGGCTATATCATTCAACTTGGTAAGATGTGCCACGACAGTTTCAGATTCATTGCCATAAAAAGGATCAGATTCAACCAAAGTAATTATCTCAGGACCAACAGAGAATTCATAATCCTTATCAGTAACAAAGATAGGTGAAGTAGCAAAAGCAGGGTCATATTTCATTCTAGCATTCAGAGTTTTCTGTTCAAGTTTAGCTAGTAACTACTTAAGATCAGATCTATCATTGCAAGAAAAAAGATCTCTAGTAGTTTCTTCATCCATAACATAACCCTCAGGAACAACAGGCAATTAATACTTAGGGGGAGAACCTTCATCATCACTATCATCAATAATTTCATCTTCAATAATTTCATTCTCTCTAACCCTAGCAAGTTGCTCATCAAGATATTCACCCAATGGCACAGTAGTATCAAGCATAGAAGTAGTTTCATCATAAGTATCATGCATAGCAGAAGTGGAATCATCAATAACATGCGACATATCAGAATTCATAGCAGTAGCAGGTTTAGGTGTCGCAAGCTTACTCAAAACAGAAGGAGAATCTAGTGCAGAGCTAGATGGTAGTTCCTTACCTCCCCTCGTAGTTGAGGAAAAAATCTTAGTTCTTTCGTCTTTCAAGTTTTTCACAGTGATCAGAAGATATAAATCCCAAGTGACTCAAAGAATAGAGCTATGCTCCCCGGCAACGGCGCCAGAAAATAGTCTTGATAACCCACAAGTATAGGGGATCGCAACCGTTTTCGAGGGTAGAGTATTCAACCCAAATTTATTGATTCGACACAAGGGGAGCCAAAGAATATTCTCAAGTATTAGCAGTTGAGTTGTCAATTCAACCACACCTAGATAACTTAGTATCTGCAGCAAAGTATTTAGTAACAAAGTAGTATGATAGTAATGGTAACAATGGTAAAAGTAACGATAGCAGTTTTGTAGTAATTGTAACAACGGAAAAGTAAATAAGCAAAGCACAATATGTGAAAAGCTCGTAGGCATTGGATCAGTGATGGATAATTATGTCGGATGTGATTCCTCATGTAATAGTTATAACATAGGGTGACATAGAACTAGCTCCAGTTCATCAATGTAATGTAGGCATGTATTCCAAATATAGTCATACGTGCTTATGGAAAAGAACTTGCATGACATCTGTTGTCCTACCCTCCCGTTGCAGCGGGGTCCTCGTGGAAACTAAGGGATATTAAGGCCTCCTTTTAATAGAGTACCGGACCAAAGCATTAACACATAGTGAATACATGAACTCCTCAAACTACGGTCATCACCGAGAAGTATCCCGGTTATTGTCACTTCGGGGTTGTCGGATCATAACACATAATAGGTGACTATAGACTTGCAAGATAGGATCAAGAACTCATATATATTCATGAAAAAATAATAGGTTCAGATCTGAAATCATGGCACTCGGGCCCTAGTGACAAGCATTAAGCGTAGCAAAGTCATAGCAACATCAATCTCAGAACATAGTGGATACTAGGGATCAAACCCTAACAAAACTAACTTGATTACATGGTAAATCTCATCAAACCCATCACCGTCCAACAAGCCTACGATGGAATTACTCATGCACGACAGTGAGCATCATGAAATTGGTGATGGAGGATTGTTGATGATGACGACGACGATGAATCCCCCTCTCCGGAGCCCCGAACAGACTCCAGATCAGCCCTCCCGAGAGAGATTAGGGCTTAGCGGCGGCTCCCTATCGTAAAACGCGATGAAACTTTCTCTCTGAATTTTTCTCCGTGAAACGGAATATATGGAGTTGGAGTTGAGATCGGTGGAGCTCCAGGGGGCCCACAAGACAGGGGGGCGCGCCCAGGGGGAGGGGGTGCGCCCCCACCCTCATGGACAGGGTGTGGGCCCCCTGGCCTTGATTCTTTCGCTAGAATTTTTTATATTTTCCAAAAGTTATCTCCGTGGATTTTCAGGTCATTCTGAGAACTTTTGTATTCGGCACAATAAATAACACCATGGCAGTTCTGCTGAAAACAGCGTCAGTCTGGGTTAGTTTCATTCAAATCATGCAAGTTAGAGTCCAAAACATGGGCAAAAGTGTTTGGAAAAGTAGATACATTGGAGACGTATTACTCCAGTCTGAGCACACTTAACTTGAGAGTTCTCTTACATGAGCTACTAGTGAACAGCTAGTCCTTGCTGATATAGGATGCCTCTTCGCATCGTTATGGGGTATCTGGATGACCGCCCGTCCCCCAATGGAAAATAGATGTTGTGTAGACAGAGCATATCACATACATCTTATTAGAAGCAATTGTCTGTGTTATTATTGGTCTTCGCACACATTTCTGATTACAGACCTATTTGTCGTGTATCACACACATCTTGTTATATTGAACCGTTTATGTTCTATTGTCTCAACGCAAACAATTCATCCGAGTGAACCGCATGCCCTATATCGCACACACCTTGATCTGGCTGTCCATTTCTTTTGTGTTGCCTAATCACAAACAGTTCATCCGAGTGAAGTGTATGTTGTATATCGCACACACCTTCATCTGGCAGCTCGTTTGTTTTGTTCCTACTCATCACAAACAGTTAATTTAACTGAACCGTATGCCCTGCATCGCACATGCAACCAAAATCTGAACCATGTTTGATGCATCCGTCATCGCTAACGTTTTGCACCTTTTTTGATGGTTTTTTTACACCACCGTTTGCGATTATTTCATCGCACACAGTTTCATCGAAGGGTCTCTGATCGTAGTGTCGCGTTAACAGCGTCCTGCAGTAGTGTAATAATACACGCAAATGCGCATGATCAAGATTAGAGACTCACGGGAAGATATCACAACACAACTCTAGACACAAATTTAAACATAAAGCTTTATATTACAAGCCAGCACTACAAAAAAAATACTTCCATGATGATACGTGTTTGTCACAGTAGGTCATGTTTTCTGTCATGCACGTACATCCATGACAATTTTATGACAGAATCAAGATAGTCATACCTGTGTTGTCATAGAAGTGTTCCATGACATTACCAAAATTATCATCATGGAAGTGTCCACTTCCATGACGATAAATGCCGCGTCATGGAAGTGCTTTCGTCAAGGGTGACCGACACATGGCATCCACTGTAATGGCTCGTCGTTAAGCTATCGGGTCCGGTTTTGGATCCGATAACCCGCTAACAGCCACGACCAATGCCCATTTTCCATGTGTAAAATTCTCATTGGCCGACATAACCACATGTCAGCTCCGCGTTGGCACAAGTGTCACTCATCCAATGGTCGAGATGCGCCTATGATATGTTGACACATGGACGGGCCCAAAAGTGGCCCATAAAGTTTAAATGGGCCGACCCAACTAAAGGCCCACAAGATTTAGCGGACCATAATGGGCCGGCCCAGCTAAAGGCTCACAAGATTTTGTAGACCATAATGGTCCGGCCCAGCTAAAGGCCCAACATTCTCAGTTAAGGCCCGTACGGCTAGTGTCAAATCGTCCCGTCAACGGACCGCCCTAAACTTGTCATCATCGCGGCCCATGGTCACTTCTGGCCCGTTAACAGTCTGCTAAGTATTTGGGCTGAATTACGACCCGGTGTATTTCCGGCCTATTAAAGGTCCTGTTTCATTTGGGCCCATTTACAGGCCATTGAAACTTTCGGCCCATAAACGACCATGAAGGATTTGGGTCATATTCGGCCATGTCTGACATTCGACCTGTTAGAGGCCCACTATAGATTTGGGCCATTTTTAGCCTGTTGTGATTTTCGGCCTGTTAACGTCAGACGAAATCCATGGGCCATATGTGGCCCAACGTCACATCGGGCCTATTAACAGCCCATATAAAAATGACACTAATCAAGCCCGACTGAACTTTCGGCCTATTAAACGCCCGTTTAGTAGGTCGGCGCATTTGCAGCCCGTCCGAATTTTGGCCTGTGAACGATCCGCATTGTGAATGGGCCACTGTTTCGGCCTGCTAAGACCAGTGGGTTATTTGGCCCAATCAGGGCCCAATCTCACTTTCGGCCTATTAAAGGCCCATGTTTTTATGGGCTCGAGATATTTACACGTGTAAACGGCCTAATGTTACCAAGGGGCCAAATTATGTTTAGGCCTGTTAAAGGCCCATTATGGGCACATGCCTACCAGAAAAATATGAAAGCTTATGCTGATTTAGGCCCAGATGTTTTTAGCGGGCTACATGCAAATTTCGGCCCATAATCGTTTTAGCCCAATTGGAATGGGCCCAACAAATGTTGGCATGTTGGGATCCTATGAAGCTTTCGGCCGAATACATTACTAAGATAAACCTACACTATACAAAAATAGGGTCGTAATTACTGCAGCCTTTGGCAGCATCATAAATGTTGTATCACAAAAAAAAATCCAACCATACAACAACAGGCCTGTTGGCATAAAGTTTACAGTCCTTGCAGATAAAAGCACCATCAGATGTATAGAAGCACAGATCATTTGACCTGAGTGCAAATGTTTCAGGTTGTAGAATCTGATGGAGTAGCACGATCTTCACCTTTTTTCCGCCATTGCTCTTGAACAATGAAGCGAATGTCTGATAGTCTGGGTTCAAAACCATTCATATCTTGATGACATTTGTCAACCACTATACCTGTTTCTGAAATGACGTCCATTAGGGATTGGACTTGTGTCTGGAGCACAGATATACCACTCTGTCTAGCCGGAAGATTTTGTTCAGTAGGCGATTTGGACGAGGTTGCCTTGACAACCAACCCAGAATTACGCACGAAGGTGCTTTTTGCACTGTTAGTGGAGAGATACTGATGCACTGCAGCAAGAGGTAACATTGTGCCTGTGATAGCCTCATCACCATCAGGTGGTTGTGGCTGTTCAATCATTTGTTCCGTAGCTTGCTGAAAGTTTGAACTTCTAGATTAGTGTACCAGATAAGTTACTAATGAGAAAAAACAAACAAAGTAGGTGACACGTTTATACATAACTTATTTTGGTGAACTACTGTAATACATTAGCATGTATTGTAGTGCCAACTACATAATAAAATCACTTTCGGAACATATGTCCATGTAGCATGCCTACTGTATTGTCTATTTCCTCACATTCTTTGACATCTAAGGATAAAGAGACATGGTTTAAAGTAGGATGAACATAGTATGACATCATTCATATCATGGGCAAACAGATATAAAACAAACATGCTATATTATCATTGTGTGCGCACGTGAACATCACACCTAAATTACAGATCAAGACCAAAAGAATATCCTTCATCTCTTTTAAACCATGTAAGGTGAGAAATGATACATTAAGACAGCTGTGTATAAAAGTGAATAGAGTAACTGACATTGGCTGCAAACCAAGCAGTTAAATGAACACATCACAGTACCAATCAATTAAAAGGCAGGAGGAGTAAGGATTTACAAGAGCGACTTGAAGAGGTGTGCTCATGCCCTTCATCTTGCTGGTGTGGCAATCCTTGAAGACTTGCACTACATTCGATTTAGGTTCTTTTTGGTCCGCACGAGCTTTCCTCTGTATTTGGAACAAGTCAATATAGATACGATAATATGGCACAGAAAAAAGAAGGAAGTAGCAGCTATTTACAAGAGCCTCGAAGTGTGCAATATAGCTACGAGATCCTGTTGTCCGTAGGAATTTCACTTTAGAACGGTTGGTCTTGTTCTTCAAACAGTTAGCCTAAAAGAAGATACACTTGTAAGGCACATACATAAATACAAGTTCAATATGTTCTCTGATCAAATATATATAGCCTACCTGATACTTTGCATCAAATCAGTGTTTAACAAGGGCTGTCCAGTCTTCATCTGTAATATATTCCACTGGAGATGTTTGGGCAATTTCATTGTTAGCCTTGCCTTCAAAGTGAGATTTTCTAAGGTGGTACCGATACTGTCGTAGAGCAGACTGAAAAACATGAGCGCATGCTAGTTTAGTTGCATCATCTTTCGGATCCAACTTGAACCTCATCTATTGAAAAAAGAATGTGAGTCTTATTAGGAGGAAGCTAGAAAGTATGGGACAGAGCAAGACAATATTACTAATTGTGATGAATAACATTACTTATGGATAATGGTCAAGGAAGGTGTTAAACTGGGTATTGTCTTTCTCATTCATGTACAGGATCCACGCTGGGAGGATACGTGCATGACACCTAACGGCAACGGCTGCCTCTGATACTAACTTGGCTGACTCTGTAGCCTCACGTGGCCTTTTTAAACATGCCTCAAAATGGATCTCCATTCTTCCTCCTTTAGATTTTGTTAATCTGTCAAGCATTATCCCCGATGCTTGTTTCCGCTTGCGCCGTGGTGCTAGTTCAACAACGAATAAGGAAAGTGTTAGTGTACATCAAACTGTGAGAGTACATATAAAGCAGCATGCAACTGCAACTTGACGCGGTCAGGTACCGTCTTGGTGTTGATGCTCATGAGGTTCATCTGATCTTGCCAAGTCCTGTTGTGTCAGCAGTGCTTCAGAAGTAGTGTTAGGTGTGAAGGCAGCTTGGGAACTTGCTAGTTCCGGAGCAAACGAATGAGTAACTCGTTGAGATGCTGGTACAGTTGAAGCAGATGCTGCAGCTGGTGGAGCAGGTGGTACTGTGTTTGTAGATTTAGCCGTGGACTTGGACCTTCTACTGCACTATAAGTACCAGCAAAATTTCGAGGGCAGATCCTTTTTCGTTTCACCCGACGAGTAACACCATTCCCTACTATATTCTTTTCCTTGCTCTTTTTTGACTTTGCCATGTCAAGCTGTACCCACAACACAAAAGAATAAAATCGCTCTTCAGAACTCATTGATGCATGATACAGACAAGCAATACTGTGATGTAAGATGACCGTATGAGGATGGAATATGTAAGAAAGACAGGACGGCGTGACATATTCATAGCTACGATGTATAAACTAAGCAGAAGGATTTTCAAGAAATAGAAGTAATGCAGGCTAGACACCATATGAAAGGTGCAACCAATATTATTCTGCCAAGTTAAAAGTGTCTTGTCATAAGTGGCAATTCGAGAAGCAGTACAACATAGAAATCAATGCAAGATGCAACCACTATCAAACTGCCATGTTAAAAGCATCCAATCATGAGTGACTGATGCAGGATACACAACAACAGTACTTTGATGTAAGATCATGGTATGATAGATAGATGCACTGTATTCTAGACACAGGAAGCCATGTCATATGCACATCTATAACGTATAAACTCAGCAGGTGCAATTTAATCAAAATAAAAGAAATACAGGCTAGACAACATATGCAAATGAAACCAATTATCACACTGTCAACTTAGAGAAAGCACCTGCAATGGTGGAGTATGGGAGATGAACTCATCATGTAGACTTGGGACTTCAACTTCATTAGCAGCAGCAGTGGCAAATCTAGAGAGTCTCTGTTTGCGTCGGTGCGGAGGACCACCAACATCTCCTAACTTACTCTTTCCCTTCCTATTTTCTAATATTGCCTTATGAAGTCAAAACCACAAGAAGATGAATAAAATTAGCTCTGCATAGCTGGTTGATGCATGATATAGACGAGCACTACTTTGATGTAAGGCAAGCGCATGATAGGAGGATGGAATATATACAAAAAAAGACAGCATTGCATATTCACACGTACGATAGGAGGATGGAATATGTATGAAAACACAGTAAGCAGGAGGCATTTCAACAAAATTATAAGAAATGAAAGCTAGGCACCATATGAACATGCAACCAATATCACTCTATCAAGTAAAAAGTGTCTCGTCGTAAGTGCCATTTCAAGAAATTAGAAGCAGTACAAGCTAGAAGACAATGCAAGATGCAACCTACATCACAATCCCAAGTTAAATGTGTCTGGGTAAGTGATCGTTGCAGGTATAAGTTGTAAGCTACGCAGATGCAGTTCAACATAATCAGAAGCAATAGAAACTAGACATCATACGGAACACGCAACCACATATAACAGTTCCAAGTTAGAGCAAGCACCTGTAATGGTGGAGTAGGGGAGATGTGCTCATCATGTACACGTATGTTCTAGAAACAGGAACACGTGTCATATTAACAAGCATTATGTGTAAAGTAAGCAGACACAATTCAACAAAGTTAGAAGCAATACAAGCTAGACATCATACGCAACATGCAACCACATATAATAGTGCCAAGTTAGATCAAGCACCTATGATGATGGAGTAGGGGAGATGTGCTCATCATCTACACAACTACATTGACTGTCCAACCTTGTGTTGTCTTGCAAATCTTGTTGGGAGGATGGCCGAGTAGAATCTGTAGAGACCCCCTATTTGAGTTGCTCCGAATGACCACCATCGTCCACTGCCAGACTAATTTTCTTCAGCTGTAATGATTTTGCATTGTGAAGTCGAACCGATAAGAAAAAGGAATAAAATTAGCTCTTCAGAACTCATTCATGCATGATACTGACGAACACTACTCGGATGAAAGGCAAACACATGATGCGAGGATGGAATATGTACGAAAAACAGGATGGCGTGACATATTCACACCTATGATGTGGTAACTAAGCATAAGGCATTTTAACAAATTAGAAGCACTACAAGCTAGACACCATATGAAAGATGCAACCAATATCACTCTACCAAGTTCAAACTGTATGGCGTTTTAACAAATTAGAAGCAGTACATGCTAGAAATCATGTGCAAGACACAACCAATATCATAGTGGCGACTTAAGGTGCCTTATCATAAGTGACTGATGCGACATATGCAAGAACAGTAGTCTTATGTAAGAACATGGTGTGATCAGATATAGTATGTTCTAGAAACAGGAACACGTGTCATATTCATAGGCATTATGTGTAAAGTAAGCAGACGCAATTCAACAAAGTAAGAAGCAATACAAACTAGACATCATGCGCAACATGCAACCACATATAATATCGTCGAGATAGACCAAAACGAATTCATTGGTGTAGGGGTTGAAGATGAAGTTCATCATGCGAGAGAACGTCGGAGGAGCGTTGGCGAGGCCAAAAGACATGACGGTGTATTCATATGAACCAAAGCTTGTCCTGAACGCCGTCTTGGGAATATCTTGCTCACGAATACGAATCTGATGATAACCCATACGGAGATCAAGCTTGGAGAATACTTGAGCACCCTTGAGTTGTTCGAACAGCTCATTGATGTTGGGAAGTGGGTATTTGTTCTTGATGGTCTTCTTGTTTACTGGACGGTAATCAACACAAAGTCGACTCGATCCATCCTTCTTCTTCACAAAAAGAACACCACAACCCCACGGAGAAGTACTAGGCCGAATGAGACCCAATCTTTCTTGCTCATCGAGTTGTTTCTTCAACTCCTTCAACTCTTCGGGGCCGAGCTTGTAAGGACGTTTGCACACAGGTTCCGTACCGGGCTCAAGTTCAATAACAAATTCAACTGGCCGGTGCGGAGGCATTCCTGGGAGCTCTTCTGGAAAGACGTCTTGATACTCACAAACAACCGGAATCTGCGAAATAGCATCCAATTCACCCTTCTCATTGAGAGAAAACAACCGGATGGAATTATCCCGAGCGGCAAAGACAATGACATCCTCAGACGAATGAGTCAGTTGAATCTGCCTGGCTGCACAATCAAGCTGAGCTTTATGCTTAGAGAGCCAGTCCATCCCGAGAATAAGATCGATATCCGAGTTACCAAGAACCATAGGAGAAGCAAGAAACTTGAAATCGCCCATCGTGATAGCGACATCTGGCACCTCCAGACTTGCGCTCAAATGTTTGCCAGGAGAAATGATATCCATATGTTTACCCAAATGAGAAGAAACGAACTCATGTTTGGTAAAAAATGGCTTTGACATGAAACAATGCGATGCACCCGTGTCAAAAAGAACTTTTGCAGGAATATCATTAATAGGAAGGTTACCCATAATGACATCTGACGAGTCCTCTGCCTGGGCTGCATTCATCAAATTGACCTTGGCGTGATTGGGATTATGCTTGACCACAGCTGTACTTGCCGATCTGACAGGAGGAGGAGGAGGAAGACGCCTCTGGTTGGTACACTTGTTGGCATAGTGACCCTTCTGTTGGCACTTGTTGCACGTGACCTCTGAAAGCGGACGGTGATACGGAGCACTCGATCTTGGCGCTTGAGACGAAGACTTGTTCTGAAAGCCTGGGTTGGGTGGGTGGGAGAAACCACTGCCACCTTTGCTCTTCTGCTGATACGGCTGACGGAACGGAGGAGGAGGAAGCCAGTACTTCTGCTGCTTGACCACTTGAGTAGAGGAAGAAGGAGTAACATCTCTGGCACGCTTCCTGGAAGCATCACATCTCATCTGAGCAGCCTCTTGCTTCAGTGCCATGTTGTAGAACTCATCGTATCTCAACGGCTCAAAGAGGACAAGAGCGAGCTGAATTTCCTCACGAAGACCACCCCTGAACTGATAGATCATGCTCTTCTCATCAGGAACATCCTGCTTGGCAAAACGGGCGAGCTTCTGGAACAACTTGTTGTAGTCATAGACAGACAAAGAGCCTTGCTTCAGATTGCGGAATTCCTGACGCTTACTCTCAACCACACTTTGAGGGATGTGATGAGCGCGGAAATCTTGACGGAAATCATCCCAAGTGATCAGACGTCCACCTCTGGAATCCTTGTACTGCTGGAACCACTCTGCAGCCTGATCTTTGAGCTGGAAAGAAGCGAACTTGACGAAATCTTCAGGCCTGACGTTGCTGCATTCGAAATGCTTGCCCAGATCCACTAGCCAATCGTCAGCATCGGTAGCCTCAACACAACCGCTGAACGTCTTTGGGCCATTTGCGAGGAACTGGTTCAGAGTAGCAAAGTGGTGCTGATTGTGGCCTTGATTCCCTTGACTGCCTTGATTGCGCTCTTGGAGAATTTGCATGATCAACTGTGTGTTTGCATTAGTAGCGGCCATCACAGCTTGCCATGCTTCCGGAGGAGGCGGAGGTGGAGGCGGATCAGGATTCGGAGTCGTGCGCGTTGGAGGAGCCATCCTGAAGAGGTTGACCACCATTAGCACATAGATAGACAACAATATAGAAGCTGAATCCAACGAAATGAAAATTGCAACATATAGTCTTCACATCCGAACAAAATGAACGAATGCATTCCTCTTCAAATGGTCACATATCCATAAATTGAGAAGCCACGAAGAATTAAGGAAGAGAAATAATTCAACAAGGTACGGATCAAGAACGAATAATCGGTAAGAAATCCCAATCTCAAACCAATATCCGTGGAAGAAGAACTAGAGCTACTAGAATTCCCACCTATGAAACTCCCGAACCTTTCCGGTTATGCAATCAGGTGTTGGGGATACAGGGGAAGCACAATATCTCACCCAAACTAGCAAATCCTACATCCAGCTGTATCCATCCTTCAACACATAACCAAGAAAACTTCGGAAACCATCTACCTCAACCTTCGAAAAACATCCGTTATACAAGTTATGGCGATACTCCCGAACTCCCGCCCCAGTACTGGGTGGCGTCGAGGTTATCTCACCAACGAACTGCATAAAAGAGATTTTCGATGTCGGCGAACATATCTCAAGTATACCAGAATTGCAAGGATAAAATTGTGACGACAACACCTCGGAGCTCAACTCCCCGGGACACTGCCACAACCCCTAAAGACAGGAGGCACCAAGAACAATGTTCTCGTCACAAAACCATCGGAACAAAACCAAGATACTCGCGTGATCCTAAAAATTTTTAGTGAAATTTGAGAAGAGAAGAGTCAAAACTCTACGTCAGGATGCCTTACCAGAGCGATGAGGAGACTGGGAAGTAAAAAGAATTCCTAAGCTCTCCGATATATAATTCCTAAGGACTCAAAACATTTTTCTAGACACAACTCGGCTGCTAAAAACGATCAAGCAATGGGGCTCCTAAGGTCGGGGAAGGCTCTGATTACCAACTTGTAACGCCCTCGATGCGGCTATAGCTCCCACGTGTCGAGGCACGACTTAGAGGCATAACCGCATTGAAAGCAATGTCGCAAGTCAGGCAATCATTACAACATCCCATGTAATATATAATAAAAGGGGGAGATAACATAGTTGGCTTACACTCGCCACGTCACATCAGAGTACATAAATAACATCCATCATACAAATCACTCATGGCCCGACTACGGTGCCAAAATAGAAAAGACCCCAACATGCGACAAGGTCCTGAATCGATAACCCCAACTAGGCACCACTACTGATCATCCGGAAAAGATACGTAGTATCGCTGAGAGTCCTCGTCGAACTCCCACTTGAGCTCGTAATCGTCAACTGGAGCAGAAACACCTGGACCTGCATCTGGAGTTGTAGTATCTGTGAGCCACAGGGACTCAGCAATCTCACACCCACGCGATCAAAACTATTTAAGCTCATGGGAATGGATAAGGAAAATATATGTGGAGCTGCAGCAAGCGTCTAGCATATGTGGTGGCTAACTTATACGCAAAAGAGAGCGAGAAGAGAAGGCGAAGCACGAGCGAGAAGCTAAAGGAACATCCTGCGCAAGCATAACTCCAACACCGTGTCCACTTCCCGGACTCCGCCGAGAAGGGGCCATCACGGTAACACACACGGTTGATTCATTTTAATTAAGTTAAGTTAAAGTTATCTACAACCGGACATTAACAAATTCCCATCTGCCCATAACCGCGGGCACGGCTTTCGAAAGATCAATCCCTGCAGGGGGGTCCCAACTTAGCCCATAACAAGCTCTCACGGTCAACGAAGGAATAGACCTCCACCCAAGACACACCGATCAGACTCGGTATCTTGGTACAACAAGATGATTCGACAGGTTAAAACAAGTCCAGCAACACCGCCCGAATGTGCCGACAAATCCCGATAGGAGCTGCACATATCTCTTTCTCAGGGCACGCTCGGATAGGTCAAGCTACGAGTAAAACCAAACCTCAAGTTTCCCCGAGGTGGCCCCGCAGGCTGCCTGGTTCGGACCAACACTCAGAGGAGCACTGGCCCGGGGGGGGGGTTAAAATAAGATGACCCTCGGGCTCCGGAAACCCAAGGGAAAAGAGGCTAGGTGGCAAATGGTAAAACCAATGTTGGGCATTGCTGGAAAAGCTTTAATCAAGGCGAACTATCAAGGGGTTCCCATTATAGCCCAACCGCGTAAGGGACGCACAATCCGGGAACATAACACCGATATGACAGAAACTAGGGCGGCAAGAGTGGAACAAAACACTAGGCGAGAGGCCGAGCCTTCCACCCTTTACCAAGTATATAGATGCATTAAGATAACATAGCAATATAATGATATCCCAACAAGTAAATAAATGTTCCAACAAGGGACGGCTCCAATCTTCACCTGCAGCTAACAACGCTATAAGAAGGGCTGAGCAAAGCGGTAACATAGCCAATCAACGGTTTGCTAGGACAATGGTGGGTTAGAGGTTCAACATGGCAATAGGGAGGCTGACAAGCAAAAGGTAGGCATCGTAGCAGTGGCAAAGCAAAAGAGCGAGCAAACTAGCATAGCAAAGATAGTAGTGATTTCGAGGGTATGATCATCTTGCCTGCACAGTTGTCAGAGTTGACTGGATCCTCACAAGCAAACTCAACGGGCTCCTCGGTAGCGAACTCGTCTCCCGGCTCTACCCAACAAGACAAACAAGCAACAAGGAAACAATCAACCACGGGCAAGACCAAGCAATATGAGGAAATGACGATATGCTATGCGGGATGCGATGCGGGATGCAAAAAGCAAGATATGACAGGAAATGCATGAACCTGGCCTCAACTTGGAAAACCAAGTGTGCCACTGGATAGAGGGGATGAAATCGATTGAAAACGATATAAAGATCATTGGAATCGGAGCTACGGTTTGGAAATGGCAAGCGTTTTAAGATATGACACCGGTATGCGATTTGCAGCAAGTAGGCATCTAAATGCAACGAAATGAACATGCTACAGCCACCAAACATGAAAACAAAATACATGGCAGTGATGTACACAAGATGGTTGACAAAACACTAGCACTGAGCCATAGGCAAATTCATCCATTAAGAGGTTCAAACAAGCATGGCTAAAACGCAAATGCAAAACAGATTTCAGACTTAGTGAAATTAACACTAGTCTGAAATTTCAGATCACGATGCTCTCTTCGGAGCAGCAAAACAACATGATAGAGAACCTGAACATGACAAGTAAGAACATGGCATGGAGCTACTCATCAAGCTTAACAAAACACCCAAAGTGACCTGGGGCCAAAAGGGTTCACAAAATACTCTACCGAGCTCACGAACATCGCTCGAACACAATCAGTTTTCAGACTTAGTGAAAACTGAGACACGCTGAAATATAACTCACGAAGGCATGTAAACGAGCTCGATGCACTCACTACGGTGCAAGTCATGGCAAGGAAAGCATATAACCAGCAAGAAGGCACAATGTGCTAGCTACACATGGCAAGAACGAAGGCATAGCATGCATGGAACACTAACGGTAGCATCGGCAAAATCGCAAACAAGTTGACGATCTGCCCAGATTAACAACGAAGCAAAAGTTGAGCTCGATTGAGTCAACCTAGAGCACTCCACATATGCAAACAAAGACATGGATGGATAGAGCATAACATAAATATCAAAACTCCCTTACTGATCATCCTCAAAAGAGGCACGGATCACTAGGAAACAAGCTGGACATATAGCATCATGAACTAAAATATCCCAGACTTAGTGAAAATCACTAAGTCCCTGAAATCTGCAATCTCAGGTACCTCTCTTCGCAAGCTTGCACAAGACAACACACACATCCTAAAAATGCATGGGTGGCACCTCTGGAAAGAAGGCAAAATGCTTAACAATTCATCCCAAAGGGGCACAGGCATATCATGCACGAATTAAACATGGCAAAAATGACAAAAGTGCATGATGAACTAACGGATCTGCAATTTAACTCACGAAGCCTCTTTCTAACAGAATTTTGGGTATCAAGATGACCTCAAATGCAAATGATGCAATGGAACGAAATGATGTACATGTCGAGGCGAAGATTTTGATATATCATATGCCCAAAACGGAGCTACGGTTGCGGAGATACAAGCAGTCAAAGATAGCACGAAAATTAGGATTTCGGGGGAGAGAGGTCAACCCAGATCTAGATCCAGCCGTACTGTAGCAAACACTGTTCACCGGGCGCGGTTACTGTAGCAGTCCGGTCCGAAGTCGCCGGAAATGGCCGCGGCGGCGGCCGGCGTGGAGGAAGGAGACCGGAGAAGGACGCCGGCGGCGCGGGGAGGACCTTGGGGCGGCGCGGCCGGCGATGAGGAGCCCCGGCGGAGTCGCGGCGTGGCGCGGGGCGGCGATGCGGCCGGAGGCGAGGTCGGGCGCGGTGGAGCGGCGAGCTCCGGCGATGGCGCTCGTGGCGGCGCGGGCTGCCGGAGCCGGAGAAGGGAGCGGCGGGCGCCGGGACGCGGGTGGCGGGCGACGTGGGCCGGGAGGCGGCGCGGAGGGCCCCGCGTGGGCCTGCGGGCCGGCGGCCGCGGCGATGTGGTCCTGCCACGTGGCACGACCCGGCTGGCTGAGGCGGGCGGCGGCGGACGTTGTCCGGCCGGGGGCGGACACGTCCGTCGGTGGAGATCTGTTTTTTTTTAGAACTAGGGTTTCGGACGGGGGAAGAAGAGATCCGAATGGAGGGGGTATAAATAGGCATAGAGGGAGCTAGGAGAGTCCAAATGAGGTGCGGTTTTCGCCCACACGATCGTGATCGAACGTTCTAGGACATGGAGCAGAGTTTGGTGGGTTTTGGGCCAAATTTGGGGGGTGTTGGGCTGCAACACACACGAGGCCTTTTCGGTCCCTCGGTTAACCGTTGGAGTATCAAACGAAGTCCAAATGATACGAAACTTGACAGGCGGTCTACCGGTAGTAAACCAAGGCCGCTTGGCAAGTCTCGGTCCAATCCGGAAATGTTTAATCCCCACACACGAAAGAAAGCTAGAAATGACCACCGGAGGAGAACGAAGCGCCGGAATGCAAAACGGACAACGGGGAAAATGCTCGAATGCATGAGATGAACATGTATGCAAATGCAATGCACGAGATGACATGGTATGAGATGCATGAAAACGAAAACAACACACGGAGACAAAGACCCGAAACCGAGAAATAAATATAACTTGACACCGGAAACGGCAAGAGTTGGAGTACAAATGGGGAAAGTTACATCTGGGGCGTTACAATCTTCTACCCAAAAAATCCCCATCCAGCTCAAGCACGAGTTCTAGCTCATTTTGCTACGATTTTCGATCTCCTTGCTCAAAGCTCCATTCACAAAACTGCTTTGGGAGATTGTTGCTCGGTATGTGACTCCTCCATTGGTCCAATTAGTTTTTGTTTTAGTGCTTTATTCATTGCAAATTTTTGCTGCATAGGTGACCATGTTCTTGAGCTTGCATGTTAAATTTTTGAGGTCCCAAGCAATTCCAATGCATGATATAGGCTCTAGGCACTTGTAGGAGTAGTTGCTACCAATCTTGTCTATTTTTATTCACTTTTATTTTGAAATTACTAAAATTTCAGAAATTTTCAGAAAATGTTAAGGAAATTGTTGAGGGGCTCTTCTAGCCAAGGCTCTCAGGAAAAACAAGCCAAAGAGAAGGAAAAAGCCAAGTATAATCTTCCTCGCTTAGCGGAAGTACGGTCGTGTGAATGGCCATGTGAGGATTTCTTGAAAGAAGCTGGAATTCATGAAGATTTTTATTCTTTGATCGAGACTGCAAGCCTCACTGGTTTCATCAACAACCGGATCGATCAGTATCTCTTACTCACCAATACTTTCGTGCAAAACTTTTATTATTATCCTAAGAAGTCACCACCTGTAGTATCATTTCATTTATATGATGAATTCAAAGAAATGTCTTTACGTAATTTTTGCGCGGTATGTAGGATACCTTATGAGGGAGAATTAGAGGAACCCCATCGTGAAGATATGGATGGCTTTGTTAAAACTATCGTTGTAGAGGAGCCAAAGAAGGGTTCCGAGGCAAAAGTCTCTAGCATACACTTTCCTGTTTTACACTACTTTGCCATATTTGCTAGTAGATGCTTGATTGGTCGTGGAAATAGTGAAAACTTGAGCGTTCTGATATTATCATTCTTCAACATGCCTTGCTTGGAGACAATACTTTTATTATGGGCGTCGTCATTGCTAAACGGCTAGCCCTGAATCATACAAAAGGCCCCATATTTGAAGGTATCTATGTTGCACGTCTTGCTAAACATTTTCAGATACCCATTAGGCACCATGAGAAGGAGGAGATAAAATTGCCTCCTCACATTTTAGATTACAAGAGCATGGTAGCACACAAGTTTATTGTTGACAACGAAGATATGATGCTCTTGTATAAACTTAGATTTAATAAGAAACACTTTGAGATTATTATTTTTCCTGCGCCTCTGTTGTTTGATTTGCTTGCAGAAAATTTTCTTGTCACACCGGAAGCGGTGAACAATCATCGAGCTCAAGCTTTTACTCCAGAACCTGAACCTAAGCCGGAACCTGAACTGGACCCTTATCGTGCATCATCTGTTCAGTGGGATCCGGAGATGACCAGCGAGTGGTATCCTGATTACACCTTCCAGTACACCGGGGAGAGTAGCGGCGGTCCTTGGTACTAGACCAACTTAGGACAAAAGCCTAAGCTTGGGGGAGTACGTATTTCTCACCGACTTTACATTTATGTTCACACACTAGTCGTCGGTGCTCATACTCTTTCATTGTATTATCCATGCTAGTTTAAATTTCTATTTCTAGCTTCCTTCTTGTGTGTTTGATAAACTTTAAGAAAAAACAAAAAAAACTTAGTTAGTTTAATTTCCATGCTTGTAGTAGAAATTAAAACCCAAAAAGATTTCTTGCTCTTCTTCTTACTTGTTGAGAGCTTTCCGGTGTAAATAGTTTACTTTTCTTTTTTTTGGTGGGGGGGGGGTCGAGAAGACCATATCGAAAATGTTTAGTGGCTCTCATATGCATGATTGTTTATTTAACTTGGAGCACATATTACGTTGTCTTCTCTTTTGAGTTGAATGCTTGCAGATTCCAGCTTAGTCCAATGCACGTGCACTCTTATTATTATACACATCGTTCGGTCGTGCAAGTGAAAGGCAATAATGATGATATATGATGGACTTATTGAGATAAGATAAGCTGGTATGAACTCGACCTCTCTTGTCTTTGTAAATATGATGAGTTCATCGTTTCTGATTCAGCTTATTATGAAGGAAACATATTTGCAATGACATTTAGATATTATAGTTACTTGTGCCATGTTTGATTAGCTATGAGTTATAATGGTTTACCTTGTGTGCCAACATGCTATTAGATGTGGTATGATGGGATGGTATCCTCCTTTGAATGAATTGAGTGACTCGACTTGGCACATGTTCACGCATGTAGTTGAATCAAATCAACATAGCCTTCATGATATTTATGTTCATGGTGGATTATATCCTACTCATGCTTGTATTCGGTGTAAAGTAATTTTAATGCATGTTTAGGACTGTTGTCGCTCTCTCAGTTGGTCGCTTCCCAGTCTTTTGCTAGCCTTCACCTGTACTAAGCGGGAATACTGCTTGTGCATCCAAACTCCTTAAACCCCAAAGTTGTTCCATATGAGTCCACTATACCTTCCTATATGCGGTATTTACCTACCGTTCCAAGTAAATTTGTATGTGCCAAACTCCAAAACTTCAAATAAAATTCTGTTTTGTATGCTCGAGCAGCTCATGTTACAACTAGGGCTGCCTATATCTTCCATGCTAGGTGGGTTATTCTCAAGAGGAGTGAAATCCGCTCCTCATTCACGAGAAAGGGCCGGTAACCGGGATGCCCAGTACCATGATCCAAAAAGATCAAAGCAAATCAAAATAATTAAACAAAACTCCCCCAGGGCTGTTGTTAGTTGGAGGCACTCGTTGTTTCGAGCAAGCCATGGATTGATGCTTGTTGGTGGTTGGGGGAGTATAGACCTTTACCATTCTGTTTGGTAACTGCCTATAATGCATGTAGTATGGAAGATACAGCCATCTCATAGTTGTTGCGTTAACAGCGAATGTATGCCGCTCCAAATGTTATTCAATCTCTATTTTAAAATCGAGCTCTAGCACCTTTACAAATCCCTGCTTCCCTGTGCGAAGGGCCTATCTATTTACTTTTACTAGTAGACCCGTTGCGCCAAATGGCGCAGAGACCCGCTAAAGCCATGTTGTCGATGAAAATAGTTTCATTGTGCAAGAACATATTCGATATTGGTAGAGGAAAGCCCATTTTAAACCATGCTACATGTTGCGCCAAATGGCGCAGAGATCCGCTGAATCCATGTGCGGATTGAAAAGAAAACCCATGGTTTAGTTGGTTTAGTTGTGGGCAAGCACATATGGCAACAAATTTAATCACCTTTAAATAAAAAATGGTGACTTGTTGTCTACAATGAGATGTATATACACATTTTAATTTGGTACCACATAGTCCCATTCAAATCGATGAGATGACCAGTTCTGCAAAATGGCGCAGAGTCCCATTTAAAACCATGTGTGCTTTGAAAATATTTAGTAACTTTCTTTTTTAGCAAGCAATAAGGGTAAGAATTCCAACCCTTTTATATGAAAAAATTATGAAACACTACGTTTCAAAATATATACTTGAGCATGCATAATTTATTATGTTTTTTTGGCATGTTTCAAAATATACAATTATATTTCCAAATGGCACAATATACCAATTCAAACCCGGAGTGTCTTCGCATTTATTTGCTTATTTGAAGTTATAGAAATTAGTTAGATGGAGGGTATTAAGCAATTGTAGCATGGAACAGCTCTATGGTCTACATGTTGTGATGAGGGTGGATATTTATTTGCTTTTGTGTGTGCAAGGACTCTTAGTTTAACTACTTAGCCATGCAAGTTTGCATGAAACTAACTTGTAGGATGTAAAAACATCTCCGGTCCAAGATTTTTTAAAAGGTCTCCAAAACCAAGGGGCAAAAGAAACCACCACATCAACAATTGAAGAATACAAATGACATGTTCAATTCTTGGTTGACGTGGCATGAATAGATAGATTTATGTAATCGGTTTTTCCCTTTCCTCTTATGGCTCTCTTAAATGGGTTCTACATAAATGTTATGGTGAAAATAGAAGAAGAAAATATCAACCAAGCATATCTAAGATAACACCATGATTCATACACACGTGTTACATCTGGAATTGAATGGAACCACTAATCTTTCATCTTTCTCTCAAAGGGAACCTTCACTTCCTTCTCTACGCTCTCACCAATACCATCACCAAGTTTCCT
This sequence comes from Triticum aestivum, assembly GCF_018294505.1. Taxonomy (NCBI): domain Eukaryota; kingdom Viridiplantae; phylum Streptophyta; class Magnoliopsida; order Poales; family Poaceae; genus Triticum; species Triticum aestivum. The sequence continues at coordinate 342,064,355 of NC_057810.1, forward strand.
CACACCAACATATGAGTGGCATCATCATACTCATCACCAAGATCATCATGTGAATCAATGGCATCATCATACTCATCGTCTGGATACCAACACCAAGGATGATAAATAGATAGTGATACACTTGGCCTTAGGTCAATAACAAATCTCTCATACAAATAGGCAGGTGACTGCCGAAAACAAAAGCAATACAATACTAAAACTGAGATATAGGAATGAACAAGGAAACATGGATTTTGATAAAGACGAACCATTTTGGTACGACAAGTAGATAAGCGTGTAGTTATCTACAGAGAATAATTTGGATAGTCATATGTTGTACAATACATATTAGAAAACCAGAATATGATACATTGTTTCAAAGGGAGATGACAGCGAACACACTTGTTGAAGCTTTATTGCTATTTGCTAAGCTTAGTTTGCAGGATGTGTATACAGAATCAACCAACCGCTTGTCTGTCGACACAAACAAAACAGATACATCATCTACTACCATACCCTTGCTAAGGTTGGAGCTTCATTTGAAGAAGGGGAGGCCTATAGAGAAAAAACGGGATCATTGTCCTTATGCTTTAACCAAGCCCTTTTTCTGTGAAAAAATGGAAAGTGAAAAGCTAGATCAGCAAGCAAAGAAAGAACAAGGAAAAGAACAAGGCACATCCAAAACAGAGAAACCCAAGGTAGGGCGCAAACCAATGTGATAGGAATTTGTGAAGCTACACCAGAAGAAATAAATACATGCAAGCTTCACAACAGCCCATGGATTTGATATACCGATCAAAAAGTGGTTATATTTATGCATCCACTCACAACCATTGGCGAGACCTAGGTACAGAACCATCATGACACGAAAGGGAAAACTCAAATCTAAAAAGAAGTAACGTGATTTGAAAAGGCAGTTAATACCAGAGTACCACTTCTCGTACTCAAATTGAAAAACCAGCACAACTGACTATTACACAACCACCTGTGAGACTCACTGCACTATTTTGTAACTATGGGTAAGTTTAAGATCCACCAACTTGTAACGCCAAAACAAAACGAATTTTAGAGTACCACTTCAAGCAGAAGCAAAGGATGGAATCCAAATGAGAGAAGGAAAAATGGTGTGGACCCAAAGAGAAGAACCCTTGCAAGCATTTCAGGGGCAAATAAATATAGGCCTGGCAAAGCGGTAGAAGCCCAGCGTGCAGGATGCACACAACATACCTGATGCACAAGGTCACTATACTGATGGCACTCGTGTTAATAGGAGTATCTTCATGTGTATGGCATATCCTTGTTATGACATCAATAATCAATGACAAACGACATAAGCTTCCTGAAATTGATGATATGATGAAATCAGTTTGCGTAGTACTCCCTCCGTCCGGAAATACTTGTCGCAGAAATGGATGAAAATGAATGCATTTAGAACAAAAATACGTCTAGATACATCCATCTCTCCGACGAGTATTTCCGAACGGAGGGAGTACTACAGTAGGCAATCACACCATAACTGAATTTATCACAAACAGAAAACATTGTTTGGTACTCCCTCCTTCCAAAATTTTTGGGCATATTAGATTTTACATGCAGTCCCATAATGCAGGGCATGTAGTTAGCTACGTTTTTGGAAATAAAAAAGGCGGTCGGTCCTCTGGTGCCGTTAGCACCCAAATCGTGCACGCCTTCCTTTTTTTCTCCAATTGTGTATGGCTCCCTCGTACGATGGCTCGCGTAACTAACAGTGCGCTAATTTTCGTGCTAATACCTAATACGCCCAAGATTTTGGGAAGTAGGGAGTACTTGATAGTGCTCCCAAGTTGGTGTAATCAAGCAAGTACATGGATGAGCTCTTGCAATATTTTCTCTAAAAAAATCATATACAATTATATAATCACGAAAATGCATGTTTATCAATAAATCAACATTACGTCATACTTGTTCCTCTTGCAACTGAATTCCATATGAATTATTCTCTTACAACATATCAAGGCAACATAGTCTATCAGGCATATGAGAGTGGCATTCTCGTAATCAACTAAGCACAAGGTTGAGCTCTTGTAAATATGATAAATTGTCAGTGACAACGTGTGAATATTCCATGAGAAGCTACAACTATTGCATGAGGTAATCAACTAACACAGATACTCAGCCATTCCAGTTATAAAATATATCTCACGAGATCTACACTTCCACATGCATATAGAAATATATGTCTAACCACAGAAAATGTACGCACCAGTTTAGCCTACACAGAGTAATAGTAAGTTACTAACAACAAAGAATAACAGAGTAAAAAAAGCAAGATCTAGCGTCAACCATTAGTCCTTAAAGGTTTAATTACTAAACAGTAAAAATATAGAGTTTGAAATGATTTGATAACAAGTCAGTCCAAAACAGGGGGAAAATATTACACTTTCACGGCATGATAGTCTATGTATACAAAAGGACCTATTAGTTTCTAGATAACAGAGCATGAATTTAAATGAAAGAATTATATGATTCGCCTGTCACTGAATAAAAAAGATCACATCTGGATAAACACCTTAAAATGTCTCTAAATCAGGTCGTTTAGAGAAGAATAAAATCTTGCGCTACTGCAGATATATTTAATCTAGCACTGACCCTGGTCAAAACCATGAAAATCCTCTCAAAATCCCCATATGTTGAGTTTCAGAAGTAACAAAGAAAGAGGCCTGCAAAGGCAGAAAAATCCACAACAAAAAAACTAATCTTCTGTACCTAACGCCAAAGAAATAACACAAATCATTAGATTAATCAACCTTTGCCCTGAATAACAAAGTTCATCAGAAGCCCATGCTGAAAAAGTGAAGAATTCATCTAAAAAACAAAAAATCAAGAATACTCAAATATTTGCCCAATCATGGTAACACAAAAAGTGCAAGCAACATTTCAAAACAGAAAGTGCATATCTAGCAACCATGGTTTTTAACTTCACGCGGATCTACATGTATAAGACTGAAAAACAAATATAACTCCCCTTTAAATTATCAAATAGCATGGAGAGCAATGTAACATATCATACTTATAGATATAGATAAGTACGAGAAGCACCTGACTAATGAGTTCCACGACCATTGTTCTTGCAATCTCTATTTGATTCCAATTCCCACTAAGTCGTATTTTTCTTTCTGTGGAAAGATCACCTTCGGGGAGATGATGCGGGATTAACTACAAAAAAGAATATTATTTTTCATTTTGAAATGAATAAAAACATCCATGCATATAATCATAGCACTAACCTGAATGCCAGCCCCAGACTTAGTTTCTAAAGCTCAATGGTCTCACCTCCCTCCCCAATGAGCATCCGAGCCTACATATTATGATAAAAGGAAATATATCAGAGATCTTAAGTATGTTTTATAGCCGAGATATTTTTTTAAGGATGACCTTCTCATTTGGGAGATGATTAAAAACATCCATGCATATAGTCATAGCACTATCCTGAATGCCAGTCCCAGACTTAGTTTCTAAAAGCTCAATGGTATCACCTCCCTCCCCAATGAGCAACCCAGCCTACATATTATGATAAAAGGAAATATATCAGACAACTTAAGTATGTTTTATAGCTGAGATATTTCTTTAAGGATGACCTTCTCATTTGGGACATGGATGTCCACTTGCTCAGCATCAGATTGTGAAGTCCCAAATCTTCTAGCAGCAGTGTAGATGAATCACCTACATCAACCAAAGAAAGGATATGATTTAATTTGGATCAGCTTCGTCCTATTCCACAATCTGGACTTTAGCATCTGAGGTGATCTGCAGGCATCTGATAGTTTCTGCAGATTTACCAATCAAAACACCCACATACAATACACTTCTTCCACAGTTAGCTGACAGCTTAGCTAAACAAAAATAGAGAACTGGTCTGAAAGTCGATGTCAGCAAGTCGGTTCTGACTTCTGAGACTAATATGAAATGCACGTACTCCACAACCTCTACTACCTCACTACATTGCAAGTTAAACAAAGACAAACCATGATTTTATAATCTGAAGCGGCCACTTCTGGCTCGTTCATACCCAGGAAGAGATGTTCTTGGACCTGTTATTAGTAGAAGATGGTGGAGGCTTACTTTGGCTGGTGTGGGCGAGTGGCTGCGACGTTCCTCGGCGGCGACAGAAATGCAAAGGTGGGGCTCCATTCGCTGGCCACAGACTTTCTCGTCCCATCCTCTATGGTCGGGCTGGTGAAGAGAGAGCAGACGAGGCGAGTGAGGCCGACGGCGGCGAATGGCCACTGGCCGACGGCGCCATCCCCACGGATGTTCCCCGCGCTACGATCGCTCACATGCTCCTTCCCCGCTGTTGCTTGCCTTCCTCGCCGGCCTCCTACTTCCCCTTGTCGTCCGCATCCTACCGAGAAGACCCCGCCGCCGCTACTCTCCCACCACGATGACCTACATCCGATCTGGATCGACGGTGACATGGAAGCGGACAGGAAGAGGCAAGCAGTGGAGAAGGCCGGCGGTGGGATCGACGACGACATGGTAGAGGAGAGGAGTAGGCGAGTGGAGAGACGAGGCCGGCGGCTGCGGGCGAGGAGAGGATCGTGGGGATCGAGGGAGAGGTGCGGCGGCTCGTGGGGGTCGAGGGAAGGGAGAAAGCGGGCTAGGGTTAGTTTGGCGGCTGGGGTGGGAGTGGGGCGAGACGCGGGTGATTGGGTGCGGGCGCCACGAGCTGATGGGGCAAAACCACCTGCACCTGAAAACGGGCAACCCAGCCAACCAACGTGCAACGCGAGCCCACCAGTCATTGGACAATAAAAATGACTGCGATGTGAAAACTAAGTTTAACTGATGCGAAGATCAACAGTCCAAGACGCACGAAAAAAACAGATCCAACGGCCGACAAAAGGCCGAATCGGGGGAGCCTTCTGGAGGTGAGTTGGCTAGCATCATTATTGTTTTAAATGTTGAGTCATCACCCTTCTTATTAAAAAGTATCCGCTGAAGAGCACACTGTCATTTGCATTCATTATTATTGGTTTATATTGGGTATGACTTGACTGGATCTCTTTTACCATGAATTACAATGTTTAATCAGTCATTGATCTTTGAAGGTGATCTGCATTTATGTTTTGCGGTCTCAGAAAGGGCTAGCGAGATATCATTTTGTTATATCATGATATGATTGTTTTGAGAAAGTGTCGTCATCCGAGTTTCACTATTATGGCTCGCTAGCTGATTATGCTATTGATATGAGTAATCGTGAGACTTAAGTGTTATTGTGAGTATGGTTAGTTCATAATATTTGCTGAAACTTGAATGTTGTCTTTTCATGTTTACAACAACAAAAGCAAGCAGAGTTTGTAAAAGTTTTTTCTTTATCACTTTCAGTTTATCAACTGAATTGCTTGAGGACAAGCAAAGGTTTAAGCTTGGGGAGTTGATACGTCTCCAATGTATCTATTTTTCCAAACACTTTTGCCCTTGTTTTGGACTCTAACTTGCATTATTTGAATGAAACTAACCCGGACTGACGCTGTTTTCAGCAGAACTGCCAAGATGTTGTTTTATGTGTAGAAAAGAAAAGTTCCCGGAATGTCCTGGAAATCCATGGAGGCACTTTTTGGAATTAATAAGAATTTCTGGGCGAAAAAAATACACCAGGGGGCTCACACCCTGTCCACGAGATAGGGGGGTGCCCCCCTTATAGGGCGCGCCCCCCTATCTCGTGGGCCCCCTTGTGTATTTAGAGTCCGTTCGGGGCCGCCGCCAAGCCCTAATCTTTCTCGGGAGGGCTGATCTAGAGTCCGTTCGGGGCTCCGGAGAGGGGGATTCATCGCTGTCGTCATCACCAATTTCATCCTCCATCACCTCCGGAGAGGGGATTCATCCTCCATCACCAATTTCATGATGCTCACCGTCGTGCGTGAGTAATTCCATCGTAGGCTTGCTGGACGATGATGGGTTGTATGAGATTTACCATGTAGTCAAGTTAGTTTTGTTAGGGTTTGATCACTAGTATCCACTATGTTCTAAGATTGATGTTGTTATGACTTTGCTATGCTTAATGCTTGTCACTAGGGCCCGAGTGCCATGATTTCAGATCTGAACCTATTATGTTTTCATGAATATATGTGTGTTCTTGATCCTATCTTGCAAGTCTATAGTCACCTATTATGTGTTATGATCCGACAACCCCGAAGTGACAATAATCGGGATACTTCTCGGTGATGATCGTAGTTTGAGGAGTTCATGTATTCACTATATGCTAATGCTTTGTTCCGGTTCTCTATTAAAAGGAGGTCTTAATATCCCTTAGTTTCCGCTAGGACCCCGCTGCCACGGGAGGGTTGGACAAAAGATGTCATGCAAGTTCTTTTCCATAAGCACGTATGACTATTTACGGAATACATGCCTACGTTACATTGATAAACTGGAGCTAGTTCTGTGTCACCCTATGTTATAGCTATTACATGAGGAATCGCATCCGGCATAATTATCTATCACTGATCCATTGCCTACGAGCTTTTCATATATTGTTCTTCGTTTATTTACTTTTCCGTTACTACTGTGACAACTACTACAAAAACCCAAAAACTATTATCTTTACTTTTGCTACCGTTACATTTATTATCATACTACTTTGCTACTAAATACTTTGCTGCAGATACTAAGTTATCTAGGTGTGGTTGAATTGACAACTCAACTGCTAATACTCAAGAATATTTTTTGGCTCCCCTTGTGTTGAATCAATAAATTTGGGTTGAATACTTTACCCTCGAAAGCTGTTGCGATCCCCTACACTTGTGGGTTATCATATATCTACTTAATGAAACATAAGTCTGAAACATTTGAAAAGTTCAAAGAATTTCAAAGTGAAGTTGAAAATCATCGTAACAAGAAAATAAAGTTTCTATGATCTGATCGTGGAGGAGAATATTTGAGTTAAGAGTTTGGCCTACATTTGAAACAATGCGGAATAGTTTCGCAACTCACACCACCCGGAACACCACAGCTTAATGGTGTGTCTGAACGTCGAAATCGTACTTTACTAGATATGGTGAGATCTATGATGTATCTTACTGATTTACCACTATCATTTTGGGGTTATGCTTTAGAGATGGCCGCATTCACGTTAAATAGGGCACCATCAAAATCCGTTGAGACGACGCCTTATGAACTATGGTTTGGCAAGAAACCAAAGTTGTCGTTTCTTAAAGTTTGGGGCTGTGATGCTTATGTGAAAAAGCTTCAACCTGATAAGCTAACCCAAATCGGAGAAATGTGTCTCCATAGGATACCCAAAGGAAACTGTTGGGTACACCTTCTATCACAGATCCGAAGGCAAGACATTTGTTGCCAAGAATGGATCCTTTCTAGAGAAAGAGTTTCTCTCGGAAGAAGTGAGTGGGAGGAAAGTAGAATGTGATGAGGTAACTGTACCTGCTCCCTTATTGGAAAACAGTTCATCACAGAAACCGGTTCCTATGACGACTACACCAATTAGTGAGGAATCTAATGATGATGATCATGAAACTTCAGATCAAGTTACTACCGAACCTCGTAGGTCGACCAGAGTAAGATCCGCACCAGAGTGGTACGGTAATCCTATTCTGGAGGTCATGTTACTTGACCATGGCGAACCTACGAACTATGAGGAAGCGATGATGAGCCCAGATTCCGCAAAATGGCTTGAGGCCATGAAATCTGAGATGGGATCCATGTATGAGAACAAAGTGTGGATTTTGGTTGACTTGCCCGATGATCGGCAAGCCATCGAGAATAAATGGATCTTCAAGAAGAAGACTGACGCTGATGGTAATGTTACTGTCTACAAAGCTCGACTTGTTGCAAAGGGTTTTCGACAAGTTCAAGGGGTTGACTACGATGAGACTTTCTCACCCGTAGCGATGCTTAAGTCTGTCCGAATCATGTGAGCAATTACCGCATTTTATGATTATGAAATTTGGCAAATGGATGTCAAAACTGCATTCCTGAATGGATTTCTGGAAGAAGAGTTGTATATGATGCAGCCAGAATGTTTGTCGGTCCAAAGGCTGCTAACAAAGTGTGCAAGCTCCAGCGATCTATTTATGAACTGGTGCAAGCCTCTTGGAGTTGGAATAAACGCTTTGATAGTGTGATTAAAGCATATGATTTTATACAGACTTTTGGACAAGCCTGTATTTACAAGAAAATGAGTGGGAGCTCTGTAGCATTTCTAATATTATATGTGGACGACATATTATTGATTGGAAATTATATAGAATTTCTGGATAGCGTAAAAGGATACTTCAATAAAAGTTTTTCAATGAAAGACATCGGTGAAGCTGCTTATATATTGGGCATCAAGATCTATAGAGATAGATCAAGACGCTTAATTGGACTTTCCAAAGTACATACCTTGATAAAGTTTTGAAGAAGTTCAAAATGGATCAAGCTAAGAAAGGGTTCTTGCCTGTAATACGAGGTGTGAAATTGAGTTAGACTCAATGCCCGACCACTGCAGAAGATAGAGAGAAAATGAAAGACGTTCCCTATGCTTCAGCCATAGGCTCTATCATGTATGCAATGTTGTGTACCAAACCTGATGTGTGCCTTGCTATTAGTTTAGCAAGGAGGTACCAAAGTAATCCAGGAGTGGATCACTGGACAACGGTCAGGAACATCCTGAAATACCTGAAAAGGACTAAGGATATGTTTCTCGTTTATGGAGGTGACAAAGAGCTAGTCGTACATGGTTACGTCGATGCAAGCTTTGACACTGATCCGGACGATTCTAAATTGCAAACCGGATACATGTTTATATTGAACGGTGGAGCTATCAGTTTATGCAGTTCTAAACAAAGCGTCGTGGCGGGATCTACATGTGAAGTGGAGTACATCGCTGCTTCGGAAGTAGCAAATGAAGGAGTCTGGATGAAGGAGTTCATATCCGATCTAGGTGTCATACCTAGTGCATCGGGTCCAATGAAAATATTTTGTGACAATACTCGTGCAATTGCCTTAGCAAAGGAATCCAGATTTCACAAGAGAACCAAGCGCATCAAGAGACGCTTCCATTCCATCCATGACCAAGTACAGGCGGGGGACATAGAGATTTGCAAGATACATACGGATCTGAATGTTGCAGACCCGTTGACTAAGCCTCTTCCACAAGCAAAACATGATCAGCACCAAGGCTCCATGGGTGTTAGATTCATTACTGTGTAATCTAGATTATTGACTCTAGTGCAAGTGGGAGACTGAAGGAAATATGCCCTAGAGGCAATAATAAAGTTATTATTTATTTCCTCATATCATGATAAATGTTTATTATTCATGCTAGAATTGCATTACTCGAAAACATAATACATGTGTGAATATATAGACAAACATAGTGTCACTAGTATGCCTCTACTTGACTAGCTCGTGAATCAAAGATCGTTAAGTTTCCTGACCATAGACATGATTTGTCATTTGATTAACGGGGTCACATCATTAGGAGAATGATGTGATTGACTTGACCCATTCCGTTAGCTTAGCACTTGATCGTTTAGTATGTTGCTATTGCTTTCTTCATGACATATACATGTTCCTATGACTATGAGAGTATGTAACTCCCGCTTACCGGAGGAACACTTTGTGTGCTACCAAACGTCACAACGTAACTGGGTGATTATAAAGGGGATCTACAGGTGTCTCCAAAGGTACTTGTTAAGTTGACATATTTCGAGATTAGGATTTGTCACTCCGATTGTCGGAGAGGTATCTCTGGGCCCTCTCGGTAATGCACATCACTATAAGCCTTGCAAGCAGTGTAGCTAATGAGTTAGTTATGGGATGATGCGTTACATAACGAGTAAAGAGACTTGTCGGTAATGAGATTGAATTAGGTATTGAGATACCGACGATCGAATCTCGGGCAAGTAACATACCGATGACAAAGGGAACAACGTATGTTGTTATGCGGTTTGACCGATAAATATCTTCGTAGAATATGTGGGAGCCAATATGAGCATCCAGGTTCCGCTATTAGTTATTGACCGGAGACATGTCTCGGTCATGTCTACATAGTTCTCGAACCCGTAGGGTCCGCACGCTTAAAGTTAGATGATGGTTATATTATGAGTTTATGTGTTTTGATGTACCGAAGGTAGTTCGGAGTCCCGGATGTGATCATGGACATGACAAGGAGTCTCGAAATGGTCGATACATAAAGATCGATATATTGGACGACTATATTTGGACACCGAAATGGTTACGGCTGAGATTGGGACAATACCGGAGCTCCGGGAGGTTATCGGAACCCCCTGGGAGGTATATGGGCCTTAATGGGCTTTAGTGAAAAGGAGGGGAAAGGAGAAAGGGAGGCCCCCCCCCAAGCCCAATCTGAATTGGGAAGGGGGCCGACCACCCCTTTCCTCCTTCCCTCCTTCCTCTTCCTTCCCTCTCCCTCTCCAAATAGGAAAAGGAGGAGTCCGACTCCCGGTGGGAGTAGGACTCCCCCCTTGGGCTCGCCTCCTCCCCTTGGACGGCCCCCTCCTCCACTCCTTTATATACGGGGGAGGGGGGCACCCCATAGACACAATAATTGATCATTGATCTCTTAGCCGTGTGCGGTGCCCCCCTCCACCGTAGTCCTCCTCGATAATATCGTAGCGGTGCTTAGGCTAAGCCCTGCGTCGGTAGAACATCATCATCGTCACCATGCCGTCGTGCTGACGGAACTCTCCCTCAAAGCTCGGCTAGATCGGAGTTCGAGGGACGTCATCAAGCTGAACGTGTGCAAGAACTCGGATGTGCCGTGCGTTCGGCACTTGATCGGTCGGATCATGAAGACGTACTACTACATCAACCGCGTTGTGCTAACGCTTCTGCCTTCGGTCTACGAGGGTACGTGGACACACTCTCCCGTCTCGTTGCTATGGATCACCATGATCTTGCGTGTGCGTAGGAATTTTTTTGAAATTACTACGTTCCCCAACAATTCAAATGTACCCCCTCCATTCCAAAATAATCGTAGCTTTAGGATTTTCAAGATTAAAGATTTGTGAAGTTTGAGAAATCCTGAAAGTTCAATTCAAGAGAACCGAAAACATTAATGCTTCTACACCCAAATATCGAATGAAGCACCAAATAAGCCTCTGGTCACCCGATACCGCGCGAGACTAATGTTTGGTGGTAGGAAATTACTGTCCTGACTCTGGCCCGTGTAGCCTACCGGCCCGATGTCCAAAGGTCTAAACCAGGGTAGGTTTGTAACTTCACCAAGACGCCAGTCTCAACGGCCTCCGAGAAGCATTCATACGCCGTGTGCACCTAAACACCCATGCGCTCGGCCGAAATCTATCCCACCCACCATTAGGGACACCTGAGATTACTGTCCTACCCCCAACCTGCAATATGTCCGAAATTTAGATGGGGGCAAAGTTTGTAACTTTTCCCAAATTTCAAACAAGCGCGTCCAAAACCGAAACATTGTTCCCCCTTAGTTACCCCTCCCTCCGTTTCCCCATTCATACTCCGTGGGCACCAAAACGCCCTCTCCACCAGCCGCGAAATCCCAGCATCCTCCGTCCTCCACCCCATAGCGCCCAATCCATCGCCTCCCTCCTCCATCACACCGGAGCCGGTACCCCGACATCATCGTCCAACACAACCGCAACCAAAATGCCCTCAAGGACTTAGCAGCTGAAGCTGGGGCAGAGTTGCCTCCACGACGCCGACGCCGACGTGCGCCGTACTAGAAACACTTCGACCACGCCATCCTGCACCTCACCGCTGCCGCTCCACTATCGCAACCGTCCACCGCACCAGAGCTGTTCCCGCTACGCCGTCCTTCGCCGCCTTGGATCTGGTTCCTCGCTACCGACAGACAGCCACCGCACCACACCCTACAACTTGGCCATGGGTTCGTCCAAGGCTCCACCGTCCTCCACAACTTCTCGTTTCCAACGAACCACAAGAAGATCGTTGGAAAAACAGAAGGAGGACACAGCACTGCCAGCAAAAAGAGGTACTCATCTTCCCTTATTCGTGCAAATCTTACGTCTCTGCTTAGACTGCATTCATCCCACGAAAGAAACTAGTTGAGCGCTTCTTACTGCATCTTCTTTGTGATACTAAATGCACAAGGTTTCCTCCCATTTACTATTTCGCCTTTGCTACAAGTCAGTAGCCCACTTGGATTTCAATTCAGGGTCAGTCGAACCGCAATTAAAAGAAGCAGCACCCGCTTAGGCGCGCGGAGCACCTAGTCCACCTGTTCATTGGGGAAGCGGCGCATCGGTGTCTATCATAGGGGTGTCGGGCGCAGGAGCTGCTTGCGCCCGATCTGGAGGTCAGTGGGGCTTGAAGGGATGGCCGGGGGCGGTGCCAAGCACGGCGGTGCGGTGAGGTCGAGGGGAGTGCGGACGCAGGGGACTGGGCCGGCGGTCGCTGGCGTTTTGAGGAAGATCGTAACACTGACTGGCTGGAGGTAGATGAAGGCGATCTGCCCGTTCTTTGTACATTGGACGGTGCAGAAAAAATGGACTGACCTATTTGTTTTTTGTCGACTGTTATTTTCATAGAATCCTGTAGTAATTTCGTGTGCCATGCATGTTGTAGAGCTATCATATGTCTCCCGTCATTTATTTCTCACCGACCTGATATCTGCTACGTTTACATTGTACTACGTGTGCACACACTTCACCCATACTCACATTATTGTTTTTTATGCATGTGTATTTCAGACTCTGATGCAGTGCTGATGAATACAAAAAAGAAAAGATAGAAGTCGCTCCAGTGTAATTCAAAGATAAGCACTAAGTGTTTCAGCGCTCTAAAGGGTGCAGTGTCAGCAGATGGAGACAGTAAACGTAGCTCTGCAGTTGATGATCTCAATTGCCACACACAACCATCCCAGGTGCTTGCTTTAACTTCGCGCTGTCAAATGTGGTTGCATGTTGCATATGGTGTCTAGCTTGTATTGCTTCCAATTTGGTTAAATTGCATCTGCTTACTTTACACATTATACCTTTGATAATGACATGCCTTCCTGTTTTTGATACATACTACATATATCTATTAACCATGCTCGTACATCAAACTAATGCTCTTTTCTATCCCTCATCAATTACTTATGATGAGACAGTCACCCCGGTGGGTTAATGTGAGACGCGCTACTCGTTTAAAGAGTGCAGTGTCATCCTCCCCACATGATTCTCAAGAAACAGCAAGGCTGAATGAAGATAGTCAACAAAGCTCTCTAACTGATGACCGCAATTCCCCCACACCACCATCGTAGGTGTTTGCTCTTACTTGGCAGTGTGATATGTGGTTGCATGTTGCATATGGTGTCTACCTTGTAATGCTTCTAATTAGGGTAAATTGCATCTGCTTAGTTAACACATTATACCTGTGAATATGACATGTCTTCCTTTTTTTTGTACATACTACGCCTTTCTATTAACCATGTTCTTACATCAAACTACTTTTCTTGTGTATCCCTCATCAATCACTTCTGACGATACACCTTCAAGTTGAGAGTGTAATATTGGCTGCATCTTGCATATTATTTCAAACATGTATTGCCTCTAATTTCTTGAAGTGACACTTATAATGAGACACATCTAACTTGGTAGAGTGATTTTGATTGGATCTTTCATATGGTGTCTATATTGCATTGTAACTTTTCCCAAATTTCAAACAAGCGTGTCCCAAACCAAAACATTGTTCCCCCTTAGTTCCCCCTCCCTCTGTTTCACCATCCATACTCCATGGGCACCAAAACACCCTCTCCACCAGCCGTGAAACCACAGCCTCCTCCATCCTCCACCCCATAGCGCCCAATCAACTGCCGCCCTCCTCCCTCATGCCAGCGCTGGTACCCCGACGTCATCGTCCAACACAACTGCAACTGCAACACCTTCAAGAACTTAGCAGCTGAAGTCGAGGCAGAGCTGCCTCCACGACGCCGACGCTGATGTGCGCCGTACCAGAACCACTTCTAACATGCCGTCCTACGCCTAACCGCTGCCGCTCCACTGTCGCAACCGTCCACCGCACCGGAGTTGTTCCTGCTACGCCGTTGTTCGCCGCCTCGGATCTGGTTCCCCGCCACCGACAGACGGCCACCGCACCACACTCAACACTTGGCCATCGGTTCGTCCAAGGCTCCCCGTCCTCCACAACTTCTCATTTCCAGCGAACCACAAGAAGATCATTGGAAAAACAGAAGGAGGGCACAACACTGCCAGCAGAAAGAGGTACTCCTCTTCCCTTATTCATGCAAATCTTATGTCTCTGCTCACACCGTATTCATCCCACAAAAGAAACTAGTTGAGCGCTTCTTACTGCACCTTCTTCGTGATACTAAATGCACAACGTTTCCTCCCATTTACTATTTCACCTTTGCTATAGGTCAGTAGCCCGCCTGGATTTCAATTCAGGATCAGTCAAACCGCAGTTAAAAGAAGCAGCACCCTCTTAGGTGCATGGAGCACCTAGTCCTCCTGTTTGCCAGGAAAGCGACGCATCGGTGTCTATCATAGTGGTTCAAGCGCAGGAGCTGCTTGCGCCCGATCTGGAGGTCAGCGGGGCTTGAAGGGATGGCCAGGGGCGGTGCCAAGCACGGCGGTGCGGTGAGGTCGAGGGGAGGGCGGAGGCAGGGGATTGGGCCGGTGGTCGCTGGCGTTTCAAGGAAGATCATAACACTTACTGGCTGGACGTAGATGAAGGCGATCTTCCCGTTCTTTGTACATCGGACGGTGCAGAAAAAATGGTCTGACCTATTTGTTTTCAGTCAACTATTATTTTCATAGAATCTTGTAGTAATTTTGTGTGCCATGCATGTTGTAGACCTATCATATGTCTCCCGTCATTTATTTCTCACCGATCTGCTATCTGCTACCTTTACACTGTACTACTTGTGCACACACTTCACCCATACTCACACTATTGTATTTTTATGCATGGGTATTTCAGACGCTGACGCGGTGTTGGTGAATACAAAAAAGAAAAGATAGAAGTCGCTCCAGTGTAATTCAAAGATAAGCACTAAGCGTTTCTGAAAGTGCGTTACGTCGACTAGAGGGGGGTGAATAGGCGATTTTTATGAATTCTTCACTGAGGAATTTCAGGGTGAGGAAATTCCTAAGCAAAGAACTACTTGCAGCGGAATGAGTACTCAGGTATAAGCATAACAGAGCAACAACATAGTCATCAAGATGAAATGAAAGACAAAACACAGAGTACAGAAAACGTAAACACATGATAAGTAGGACAAAGGCAAACTGACTAGAGAAATAGGATTGAGGAATTAGAGAAAGTCTTCAGTCAAAGTCTTCAAACAGTAATGATCAGGTTCATCAACACATAACTGAGGAAATGAAAGGGTTGAGGAAATAGAACCAGTAGGCTTGGTGAAGACAATGATTTGGTAGACCAGTTCCAACTGCTGTGACAGTTGTACGTCTGGTTGAGGAAATATTAGTGGTAAGTCTTCAGAGGTGACTTCCAAACCTTCACAGACTAGGTCACTCGGCGATCCACAATTCCTCTTGGATGCTAAGACCATGACGCCTAACCGTCAGGAGGATACACAGTCCTCAAAGGTAACAAGCGTCGATTCCACATAGGAACAATCTCTTCAGTGATGCTCAATCACTTTGGGTTTGTTGGTTTGGGTATGGTATTTGGGTTTTCCTCACTTGATGATTTTCGCTCAAAGTCCTCGGAGGATGAGATGCTCTCAAATGACAAGTGTCAGTTTCTGTCAGAGCAGCCAACCAGCTAGTGGTTGTAGGGGGGGGGGCTATTTATAGCCTAGGGAGCAGCCCGACATGATAAGACATAAATGCCCTTCAATGATATGACCGTTAGGTGGTAGGATATTTTGGACAGCTGGCACGTGGCACATCAACGGTCAGATTTGAGGTTCGAATTCCTCAGGGCTATCATGTTCCTCACTGTGTAGGCAATCCACACTAGCGAATTCCTAACTCCTCAGTCAGAACAAATTCCTCAGAGACCAGAAGATTCCTCAGCGAATTCCTAACTACTTCAGCGGCTGGTATTTCTTCAGCCCTGGTGCTTGCAGTTTCATCAGCAGCCTGATTTTCATCAGCGGTGCTGGCATGTTCAGTTGGCTGAGCAGATGCTTTAGCTGAGGGAATCTCAATGTGCGATGGATCAACAACATTGGAAGTGAATTTCTTCGCCATTTTGACGAATCTGACCTTGGCTCCTAGCCATTCTGCCTTGTAGGCATCAAATTCATCACTGAGCTTCTTGACCTCAGTTTGCATAGCAATGAGTTGCTTAGGCGATAACCTCAGAATGTTATCCTTCAGATAGCGCTGCTTCTTGTACCGGGCTTTCTTAGCAGTTCTGGCTTAATCATATTTCCATTTTGCTTCAGCAATGAACGCCGTCAACATGTGACTTTGTCTAGGAGTGAGATCTAGCTCAGGCAAAGGAGTGTTCGGGTCTTTGTACCAGAGGTCAATGAAATCCAAGATCTTCTTCGGATCCAATAGAAGAGGCACAACACTTCCCTTGGCTCTAGCGGCCCTTTAATGTCTATCTTTGATGATATCAGCTAATTCATCATCATCAGCCTCATCATCATCAGATGGTACTTGAAAGGCAACTTGTTTCTTGTGTGGACTTGGTCTAGAGCCTCGTCGTGTAGTGGCCTTGGTCTTCAGCAAAGTTGGGCTCTTTGAAGACAGATGAGTAATTGAAGAACTTGCAGAAGCTCCTGAGGTAATTGAGATGCCTATGGTCCTTTGGCAAGTGGCTAGATGCACAGGTGCTGAGGACTTGGCCGGAGGAGCTAAGGGTTTTGAAGCCCGAGAAACTGGTGCAGCTTGAGGAATTGGGGCAGCTTGAGGAATTTTCCTTGATGGCACTAAGGAGCTTGGCTGTGAGGGCATTGCTGAGGAAGTTGGTTTTCGAGCAGGCTTCTTGGGCATAGCCTTCTTGCTCGTGGTGGCCTTAGCAGTGGCAGCAGCAGAATCTTCGTTGAAATTCGTCACTGCTTCTTTGGCCTGCTTGGCCAACTTAGCTTGCCGCCTGGCCCATTCATCAACATAATCCTCACCATGTTTAAGGCTTGTTGGATCAGCTCTTTGGCCAGGTGCCAACAGAGGTCTTGAGCCTGGAGGGTGAAGAGCGAATTTCTTCATATATTTAGGACTAACATATATGTACTCCCTCCATTCCCATTCCCATCTTTGTTCAATCCTCTATATGTGCACTTTGCGCTCATTCTTGGTTTCTTTCCCGTGAGTTGTGTCATCAGGCGTGCAGTGCCCTGCGTTAATGTCATCAAGGATCTCAAACGCTGTGTTGACTTCCAGTTTCTTTCCTCCTTTCTGAGGTCTTTTACCATCTGCCATTTTCTTCAGTAGAGGAATTTGAACAATAGAGTTCTTTGAGGAAGTATGCAGCTTTTCTTCGAGGAACGCTGCAAATGAGTTAAGTTGGTGAGAACCTAGTGATTCAGCAGCAGACATGTGTACCTGTGAACAGAGCATAGGTGCGAAGAATTTGGAGAGGTCATATGCGTTCTCAGAAATTTTTGCAAAACGGAACAAGTTTGAGGAAATTGACCAGATGTATCTTGAAGAATTTCACTAAGCATTCTTTGACTTAGGTTCGAGAGTTGTGCAAATTGTGAGATACACACAATTGAGGAATCTTGAGGAAAAATGTCACTTAGAGAAACAAATCAAGAGCAGAAGATTATGCTAGGTGTTTAGAGTGTGGAAGTTGAAGAATAAACACCTTTTGAAGATTTGATGAAAATCATCAGTAGTAATAAAGGCAGTAAAAGTAACTTTTAATTACCCTTGACGAAGAACACGACAAACTAGGAATGTAGATTGAGAAGTTCGTCTGTCCAGATCTTCCACGCCCTAACTTGGCGGAGGAAGACGACTACGATGGTGGCGGAGAGAAGATGTGCGCAGCCAGGGCGAGTACGACGGCGACGAGGTCGAGGCAGTGAAGCTCTTCCTCACCGGCGACGATGAAGGTAGCGGCGGCGCTAGTCTTGAGATCTTGAGCGAGGGGAGTGAGATCGAGCGGGGTAAATGTAGTCTGAGGAGGGTGAGGGGTATTTATAGCCGCAGTGAAAAACCGTTCGCCCGAGGAAAATGGACGAACGTGAACCTGACCCTTCTCATCCTAGCGACATGTGTCACCCACGTACAGTGTGGTGGAGATTGTGTAAGATCGTGGGTGAATAGATAAGTTTTATCATGGGATGTGTAATGGTTTGAGCGGCAAAAGTCAAAAATTCAGATAAGAATATTTTAAAATTTCGTTCGTAATTTCTTCAGCTGACAAGGACATAGTGAAGATTTTGAACGAGTTTCAAATATAACGCACATGAAGAATTTGTGAATAGACTGGGTTGAGTTTAGCATAGAGGAGGAAAGGGTCCTATCACATTCACTTTGCAGAAAAGTCAACTTGAAGAATTAGCAATAAGTGAATGTTGTAGAGGACATAAAAACTCAAGTATATATATAGTCAACGAAGAACAAAGACAGAAGAGTGAAGACAATGCAAAGTTGAAGAATTTGAAACACTGAGGACTTTCAAAAATGAAGAAAAAAAATCAAATTGAAGATTTTCAACTTTGGCTGGTGGCGTAACCCACTGTATAAGAATGATGATTTCAGACACCGCGTACAATTGTAGTAGGGTTCTGAGAATCAATTTCTTCATTAATTTCTTTACACTTAGAGGGTTAGTCTTCATTGATTGAAGAAAAACATTACTTCATGTGTTGCATATCTAAGTCATCAAGTCAGCATAAGTGTTAGGATGTGTGTCCTTTTCAAAGAACATTCGAAGATTCTAAGATATTTAGCTCACACCGCAACTTGCTAAATCTCTTCCCATCCAAGGGCTTTGTGAAGATATCGGCCAGCTGGTCTTCAGTATTTGCATGGTTGATGGAGATGTCGCCCTTCAACACATGGTCACGAAGAAAATGATGACGAATCTGGATGTGCTTTGTCTTTGAGTGCTGAACTGGGCTGTGAGAAATCTTGATAGCACTCTCATTGTCGCAGTAGAGTGGCACATTCTTCACATTGATGCCATAGTCCTTGAGGGTTTGCTTCATCCATAGCAATTGAGCACAACCAGATCCAGTAGCAATGTACTCAACTTCAGCAGTGGAGACTGACACGCAGTTCTGCTTCTTCAAAGACCAACATACCAAGGATCATCCTAGGAAATGACATGTGCCTGACATTGACTTGCGGTCCATCCGATCACCAGCATAGTCAGAGTCTGAATATCCAATGAGATCAAAGGAAGAGCCCTTGGGATACCATAATCCAAGTGTTGGTGTGTCAGCTAGATATCGAAGAATATGCTTCACAGCCTTATGGTGTGATTCCTTCGGTGTAGCTTGAAATCGGGCACACATGCAAACACTAAGCATAATATCCGGCCTAGATGCACATAGGTACAATAAAGAGCCAATCATGGAGGGGTATACCTTTTGATCAAAGTCTTTACTATTTTCATCAGTGCATAGATGGCCATTAGTGGGCATAGGGATTTTGACGCCTTTGCAATCTTGCATGCCGAATTTCCTCAACACATACTTGAGGTATTTTTCCTGAGATATGAATATGCCATTGTATTGTTGACGAATTTGAAGACCTAAGAAGAATTTGAATTCTCCCATCATAGACATTTGATATTCTTCACTCATCATATAGGCAAATTCATCACTGCAACGTTGGTTAGTACAACCAAAGATAATATCATCAACATATATTTGGCACACGAATAATTCATCATCATATGTTTTGGTGAAAAGAGTTGGGTCAAGTGAACCGGGTTTGAAGCCTTTCTTCATGAGGAATTCTTTCAGTGTGTCATACCACCCCTGAGGTGCTTGCTTGAGGCCATAGAGGGCCTTGTTGAGTCTGTAGACATGATCTGGAAATTTTGGATCCTCAAAACCTGGTGGTTGAGCAACATATACTTCTTCCTCAAGCTTACCATCGAGGAATGCACTATTCACATCCATTTGATGTAAAATGATATTATGATGGTTAGCATAAGCAAGCAATATGTGAATAGCCTCAAATCTAGCAACAGGTGCAAAAGTTTCATCGAAATCAATTCCTTCAACCTGAGTGTAGCCTTGAGCTACAAGACGAGCCTTATTCCTACCACAAGGCCATTTTCATCTTGTTTGTTGCGGTAGATCCATTTGGTTCCGATGATGTTGTGCTTGCGTGGGCCAGGTCGCTTGACAAGCTCCCACACATTGTTGAGCTTGAATTTATGCAATTCATCTTGCATGGCTTGAATCCACTCGGATTCCATGAATGCTTCATCAACTTTTGTGGGTTCTATGATAGAGACAAACGCAAAATGCCCACAAAAGTTAGATAAATGTGAAGCTTTTGAGTGCGTGAGAGGACCTGGTGCATTGATGTCATCGATGATCTTCTCGATCTGCACTTCGTTTGAAACGCGAGGATGTGCGGGTTGACGACATTGCTTAGGCCCAACAATTTCTTCAGGACCAGTTTCTTCACCAACACCAGCGTGATCTTCATGATCCGGAATGACTTCTTCAGCAGATTCTTCGGTAGGGATGATATCCTCAGTAGCTTTGAACTTGATGGATTCCTTAGGTGACATTTCATCTAGCATAGGAGGTAGGTGCTCTCTTTGCGAGCCATTAGTTCATGAAACCGCACATCTATAGTTTCAACAATCTTGTGATGATTGATGTTGAAGACTCTGTAGGTGTGCGAGTCCTTTCCGTAACCAAGCATAAAACCCTCATGTGCTTTCGGTGCAAATTTAGAGTGATGGTGAGGATCCCTAATCCAGCATTTAGCACCGAAGACTTTGAAATAACTTACATTGGGTTTCTTGTTAGTGAGGAGTTCATATGAGGTCTTTTTGAAGAATTTGTGAAGATATACCATGTTGATGATGTGGCACGCAGTATCAATGGCTTCAGGCCAAAAGCTCTGAGGCGTATTATACTCATCAAGCATGGTGCGAGCCATCTCAACAAGTGTTCTATTCTTGTGTTCCACGACGCCATTCTGATGAGGAGTATAGGGAGCAGATAACTCGTGATCAATACCAAGTATATCAAGATATTCATCGAGGCCAGTGTTCTTGAACTCCGTTCCATTATCACTCCTGATATGCTTGATCTTCACACCAAAGTTAGTAGCTGCTCTTGAGGAAAATCGTTTGAAGACTTGCTGCACTTCATTTTTGTAAGTGATGATATGCACCCATGCGTAATATGAATAGTCATCAACTATGACAAAGCCATATAGTGATGCAGAACTAGAGAACGTGGCATAATGAGTAGGGCCAAAGAGATCCATATGAAGTAATTCAAGGGGACAAGAAGTGGTCATGATAGTCTTCGAGGGATGCTTGGCTCTGGTGATCTTCCCAGCCTCACAAGCCCCACAAAGATGAACTTTGAGGAATTTGACACCCTCGATGCCAATGACATGCTTCTTCTTCGCGAGTCTATGCAAGTTCCTCATCCCATCATGACCAAGCCATCGATGCCATAGCCAGCATTCTGAAGCTTTTGCAAGTAGACATGTGGCAGGCTGTGGTCGTGCAGAGATATCAACAATATACAAGTCTCCTTCCCTAAAGCCTTCGAAGATTTTGGAATTGTCAGATTCCATCAGCACAATGCAACGATATTTGTCGGATATCGGGTTTCGACTAAACCCTTAAGGTTCAAACTCTAGGGTGCACGCTAAGATCTTCCCCCTACCGATCCACGTCCCAACACCTCGCCCTGAATCTAAGCTACACGATGAACAACTCGAGGGACACAAGGTTTATACTAGTTCGGGCCACCGTTGTGGTGTAATACCCTACTCTAGTTTGTGGTGTGGTGGATTGCCTCAGGGGCTGAAGATGAACAGTACAGAGGAAGAACAGCCTCGCGAGGGGTGTTCTTGAGCTGGAGCGGTGTTCTACTTGGGTGGATCTCTCTAGACTCTCGATCGGATCTCCCCTACTGTGGTGATGGTTATCTCTATTTATAGAGGCCCTGGTCCTCTTCCCAAATATTGAGCGGGAAGGGAGCCAACAACGGCCATCTTGAAGGGGAACAACTAGTACAAGTTATCCTAACTAAAGTTGGTCTTCGACTGCCAAAGGCACTGGCGATGACGCCGTCTTGGGCTCCACCGTGACCTCCGTCCTGCCGCTCTGCTGGTCTTGGTCTCATTGCACCGATATGGTAACCTTTGCTTGATGCCTCAGTACTCCGCGCCTGCGCTTGCCCCTTTGCACCAAAGAGGAAACAAGGACACTGCACAGGCTGGCGCCCGCCTGGTCTCGATCATCATGGCTTGCGTCATAAGCACCTCGCGAGGTACCCCTGCCTTGATCTCTCCGCCTCCTCGCGAGCTTGCCTGGTGAGGCCGCCCCTGAGGAAGCCTTGCGTCGTCCGCCCTGCGAGGCTTCGCCCCTCGCGAGGGTCTTGAGCTTGGGTTGATGTAGTCGGCCGTACTGGGCCATCCCTTGAGCCACTCCGTAGGCCGCAGGCAGGCAAGTCTAGGGACCCATGTTCCCAGAACGCCGACAGTAGCCCCCGGGCCCAAGGCGTGCTCGGACTTGGCTTAGCAACAAAGCCAAAGGGGTAGTGCGGAGCGCCGCAGGCCCCAACAGCCTGCGCCCTTGGTCGCCGCGTGGTAGTTGATTGGACGTGGGCGTCTCCGCTTCCCCATGCTGCCTCGGCAACTGCCCGTTTGACAAAAGGCTAGCCTGGGTTAGGCTTACCTCCGCTGCTCTCACTCGCCTTGCTCCAGATCCCCTTTCTTGCTCTCGCCCTCCTACTTGCGAAATCTCCAGATCCGCCTCAACCTTTCTCCTCCAGCGAGCAATGGCGCCCCGCAAGACCGCGACCGAGGCTCCACCAGCCTGGTACTCGCCGGCTCTGGATCCCCCCAACATGACGGAGAAGAATCTCGCCCTCACGCGCCTGATGACGGCAGTGCAAGGCAGTGAGATGGGGGAGACTGTGCTCCGAGCCGGCTCCGCCTAGACGGAGGACAAGGGGAGCACCTTCTATCCCTTCTTCATGAGCGCCGTCATCGCCGGCCTGGTGCCTCCTTTCTTCGAGTTCTTCTATGCTGTCCTCCGCCATTATAAGCTGCAGGCTCTGCATCTCCATCCCAACTCTGTTCTCCTTCTATCGATTTTCGCCTACTACTGCGAGGCGCACATCGGGGTGATGCCTTTTGTGGCGTTGCTGCGCCAGTTCTTCTCCCTCTGGGTTACCGGCGCCCATACCTCAGCGTGCGCAGGCTTCGTTGCGTACTCCAAAGCCAAAGCGATCTCGAAGGCCTGGAAGAGGGCCGATGGCTTCCGAAGCAAGTGGGTCATGCTGGATGTCGGATGCATCAATTCTTGGTTGGCGCTGCCCATGGAGTAGCCCTAGGCTGACGAGGCGTGGTCCTGTGCGAAGCTTGACAACCAACGGGTGAAGCTGGTGCTGGAGAAGATGAACGCCGACCTGAGGCCGAGCAACATGAATGCAGCAAAGCTGACTGGGGCCACACTCCTGAGGGAGTTCCTGGCGCATCGGGTGGCTCCATTTGATGTGCACTCGTGCCCGTTGTGGAGGCTCAGAGATGTGGATGCCGATCTCCGCCTAAACTCGGAGGCCCTGGCTGATGAAGATCTGACCGCAGCTCTCCGCTTCCTGGTTAGAGAGGATGTGGAAGGTCTGGAAGGCGCACCTGTCCCCTTGTTCCTTCACGACGACTGGGAACAGGTGGTGAACGCCATGCCCACCTTCGGTGGGAGCGGCCTGGTGCCGGCTCCTGAGAGCCAGGAGGCGGCGACGCCGGTGGAGTTGTCCTCCGATGATTCCCATGGAGGAGAGGAGGAAGAGGAGGAAGAGGAGGAGCGTGACTCGGAGGCGACAACTGAGGAGACGAGGGAGACTTCCCCCTGGCGTAGGGCCAACGTCCTCCGCTCCATGCCGGACGACGACGAAGCCGACACCAGGCGAGGGGGAGAGGACCCGCCCATGATCCCGAAGAAGGACAGGTCTGGGCTGATCTCCCGAGGGGCTTCTCCGGCCCCGGCACTGCCCGAAGCTAGCTCCAACCCTTCTAGTGCGCCCTCCTCTGCTGCTGGACCTCCCGAGGCTACGCCCCGCAAGAGGCTCTCGGGCTTTAAGCTCGGCAGGAGGCCGCTGGAGCATGCCGCGATTAACCAGTAAGTACTTGAACTCTGCTTTGCTCTTGTTTTTGCTGTCAGGGCTTGACATCCTCCATCGCTTGGGTAGGCTGCCGCCTGCGGCGAAGAGGCTGAAGGGGGACACGGTGGCTCCACTTGGGGCAAGCTCGTCTGTCGTGGTTGCGCCTTCGCCTGTGGGAAGGGGAGGCAGTGGAGCTTGCACCTCCCCTGCCCGGTCATCCTCGCGAGGCCGGGAGGGACGCTCTGGCGGGGTGCCAGCCCCCATGGCCCGCTGACTCTAGAAGCGTCGGTGCTTGATGCTGCCACTGAGGTTGCCAAGGCTCAGGAGCTTCCAGCCTCCCAAGCCGTGATCACACTATCGTCTCCTCCTTCTGCTTCTCTAGTTCCTGACTCCTCTGCCTCCTCCGTTGCCTTGGACCGTGCTGCTGCTGAGTTGGGTCGGCTGCGAGAAGATCTCCAAGGCGCCAACCCCCGCCTGGTGGCCGGGCGCCTGGGGCTGATCTCTGACTGGGCTCGCTCTGACGCCTCCGTCCGAGCGGCGCTGAGCCAGGCTGTGGCGGCTTTCGAGGAGGAGAAGCAAATCACCACCCAGGCCATAGCCGCTCGCGACGCGGCGTTGAAGGATGCTTCAACTGTCCAGGGCTGCTGCAAGGCGCTGGTTGACGAGCTGCAAGGCCTGCGTGATGAGCTTGCCAAAGAGGTTTGCGACCATTGGGCGAAGGAGGAAGAGATGAAGGCTCGGGAGGCCGCCATCGAGGACCGCGGCACCGAGCTGTCCGCTGACCGCAACCAACTAAAGACACTGGAGCAGAAGCTGAAGGCGGAGAGGAGTGAGCTGGACGCCAATGTGAAGGTCTTGGCCGAGGATCAGGAGGCCTTCGCGGATTACGAGGAGAGATCTCACAGGGCGCTGAAGTCTCTTTACGATGATGGTCTGGAGAAGCCGCTGGCCGGAGCCACGGACGGCCCCGCCAAGCTGCTTCCCTTACTGGTCGAAACGTTTGAGGAGGTCGTGACTGGCATCGGCCCCATGGCTGAGGTTGAAGCTCGTGTCCTTTCCTCCGCAGCGCTGACACGGATCCTCAGCCACGTCTACCTTCGCAACCCCGAGGCCAACCTTGACGATCTGCTGGAGCCTGTGGACGCCGAGCGCTCCGCCGCTGCTGCTGAGGCCGTGAAGGGCCGAGCGGGAAGCCCTGCTGGTGAAGTTCCGTGCCTTCGCCACTGTGTCCAAGGTAGGTGCTGCTGGTTCCGCGGCCTCGGGAGGTGGAGCTGACAAGCGTGACTCCGCCACGAGTGATGGCGCTGCTCAAGGGTGATCTCTTCGCAGCCTCTTACTTGTTTCTACTCCTGCAACATGCACCGTGCCTCATGGAGGTGTTTAAATTTGTGTCTGGTATCGTGAGGGAAATTTATGGTTTGTAATATTTGCTTCTGAATTTGCGAGATTTTGTGGTTTCCTTCTTATTTGCTTTGTGTTCTACGTCGGCAGGGCCCGGCCCCGCGCATACCTCAGCCGCTGTTGGCCCCGACCGGATCACCAGGATAGGACCAAGGAGTGAGGGGCTACATGGCAAGTTAGGCTCCTGAGTCGCGATGCTCAGGAGTCCCCCTTGACGCGCAAACAGCAAATAGGGAGGGGGTGTAGGAGTAGATTTGTCGTTCTATGTCGGCAGGGCCCGGCCCCGCACATACCTCAACCGCCGTTAGCCTTTTGGAACTAAGGAGTGAGGGGCTACGTGACCAGTTAGGCTCCTGAGTCGCGATTCTCAGGAGTCCCCCTTGACGCTCAAACGGTCTTCATACCTTGGCTCCGCTCGGGGAGGGGCACGCGACGACCAGGTCCGAGGGACCTGGCTGGGGCGTGCGCTCGGGCGTGACCCGGGGCGCAGCCCCCGTGTCCAGCCCCCCCTCGTGTGGCGCTCCCGAGGGGAAGCATTGCGATGAGACCAGACACTGAGCTCTGAGCTCCCTGAGGTTGATACAGCCGTGGACTGCCCTCAGTTGTTTATCACCAGCGCGGAGCATAGCGCTTTTGTATGTGTATGGGCATAGCCGCTCCTCGGCAGTGTCGTCAGCCAGCGCGGAGTATGGTGCTTCCACTGGTACGTGGGAGGGGGCCCCTCTGAGAGGAGCCCCCGGGGCCTGTACAGCCCCGCCCTGACACGTGGCTGGCACGGTAGGGCTAGACGAGGTGTATCTGGACACCCGTGAGCCAGTGCGGGACTCACGAGGCCCTACCTCAAGGCGGGTTGCACCTGATCTTGAGCCTTGGGCGGCTGAGTGTTCCTGCAAGGTGGTTAGATGCAAATGCTCTACGTCCTCAGGTCCCGGCCCTCAAGCAAGCTCAGTCGTCGCTGGTATGCCAGGTCACGATGCCGTGGACAAGGCCAGGGGGTGAGGGCTGGAGAGCTAGTAAGAGCCCTTGAGTCGCGATGCTCAAGCGCCCCCCTTTTAACGTGCAAGTGATTTGCATGAGGGAGAAAGAGGGGCCGCGATAGGCGGGAGATGATAATCATAGGCAGGTTCAGCATGAATGGCAAATTGACTCAGGTAACTGCAAGAAGGATACATGCCACTGGGTCAGGCCCGAGCGGCTTGGGGATGGTGCAGCCCGAGGGGCGCCCCCAGCAAGGTGAAGTAAAAGACATAAGCAAAAGGGATACATGCCGCAGGGATGGACCCACGCGACCTGGGAATAATGCAGCCCTGAGGGCGCTCCCAGCTGAAACGAAACTCGAAAGATGTCACCTGATACCATTGTAGAGCGGGTGTTGAAGTAGCTGACGATGCGCGGTAAAGGGGCCGATCCTCACGAGCCACCAGAGCCCTGAGCCTCGGGAGGCTCCGGGGGTCCAGGCGGCTCCTCCAGGACCATCTCCATCTCTGCCAGGACCGTGTGGTGCCTGGCCTCTTGAGCTTATAGAATGCTCCACATAACACACTGGTGAGTAGCAGCCGCGTTCGGCAGGCCAAAAGGCATGCAAACGTAGCTATCTGGCGGACCTTCGCAGCGTCCCACGCGTGAAGGCCAGAAACGCTCCTGGGACGCGACTCGGTTGAGCCCTGGGTAGTCGATGCAGACGCACAGCCTGCCATCCTCGCGTGGATGGGGGGCTATGCCGGGTAGGCGGCGATTGCCGCGGATGACTCTTGATTCCTGCAGCTCCTGAGTGACCTTTGTGATGAACGCCTGAGGGTTGGGCCCTCCTTGCCCCATGCCTTCCTGAGGGAAACGTGCCGCGAAGCACGCCTCCAAGTGGTGCCCGAGCGCCTCCCTCGTGATCTTGGCAAAGCCTGAGGCCCTCAAGGAGAGAGCCCCCGAGCCTTGCCCGAGAAGGGCGCCGGGCGCGCCTTCCTATGCAATGGATGAGACCTTGAGCTAGGTGATGTCTTCTTCTTCTTGGGAACAGCCTCGGGAGGGTTCTCACTCTTGCTGTCTAGGTCCTCGACTGATGCAGCTTGGAAGGCACGCTCGAGGGAGCACACCGCATCCTTCTCCTTGCATGGGACTGTGATGATTCCGCCACTTCCCGGCATCTTGAGGACATTGTAACCATGGTGAGTCACCGCCGTGAACTTGGCCAGGGCTGGATACCCGAGGATGGCATTGTATGGCAGGCGAATGTGGGCAACGTCGAAGTCGATGAGCTCGGTACGGTAGTTCTTGTGCTGTCTGAAGGTGACAGGGAGGCGAACCTGCCCTATCGGAGTGGTGGAGCCGTCAGTGACTCCTGAGAAAGGCTTGGTTGGCTGAAGCTGATCATATGGCACTTGGAGATTGTTGAACGTGTTGACGGACAGAACGTTGAGTCCTGCGCCGCCATCGATGAGGGTTGATGAGCCACAAGTGTAGGGGATCTATCGTAGTCCTTTAGATAAGTAAGAGTGTCGAACCCAACGAGGAGCAGAAGGAAATGATAAGCGGTTTTCAGTAAGGTTTTCTCTGCAAGCACTGAAATTGTAGGTAATAGATAGTTTTATGATAATATAAATTGTAACGAGTAACAAGTAAATAAAGTAAATAAAGTGCAGCAAGGTGGCCCAGTCCTTTATGTAGCAAAGGATAATCCTGAACAATTTCTAATAATGAGAAAGGAGCTCCCGAGGACACATGGGAATTATCGTCAAGCTAGTTTTCATCACGCTCATATGATTCGCGTTCGGTACTTTGATAATTTGATATGTGGGTGGACCGGTGCTTGGGTACTGCCCTTACTTGGACAAGCATCCCACTTATGATTAACCCCTATTGCAAGTGTCTTCAACTACAAAAGAAGTATTAAGGTAAACCTAACCACAACATTAAACATATGGGTCCAAATCAGCCCCTAACGAAGCAACACATAAACTAGGGTTTAAGCTTCTGTCACTCTAGCAACCCATCATCTAGTTATTACTTCCCAATGCCTTCCTCTAGGCCCAAATAATGATGAAGTGTCATGTAGTCGACGTTCACATAACACCACTAGAGGAAAAGACAACATACATCTCATCAAAATATTGAACGAATACCAAATTCACATGACTACTAATAGCAAGACTTCACCCATGTCCTCACAAACAAACGAAACTACTCACAAAGCATATTCATGTTCATAATCAGAGGAGTAATAATATGCATTAAGGATCTGAACATATGATCTTCCACCAAGTAAACCAATTAGCATCAACTACAAGGAGTAATCAACACTACTAGCAACCCACAGGTACCAATTTGTGGTTTTGATACAAGATTGGATACAAGAGATGAACTAGGGTTTTGAGAGGAGATGGTGCTGGTGAAGATGTTGATGGATATTGACCCCCTCCAGATGAGAGGATCGTTGGTGATGACGTTGGTGATGATTTCCCCCTCCCGGAGGGAAGTGTCCCCGGCAGAATAGCTCCGCAAGAGCCCTAATTGGTTCCGCCAAGGTTCCGCCTTGTGGCGGCGGAGTTTCGTCCCGTAATCTTGCCCATGATTTTTTCCAGGGTAAAAGCCCTCATATAGCAGAAGATGGACACCGAGGGCCACCAGAGGGCCCAGGAGACAGGGGGCGCGCCCAGTAGGGGTGGGCGCGCGCCCACCCTCCTGGACAGGGTGTGGGCCCCCTGGTGTATTTCTTCTGCTCAATAATTCTTATTAATTCCAAAAACAGGTTTCGTGGAGTTTCACGATTTTTGGAGCAGTGCAGAATAGGTTGCCAATGTTTGCTCCTTTACCAGCCAGAATTCTAGCTGCCGGCATTCCCCCTCTTCATTGTAAACCTTGTAAAATAAGAGATAATAGCCATAAGTATTGAGATATAATGTGTAATAACAACCCATAATGCAATAAATATTGATATAAAAGCATGATGCAAAATGGACGTATCAACTCCCCCAAGCTTAGACCTCGCTTGTCCTCAAGCGGAAGCCGAAATCGAAAAATATGTCCACATGTTTAGAGATAGAGGTGTGGATAAAAATAAAATACGGACATGAGGACATCATGATCATTCTTATAACAGCAACATAAATAGGTTTTATCATGTGATTTCTTATGCTCAAGTAACAATCAATTCACAATGCCAAGTATGGTTCAAAAACTTCATTGAGAACTAACAAACTATAATCTCAGTCATTGAAGCAATTGCAATTTATCATAACATCAGAAAGAGTCATCAATAGAGCTTTTTAGCAAGTCCACATACTCAACTATCATGTAGTCTTCTATAATTGCTAACACTCACGCAATACTTGTGGTTATGGAGTTTCAGTGGGACACTGAGAAAGACAGGGGCTTATAGTATTGCCTCCCAACGTATTCACCTTTAGGTGATGTCAACAATAATAACCCATGCTAACTTACATCCAATTGGATATATATATCATGATCTTGAGGATCACCTTGACTCAAGCATAAAGTAAAAACATAAAATAAAAGATAGGCCCTTCGCAGAGGGAAGCAGAGGTTGTCATGTGCGTTTAGGGTTGGATGCACAAAATCTTAATGCAAGAGAACATCACTTTATATTGCCCCTTGTATGTGGACCTTTATTATGCAGTCCGTCACTTTTATTACTTCCACAACAAGATCGTACAAAGCTTATTTTCTCTGCACTAATAAGTCATACATATTTAGATAGCAATTTTTATTGCGTGCAACATGACAACTTACTTGAAGGATCTTACTCAATCCATAGGTAGGTATGGTGGACTCTCATGGCAAAACTGGGTTTAAGGATATTTGGAAGCACAAGTAGTATCTCTACTTGGTGCAAGGAATTTGGCTAGCATGAGGGGGAAAGGCAAGCTCAACATGTTTGGAAGGTCAATGACAATATACTTTAACTGAGATGTGAGAAAACATAAACCATTACGTTGCCTTCCTTGTCCAACGTCAATTCTTTTAGCATGTCATACTTAATGAGTGCTCCCAATCATAAAAGGTGTCCAAGATAATATATTTATATGTGAACCTCTCTTTCCTTATCACTTCCTATTAATTGCAATGATGACCGAAACTATGTTTATCAACTCTCAACAACTTTTGTGCCTCATACTTGCTATATGTGAAGTCATCACTAACCATAAGATCAATATGAACTCTTTTATTCTTTCTACATTCTCAAGATCACAGCAACATAGCAAAGCCCTTGACTCAACACTAATCTTTATTATAGATAGCTCACGGACTCGATTACAAAAAGAGAGATCACAAAGCAAAACTCAAAACTACTTGATATCAAAACTTCAATCTACTAGATCAAGATACTACTAAAGGATCGAACTAAATAAAACGGTAAAGATAGGAGTGTGATGGTGAGACGATACCGGGGCACCTCCCCCAAGCTTGGCAGTTGCCAAGGGGAGTGCCCATACCCATGTGATTATGTCCTCGGAGGTGGTGAAGTAGGAGTTGTTGATGATGAAGGCTTGTCGTCCGTCTTCCAAGGCATAGGCTCACCATCATAGAAGGATAATCAAGTCTTCGGGATCCTTAAATCTGCAGCCAAACTCATCCTCTTGAATCTATATTCATACTCACAGTTCTAGTTTCGCAGGTCATAGATCTGGGCTTGGAGGTGCTCGATTTTCTCTTGAAGCTTGAAGATGGTTTCCCCAATGACTTTGGCATCTAGCTTGTGGTTGTTGGTGAACTCCGTGATCATCATCTGGTTGGCGTTGAGTCCACGCTCCACCATCCCTTGGCACTTGAAAACTTGCTGCTCCACAGCTTCGAGCTTTGTCTCCATGCTTCCGGTACGCCTTGGTCCCTCCACATCGCGGATGTGTAGCACCCCCTCACGCATCTCAATGGTTTGAGGGTGTTGCAGCACCTCTGCGAGATAGGGGTTGATAATCCTCTCAAAAACTTGTCCTTGGGAACGCTTGGAGACGACATGATGCTCTAGATCTGAAACAGAAACAGCTTGAAACGAAAAAAGAGGATATTTCTGTGATACGGTGGTCAAAACCTTCGGGAGTTTATATAATGAATTTTTACCGACCATAATATGTAACGTGCAAGAAAACGGAGTCCGGGAGGCACACGAGGTGTCCACGAGACAAGGGGAGCGCCCTCCACTCTCGAGGGGGCCTCGTGTCCCTTTCGGACTACTTCTTTCTTCCTAAAATTCTTAAATATTCCAAAACTGATAAAAATTGCCTTTGGAGTTGTTTTGGAGTCGGTTTACTTACCGTACCACATACCTATTCCTTTTCGGAGTCTGGAACGTTCTGGAAAGTGTCCCTTATGTATTCCTCCGGGGTTACGGTTTCCATAATATTGGTTTCAACATTGATAGGATTACCTGAAATATAACGTTTAATTCTTTGACCGTTCACCACCCTCGGACTTGTGCCTTCGAAGTTGTTGATTTTTATGGCGCCAGAACGATAGACCTCCTCGATAACGTAAGGACCTTCCCATTTAGAGAGAAGTTTTCCTGCAAAAAATCTTAAACGAGAGTTGAATAATAACACATAATCTCCTACGTTAAACTCACGCTTTTGTATCCTTTTGTTATGCTAACGTTTGACTTTTTCTTTGAATAACTTGGCATTCTCATAGGCTTGGGTTCTCCATTCATCAAGTGAGCTAATGTCAAACAACCTCTTCTCACCGGCAAGTTTGAAGTCATAGTTGAGCTCTTTAATAGCCCAATATGCTTTATGTTCAAGTTCAAGAGGTAAGTGACAAGTTTTTCCATAAACCATCATATATGGAGACATACCCATAGGATTTTTGTATGCAGTTCTATAGGCCCATAATGCATCATCAAGTTTTTTGGACCAATTCATTCTAGATCTATTCACAATCTTTTGCAAAATTAATTTGAGCTCTCTATTGCTCAACTCTACTTGACCACTGGACTGAGGATGATAAGGAGATGCAATTCTATGATTAACATCATACTTAGCAAGCATCTTACGGAAAGCACCATGAATAAAATGTGAACCACCATCAGTCATAAGATATCTAGGGACTCCAAACCTCGGAAAGATAACTTCTTTAAGCATTTTAATAGAAGTGTTATGATCAGCACTACTAGTTGGAATAGCTTCTACCAACTTAGTAACGTAATCAACAGCAACTAAAATATGTGTATAACCATTAGAGGCAGGAAAAGGTCCCATATAATCAAAGCCCCAAACATCAAATAGTTCAATAAGAAGAGAGTAATTCATAGGCATTTCTTGACGTCTACTAATATTACCTATTCTTTGACATTCATCACAAGATAAGACAAAATTACGAGCATCTTTGAAGAGAGTAGGCCAATAAAAACCAGATTGTAGTACCTTGCGTGCAGTTCTATCTCTAGCGTGGTGTCCTCCATAAGATTCAGAGTGACACTTGCGTAGGATCTGTTCCTGTTCATGCTCAGGCACACAACGTCTAATAACACCATTTACTCCTTCTTTATAAAGGTGTGGGTCATCCTAGAAGTAATGTCTTAAATCATAAAAGAACTTATTCTTTTGCTGGTATGTGAAGCTAGGCGGTATAAATTTAGCGACAATGTAATTAGCATAATCAGCATACCAAGGAGCAGCACGAGAAGCATTAACGACCGCTAATTGTTCATCAGGAAAGCTATCATCAATAGGCAGTGGGTCATCAAGAACATTCTCTAACCTAGACAAGTTGTCTGCAACGGGGTTCTCAGCTCCCTTTCAATCAATAATATGCAAATCAAATTCTTGGAGCAAGAGAACCCATCTAATGAGTCTAGGCTTAGCATCTTTCTTTTCCATAAGATATTTAATAGTAGCATGATCAGTGTGAATGGTAACTTTGGAATCAACAATATAAAGTCTAAACTTATCACATGCAAACACAACTGCTAAGAACTCTTTTTCAATAGTAGCATAATTTCTCCGGGCAGTATCAAGAGTCTTACTAGCATACTGGATAACATTCAATTTCTTATCGACTCTTTTCCCTAGAACAGCACCTACAGCATAATCACTAGCATCACACATAATTTCAAAAGGTAAATTCCAATCAGGTGGCTGAACAATAGGTGCAGTGATCAAAGTTTTCTTAAGTATTTCAAATGCTTCTACACAATCATCATCAAAGACAAAAGGAATATCTTTTTGCAATAAATTAGTCAGAGGCCTAGAGATTTTAGAAAAGTCCTTGATGAACCTCCTATAAAAACCAGCATGACCAAGGAAACTTCTTATACCTTTTATGTCCTTGGGACATGGCATCTTTTCAATAGCATCAACTTTGGCTTTGTCAACTTCAATACCTCTCTCGAAGATCTTATGCCCCAAGACAATGCCTTCATTAACCATAAAGTGACACTTTTCCCAATTTAGGACGAGACTAGTGTCTTCGCATCTCTGCAAAACTCGATCAAGGTTGCTCAAACAATCATCAAAAGAGGATCCATAAACGGAGAAGTCATCCATGAATACCTCACAAATCTTTTCACAAAAATCAGAGAATATAGCCATCATGCATCTTCAAAAGGTACCAGGTGCATTACATAAACCAAAAGGCATACGTCTATAAGCAAAAGTACCAAAAGGGCAAGTAAAAGTAGTTTTTGATTGATCCCCCGCTGACACAGGTATCTGAGAGAAACCAGAATAACCATCTAGAAAGCAGAAATGAGTGTGTTTGGATAGTCTTTTTAGCATTTGATCAATAAAAGGCAAAGGGTAATGATCTTTCTTAGTAGATTTATTTAATTTACGGAAACCAATTACCATCCTATAACCTGTAATAACTCTTTGCAGGATCAATTCATCTTTATCATTAGGAACAACGGTAATACCTCCCTTTTTAGGAACACAATGGACAGGGCTTACCCAATCACTATCAGCAACGGGATAAATTATACCTGCCTCAAGCAGCTTTAGTATCTCCTTTCTTACCACTTCTTTCATCTTGGGATTCAGTCGTCGTTGAGTATCTCTAACTGGTTTGGCAACTTTCTCCACTGAAATTTTGTGTTGGCATAACGTGGGACTAATGCCCTTAAGATCATCCAGAGTATATCCAATAGCAGCTCGGTGCTTCTTCAGAGTTTTCAATAATCTTTCTTCTTCTTGCTCTGAAAGGTTAGCACTAATAATAACATGATATATTTTCTTTTCATCAAGATAAGCATACTTAAGATTATCAGGTAATGGTTTGAGTTCAAACACGGGATCACCCTTGGGTGGAGGGGGATCCCCAAGGATTTCAACGGGAAGGTTATGTTTCAGCACATGTTCCTGTTTAAGGAACACTTCATCTATTTCCCTTCTTTCCTTCATAAACATATCATTTTCATGATCTAGCAAATATTGTTCTAACGGATCAGTAGGAGGCACAACAATGGAAGCAAGACCAATAATCTCATCCTTACTAGGTGGTTCCCTGTCACAAGGTTGTCTATGAAACTTAGCAAAATTAAACTCATGAGACATACCATCTAAGCCAACAGTGAGAGTGTCTTTTTCACAATCAATCCTAGCACTAGATGTATTCAAGAAGGGTCTACCAAAAATAATGGGACAAAAATAATCTTGTGGGGAACGAAGAACAAGAAAATTAGCAGGATATTTAACCTTCCCACACAAAACTTCATCATCTCTAACAATCCCAGCTGGTTTAATGGTATCCCTATTAGCAAGCTTTATAGTAACATCAATGTCTTCTAATTCAATGGGTGCAATATCGTGCATAATTTCTTTATATAAGGTATAAGGTATTGCACTAGCACTAGCACCCATATCACATAGGCCATGATAACAATGATCTCCTATTTTAACAAAAATAACAGGCATGCCTAAGACAGGTCTATGTATCTTAGTATCTGGTCTAGCAATATTACCAGTTTCATCATAGAAATAAATAGCACGCCCATCTAAATCATCATCCAAGAGATCTTTAACTATAGCAATACTAGGTTCAACATTGATTTGCTCAGGAGGTGTATAAGTCCTAGTATTACTCTTACGAACAACAGTCGAAGTTTTAGCATGATCCTTTATCCTAACAGGAAAAGGAGGTTTCTCAACATAGGTAGGAACAATAGGATCACTATAGGTGATAGTCTTTTCTTCAACTGTAATAGGTGCAACTACTTTCACTTCAACACGAGGATTATATTTAAACCACTTCTCTTTAGGGAGATCAACGTGAGTAGCAAAAGATTCACAGAAAGAAGCTACTATCTCAGAGTCAAGTCCATATTTAGTGCTAAATCCACGGAAAGCATCGGTGTCCATAAAAGATTTAACACAATCGAACTTAGGCGTCATACCTGACTCCTTACCATCGTCGGAACCCCAATCTTCAGAGTTGCCTTTAATTCTTTCCAATAAGTCCCATTTAAAATCAATAGTCTTCAGCATATAAGAACCAGCACAGGAAGCATCGAGCAGGTTGCGATCATTGAGAGAAAGCCGAGCATAAAATTTTTGAATAATCATTTCCCGGGAAATCTCATGATTGGGGCATGAATATAACATTGATTTAAGCCTCCCCCAAGCTTGAGCGATGCTTTCTCCTTCGCGAGGCCAGAAATTATATATGTAATTACGATCACGATGAACAAGATGCATAGGGTAGAACTTCTGGTGAAATTCCAACTTCAATCGTTTATAATCCAAGATCTCGTATCATCACCATAGCCTATACCATGTCAATGCATCTCCCTTCAAAGATAAAGGGAAGACCTTCCTTTTGACAACATCATCGGGAATACCTGCAAGCTTAAATAATCCACAAACGTCATCCACAAAGATAAGGTGTAAATCGGGATGCAATGTTCCATCTCCTGCAAATGGATTAGCTAGTAGTTTCTCTATCATACCCGAAGGAATCTCAAAGTAAATATTTTCAAAAAGTTCAGTAGGTTGGGGAGGAACTCTTTGCTCTTCTGGTCGGGGTGAAGATACCCCGAACAAGCCCCTCAAAGGATTAGTTTCCATGGTGACAAGTAACAGAAAATTTCAGCACACTATGTAAATGTTTCCTTACCAAGTTCCACTCACCAAAAGCGCTACACTCCCCGGCAATGGTGCCAGAAAAGAGTCTTGATGACCCAGAAGTGTAGGGGATCTATCATAGTCCTTTCGATAAGTAAGAGTGTCGAACCCAACGAGGAGCAGAACAAAATGATAAGAGGTTTTCAGCAAGGTTTTATCTGGAAGCACTGAAACTGTAGGTAATAGATAGTTTTGTGATAAGATAAATTGTAACGAGTAACAAGTAAATAAATTAAATAAAGTGCAGCAAGGTGTCCCAATCTTTATGTAGCAAAGGATAAGCCTGGACAATTTCTAATAATGAGAAAGGAGCTCCCGAGGACACATGGGAATTATCGCCAAGCTAGTTTTCATCACGTTCATATGATTCGCGTTCGGTACTTTGATAATTTGACATGTGGGTGGACCGGCGCTTGGGTACTGCCCTTACTTGGACAAGCATACCACTTATGATTAACCCTTATTGCAAGCCTCCGCAACTACAAAAGAAGTATTAAGGTAAACCTAACCACAACATTAAACATATGGGTCCAAATCAGACCCTAATGAAGCAACGCATAAACTAGGGTTTAAGCTTCTGTCACTCTAGCAACCCATCATCTACTTATTACTTCCCAATGCCTTCCTCTAGGCCCAAATAATGGTGAAGTGTCATGTAGTCGACGTTCACATAACACCACTAGAGGAAAAGACAACATACATCTCATCAAAACATCGAACGAATACCAAATTCACATGACTACTAATAGCAAGACTTCACCCATGTCCTCAGGAACAAACGTGACAACTCACAAAGCATATTCATGTTCATAATCAGAGGAGTAATAATATGCATTAAGGATCTGAACATATGATCTTCCACCAAGTAAACCAATTACCATCAACTACAAGGAGTAATCAACACTACTAGCAACCCACAGGTACCAATTTCTGGTTTTGATACAAGATTGGATACAAGAGATGAACTAGGGTTTTGAGAAGAGATGGTGCTGGTGAAGATGTTGATGGAGATTGACCCCCTCCCGATGAGAGGATCGTTGGTGATGACATTGGTGATGATTTCCCCCTCCCGGAGGGAAGTGTCGCCGGCAGAACAGCTCCGCCAGAGCCCTAGATTGGTTCCGCCAAGGTTCCGCCTCGTGACGGCGGAGTTTCGTCCCGTAAGCTTGCCCACAATTTTTTCCAGGGCAAAAGACCTCATATAGCAGAAGATGGACACCAGGGGGCCACCAGGGGGCCCAGGAGACAGGGGAGCACGCCCAGTAGGGGTGGGTGCGCCCCCACCTTCTTGGATAGGGTGTGGACCCCTTGGTGTATTTCTTCCGCTCAATAATTCTTATTAATTCCAAAAACAGGTTTCATGGAGTTTCAGGATTTTTGGAGCAGTGCAGAATAGGTTTCCAATGTTCGCTCCTTTTCCAGCCAAAATTCCAGCTGCCGGCATTCCCCCTCTTCATTGTAAACCTTGTAAAATAAGAGAGGATAGCCATAAGTATTGAGATATAATGTGTAATAACAACCCATAATGCAATAAATATTGATATAAAAGCATGATGCAAAATGGACATATCAAGGGTCCTGGTAACTTGCACATTACTGATGACTGGGGATCAAAGCATTGGGAGGACGCTAGCTGTAGCCACACACTTGAGTTGATCCGCTAAGCTGAACGTGATAGCGCACGTGGACCACCTGAGAGGGCACGTGGCCTCGAGCTTGGGGAGGACTGAATTCACCTCGCGAGCAAACTGCTTGAAGATGCGCTGAGAGGCTGGGACCTGGGCACCGTCGAAGATGCAAGTGATAGCACGTGGCTCCTGGAAGCCCCCAGCCCCCTCGTCCTGGTGGTGGTCATCATTCCTTCTTAGCGGTGGTGGCAGAGGAGGAAGGCCTGCGTTGCCATACGGACGATCCTCGCAAGGCTGATCCCTCCATCCCCCTCGCGAGGCTGGTCCTACCACCGGTCCTCGCGAGGTCGGTCACGCCACTCCTAGCGAGGGCCTTGGTCGTCCCATCGTCCTCCACCTCTTCCTCCTCCTCGGCCGTAGCCCCGATCGTTGTGCTCGGGGCGTTGAACAAGCGTCCTTCTTGAACGGCCCTGAGCTCCTGGCATTCGTTGGTGTTGTGGGTGTGGAGGTCATGGTAGGCGCAGTATCGGCTGCCCTTGGACGACTCTGGCTGGTCCTTCCCGCGCTTCGTGTCTGGTTTTGCTGCGAGCACAGCTGCTCCTTTGCGCTTCACGTCCTTGGCCTTGGCTTTCTACTCTTCAGGGTCCGCAACTGGAAGCTGGAGAAGGGAGAGGCGCCCCTCCTCCGCCCTTGCGCACTTGGTCGCCAGGTTGAAAAGCTCCAGAGATGTGCACAGTGTTGGAAATATGCCCTAGAGGCAATAATAAAAGTATTATTATTATATTTCCTTGTTCATGATAATTGTCTTTTATTCATGCTATAACTGTATTATCCGGAAATCGTAATACACGTGTGAATACATAGACCACAATATGTCCCTAGTGAGCCTCTAGTTGACTAGCTCGTTGTGATCAACAGATAGTCATGGTTTCCTGGCTATGGACATTGGATGTCGTTGATAACAGGATCACATCATTAGGAGAATGATGTGATGGACAAGACCCAATCCTAAGACTAGCACAAAAGATCGTGTAGTTCATTTGCTAGAGCTTTGCCAATGTCAAGTATCTCTTCCTTTGACCATGAGAGCGTGTAACTCCTGGATACCGTAGGAGTGCTTTGGGTGTATCAAACGTCACAACGTAACTGGGTGACTATAAAGGTGCACTACAGGTATCTCCGAAAAGTATCTATTGTTTTATGCGGATCGAGACTGGGATTTGTCACTCCGTGTAAACGGAGAGGTATCTCTGGGCCCACTCGGTAGGACATCATCATATGCGCAATGTGACCAAGGAGTTGATCACGGGATGATGTGTTACGGAACGAGTAAAGTGACTTGCCGGTAACGAGATTGAACAAGGTATTGGATACCGACGATCGAATCTCGGGCAAGTAACATACCGATAGACAAAGGGAATTGAATACGGGATTGATTAAGTCCTTGACATCGTGGTTCATCCGATGAGATCATCGTGGAACATGTGGGAGCCATCATGGGTATCCAGATCCCGCTGTTGGTTATTGACCGGAGAACGTCTCGGTCATGTCTACATGTCTCCCGAACCCATAGGGTCTACACACTTAAGGTTCGATGACGCTAGGGTTATAAAGGAAGTTTGTATGTGGTTACCGAATGTTGTTCGGAGTCCCGGATGAGATCCCGGACGTCACGAGGAGTTCCGGAATGGTCCGGAGGTAAAGATTTATATATGGGAAGTCCTATTTTGGCCACCGGAAAATGTTCGGGATTTTTCGGTATTGTACCGGGAAGGTTCTAGAAGGTTCCGGAGTGGGGCCCACCTGCATGGGGGGACCCACATGGACGTGGGTAGTGGGGGCAAGGCCCCACACCCCTGGTCAAGGCGCACCAAGATCCCCCCTTAGAAGGAATAAGATCATATCCCGAAGGGATAAGATCAAGATCCCTAAAAAGGGGGGATAACAATCGGTGGGGAAGGAAATAATGAGATTTCTTTCCTCCCACCTTGGCCAACGCCCCAATGGACTTGGAGGGCAAGAAACCAGCCCCTCCACCCCTATATATAGTGGGGAGGCGCATGGGAGCTATAGACGAAGTTCTGGTGCAGCCCTCCCCCTCTCACAAGTACTCCTCCTCTCCCGCGGTGCTTGGCGAAGCCCTGCAGGATTGCCACGCTCCTCCACCACCACCACGCCGTTGTGCTGCTGCTGGATGGAGTCTTCCTCAACCTCTCCCTCTCTCCTTGCTGGATCAAGGCTTGGGAGACGTCACCGGGCTGTATGTGTGTTGAACGCGGAGGTGCCGTGCATTCGGCACTTGATCATCGGTGATTTGAATCACGACGAGTACGACTCCATCAACCCCGTTCACTTGAACGCTTCCGCTTAACGATCTACAAGGGTATGTAGATGCACTCTCCTTCCCTCGTTGCTGGTCTCTCCATAGATAGATCTTGGTGACACGTAGGAAAATTTTGAATTTCTGCTACGTTCCCCAACAGTGGCATCATGAGCTAGGTCTATTGCGTAGATTCTTTGCACGAGTAGAACACAAAGTAGTTGTGGGTGTTGATGTTGTTCAATATGCTTACCATTACTAGTCCAATCTTGTTTCGACGGTATTGTGGGATGAAGCGGCCCGGACCGACCTTAAACATACTCTTACGTGAGACAGGTTCCACCGATTGACATGCACTTGGTGCATAAGGTGGCTAGCGGGTGCCAGTCTCTCCCACTTTAGTCGGAACGGATTCGATGAAAAGGGTCCTTATGAAGGGTAAATAGCAATTGGCATATCACGTTGTGGTCTTGCGTAGGTAAGAAACGTTCTTGCTAGAAACCCATAGCAGCCACGTAAAACATGCAACAACAATTAGAGGACGTCTAACTTGTTTTTGCAGGGTATGCTATGTGATGTGATATGGCCAAGAAGAATGTGATGAATGATATGTGATGTATGAGATTGATCATGTTCTTGTAATAGGATTCACGACTTGCATGTCGATGAGTATGACAACCGGCAGGAGCCATAGGAGTTGTCTTTATTTATTGTATGACCTGCGTGTCATTGAAGAACGCCATGTAAACTACTTTACTTTATTGCTAAACGCGTTAGTCATAGAAGTAGAAGTAGTCGTTGGCGTGACAACTTCATGAAGACACGATGATGGAGATCATGATGATGGAGATCATGGTGTCGTGCCGGTGACGATGATGATCATGGAGCCCCGAAGATGAAGATCAAAAGGAGCAAAATGATATTGGCCATATCATGTCACTATTTGATTGCATGTGATGTTTATCATGTTTATGCATCTTGTTTGCTTAGGACGACGGTAGTAAATAAGATGATCCCTTACAAAATTTCAAGAAGTGTTCTCCCCTAACTGTGCACCGTTGCTACAGTTCGTCGCTTCTAAGCACCACGTGATGATCGGGTGTGATGGATTCTTACGTTCACATACAACGGGTGTAAGACAGTTTTACACAGCGAAAACACTTAGGGTTAACTTGACGAGCCTAGCATGTGCAGACATGGCCTCGGAACACGGAGACCGAAAGGTCGAGCATGAGTCGTATAGTAGATACGATCAACATGAAGATGTTCACCGATGATGACTAGTCCGTCTCACGTGATGATCGGACACGGCCTAGTTGACTCGGATCATGTAATCACTTAGATGACCAGAGGGATGTCTATCTGAGTGGGAGTTCATAAGATGAACTTAATTATCCTGAACATAGTCAAAAGACCTTTTGCAAATTATGTCGTAAGCTCGCGCTTTAGTTCCACTGTTTAGATATGTTCCTAGAGAAAATATAGTTGAAAGTTGATAGTAGCGATTATGCGATCAGTAGAAAGCTTATGTCCTTAATGCACCGCTCAGTGTGCTGAACCCCAACGTCGTTTGTCGATGTTGCGAACATCGGACATACACGTTTTGATAACTACGTGATAGTTCAATTAAATGGTTTAAGTAGAGGCACCAAAGACGTTTTCGAAACGTCGCGGAACATATGAGATGTTTCGAGGGCTGAAATTGGGATTTCAGGCTCGTGCCCACGTCAAGAGGTATAAGACCTCCGACGATTTTCTTAGCCTGCAAACTAAGGGAGAAAAGCTCAATCGTTGAGCTTGTGCTCAGATTGTCTGAGCACAACAATCACTTGAATCGAGTGGGAGTTGATCCTCCAGATGAGATAGTGATGTTTCCCCAAAGTCATTGCCACCAAGCTGCTAGAGCTTCGTGATTAACTATAACATATCAGGGATAGATATGATGATCCTTGAAATATTCATGATGTTTGACACCGCGAAAGTAGAAATCAAGAAGGAGCATCAATTGTTGATGGTTGGTGAAACCACTAGTTTCAAGAAGGGCAAGGGAACAAAGGGATACTTCATGAAACGGCAATTCAGCTGCTGCTCTAGTGAAGAAACCCAAGGTTGAACCCAAACCCGAGACTAAGTGCTTCTGTAATAAGGGGAACAACCACTGGAGCAGCATTACCCTAGATACTTGGTAGATGAGAAGGCTGGCAAGGTCGATAGAAGTATATTGGATATACATTATGTTAATGTGTACTTTACTAGTACTCCTAGTAGCACCAGGGTATTGGATACCGGTTCGGTTGCTAAGTGTTAGTAACTCGAAATAAAAGCTACGGAATAAACGGAGACTAGCTAAAGGTGAGCTGACGATATATGTTGGAAGTGTTTCCAAGGTTGATATGATCAAGCATCGCACGCTCCCTCTACCACCGAGATTGGTGTTTGCGTTGAGCATAGACATGATTGGATTATGTCTATCGCAATACGGTTATTCATTTAAGGAGAATAATGGTTACTCTATTTTTGAATAATACCTTCAATGGTCTTGCACCTAAAGGAATGGTTTATTGAATCTCGGTCGTAGTGATACACATTTTCATGCCAAAAGATATAAGATAGTAATGATAGTACCACTTACTTGTGGCACTGCCATGTAAGTCATAATGGTATAAAACGCATGAAGAAGCTCCATGTTGATGGATCTTTGGACTCACTCGTTTTTGAAAAGTTTGAGACATGCGAACCATGTCTATTGGTGTATATGCATGAAGAAACTCCATGCAAATGGATCGTTCGGACTCACTTGATTTTGAATCACTTGAGATATGCAAATCATACCACATGGGCAAGATGACTGAAAAGCCTCATTTTCAGTAAGATGGAACAAGATAGCAACTTGTTGGAAGTAACACATTTTGATGTGTGCAGTCGAATGAGTGCTGAGGCATGCAGTGAATATCATTATGTTCTTACTTCACAGATGATTCGAGTAAATGTTGAGTATATTTACTTGATGAAACACAAGTCTGAATTATTGAATGGTTCAAGTAATTTCAGAGTGAAGTAGCAGATCATTGTGACAAGAGGATAAAATGTCTATGATATGATCATAGAGATGAATATCTGAGTTACGAGTTTTGGCACACAATTAAGACATTGTGGAAATTGTTTCGCAATTAATACCGCCTGGAACACCATAATGTGATGGTGTGTCCGAACATCATAGTTGCACCCTATTGGATATGGTGCGTACCATGATGTCTCTTATCGAATTACCACTATCGTTCATGGGTTAGGCATTAGAGACAACCACATTCACTTTAAATAGGGCACCACGTAATTCCGATGAGATGACACCGTATGAATTATGGTTTAGAGAAA
Organism: Triticum aestivum; assembly: GCF_018294505.1. Lineage (NCBI taxonomy): Eukaryota > Viridiplantae > Streptophyta > Magnoliopsida > Poales > Poaceae > Triticum > Triticum aestivum. Next base: position 342,108,305 of record NC_057810.1, read on the forward strand.
CCTAAGTTGTCGTTTCTTAAAAGTTTGGGGCTGCGACGCTTATATGAAAAAGTTTCAGGTTGATAAGCTCGAACCCAAAGCGGATAAAATGCATCTTCATAGGAAACCCAAAACAGTTGGGTATACCTCCTAATTCAGATCCGAAAGCAATATGGATTGTTTCTAGAATCGGGTCCTTTCTCGAGGAAAAGTTTCTCTCGAAAGAATTGAGTGGGAGGATGGTGGAGACTTGATGAGGTTATTGAACCGTCTCTTCAACTAGTGTGTGACAGGGCACAGGGAGTTGTTCCTGTGGCACCTACACCAATTGAAGTGGAAGCTTATGATATTGATCATGAAACTTCGGATCAAGTCACTCCCAAACCTCGTAGGATGACAAGGATGCGTACTACTTCAGAGTGGTACGTAATCCTGTCTTGAAGGTCATGTTGCTAGACAACAATGAACCTACGAGCTATGGAGAAGCGATGGTGGGCCCGGATTCCGATAAATGGCTTGAGGCCATAAAATCCGAGAGAGGATCCATGTATGAAAACAAAGTGTAGACTTTGGCAGAACGGCTCGATGGTCGTAAGGCTAATGAGTACAGATGGATTTCAAAAGGAAGACGGACAATGATGGTAAATGTCACCATTAAGAAAGCTCGACTTGTCGTTAAGATGTTTTCCGACAAGTTCAAGGAGTTGACTACGATGAGATTTTCTCACTCGTAGCGATGCTAAGAGTCTGTTGGAATTATATTAGCGATTACTGCATTATTTATGAAATCTTGCAGATAGGATGTCAAAACATTGTTTCCTCGACGATTTTAATGAGGAAAGGTTGTATGTGATACAACCGGAAGGTTTTGTCAATCCCGAAAGATGCTAATAAGTATGCAAAGCTCCAGCAATCCTTCTAAGGACTGGAGTGAGCATCTCGGAGTTGGAATGTATGCTTTGATGATGATCAAAAAATTTTGGGTTTGTACAAAGTTTATGAGAAACTTGTATTTCCAAAGAAGTGAGTGGGAGCACTATAGAATTTCTGATGAGTATATGTTGTTGACATATTGTTGATCAGAAATGACGTAGAATTTCTGGAAAGCATATAGGGTTATTTTGAAAGTGTTTTTCAATGGAAAGCCTGGATTAAGCTACTTGAACATTGAGCATCAAGATCTATAAGGATAGATCAAAATGCTTAATAATACTTTCAAATGAGCACATACCTTGACATGATCTTGAAGGTGTTCAAGATGGACCAGTCAAAGAAGGAGTTCTTGCCTGAGTTGTAAGGTACGAAGTTAAGACTTAAAGCTCGACCACGGCAGAATAGAGAGAAAGGACGAAGGTCGTCCCCTATGCTTAAGACGTAGGCTCTTCAGTATGCTATGCTGTGTACCGCACCTGAAGTGTGCCTTGCCATGAGTCAGTCAAGGGGTACAAGAGTGATCCAAGAATGGCTCACAGGACAGCGGTCAAAGTTATCCTTAGTAACTAGTGGACTAAGGAATTTTCTCGATTATGGAGGTGGTAAAAGAGTTCGTCGTAAAGGTTACGACGATGCAAGCTTGACACCTATCCGGATAGCTCTGAGTAGAGAGACCGGATACATATAATGGAGCAATAATTTAGAATAGCTCCAAGTAGAACAGTTGTTTGGAATAGCTCCAAATAGAGCGTGGTAGCTGCATCTAGGAGATGACATAGAGATTTGTAAAGCACACACGGATCTGAAAGGTTCAGACCCGTTGACTAAAACCTCTCTCACAAGCAACATGATCAAACATAAAACTCATTGAGTGTTAATCACATAGTGATGTGAGCTAGACTACTGACTCTAGTAAACTCTTGGGTATTAGTCACATGGCGATGTGACCTGTGAGTGTTAATCACATGGCGATGTGAACTAGATTATTGACTCTAGTGCAAGTGGGAGACTGTTGGAAATATGCCCTAGAGGCAATAATAAAAGTATTATTATTATATTTCCTTGTTCATGATAATTGTCTTTTATTCATGCTATAACTGTATTATCCGGAAATCGTAATACACGTGTGAATACATAGACCACAATATGTCCCTAGTGAGCCTCTAGTTGACTAGCTCGTTGTGATCAACAGATAGTCATGGTTTCCTGGCTATGGACATTGGATGTCGTTGATAACGGGATCACATCATTAGGAGAATGATGTGATGGACAAGACCCAATCCTAAGACTAGCACAAAAGATCGTGTAGTTCATTTGCTAGAGCTTTGCCAATGTCAAGTATCTCTTCCTTTGACCATGAGAGCGTGTAACTCCTGGATACCGTAGGAGTGCTTTGGGTGTATCAAACGTCACAACGTAACTGGGTGACTATAAAGGTGCACTACAGGTATCTCCGAAAGTATCTATTGTTTTATGCGGATCGAGACTGGGATTTGTCACTCCGTGTAAATGGAGAGGTATCTCTGGGCCCACTCGGTAGGACATCATCATATGCGCAATGTGACCAAGGAGTTGATCATGGGATGATGTGTTACGGAACGAGTAAAGTGACTTGCCGGTAATGAGATTGAACAAGGTATTGGATATCGACGATCGAATCTCGGGCAAGTAACATACCGATAGACAAAGGGAATTGAATACGGGATTGATTAAGTCCTTGACATCGTGGTTCATCCGATGAGATCATCGTGGAACATGTGGGAGCCATCATGGGTATCCAGATCTCGCTGTTGGTTATTGACCGGAGAACGTCTCGGTCATGTCTACATGTCTCCCGAACCCGTAGGGTCTACACACTTAAGGTTCGATGACGCTAGGGTTATAAAGGAAGTTTGTATGTGGTTACCGAATGTTGTTCGGAGTCCCGGATGAGATCCCGGACGTCACGAGGAGTTCCGGAATGGTCCGGAGGTAAAGATTTATATATGGGAAGTCCTATTTTGGCCACCGGAAAATGTTCGGGATTTTTCGGTATTGTACCGGGAAGGTTCTAGAAGGTTCTGCAGTGGGGCCCACCTGCATGGGGGGACCCACATGGACGTGGGTAGTGGGGGCAAGGCCCCACACCCCTGGTCAAGGCGCACCAAGATCCCCCTTAGAAGGAATAAGATCATATCCCGAAGGGATAAGATCAAGATCCCTAAAAAGGGGGGATAACAATCGGTGGGGAAGGAAATAATGAGATTTCTTTCCTCCCACCTTGGCCAACGCCCCAATGGACTTGGAGGGCAAGAAACCAGCCCCTCCACCCCTATATATAGTGGGGAGGCGCATGGGAGCTATAGACGAAGTTCTGGTGCAGCCCTCCCCCTCTCACAAGTACTCCTCCTCTCCCGCGGTGCTTGGCGAAGCCCTGTAGGATTGCCACGCTCCTCCACCACCACCACGCTGTTGTGCTGCTGCTGGATGGAGTCTTCCTCAACCTCTCCCTCTCTCCTTGCTGGATCAAGGCTTGGGAGACGTCACCGGGCTGTATGTGTGTTGAACGCGGAGGTGCCATGCATTCGGCACTTGATCATCGGTGATTTGAATCACGACGAGTACGACTACATCAACCCCGTTCACTTGAACGCTTCCGCTTAACGATCTACAAGGGTATGTAGATGCACTCTCCTTCCCTCGTTGCTAGTTTCTCCATAGATAGATCTTGGTGACACGTAGGAAAATTTTGAATTTCTGCTACGTTCCCCAACACACAGATCCTCGTGGATAGCAAGCTCCTCCTTCATCTTGACGTCGCGGACGCCGTCAGAGAACGCTGAGATGATGGCCTCCTCAGTCACCTTGGGAATCTTGAGGCGAGCGCTGTTGAAGCACTGGATGTACTTCTGCAAGGTCTCTCCAGGTTGTTGCTTGATGCGGTGCAGGTCACGCATGACCAGAGGACGGTCGCGAGTGCCCTCGAAGTTGTTGATGAAGCGGGTGCGCATCTCGTCCCAAGAGGAGATCGTGCCGGGAGTCAGGTTCAGGAGCCAGGTGCGGGCACCATCCTTGAGCACCATGGGAAACCAATTTGCCATGACCTTTTCGTCTCTGTTGGCCGCCTCGATGCCCAACTCGTAGAGCTACAGGAACTCCGCGGGGTCGGCAGTGCCGTCGTAGCGAGGAGGCAGATCCAGCTTGAACTTTCTCGGCTAGGCGACACTCCGTAGCTCGGTGGTGAAGGCGCGGCAGCCTGCAGTGGCCACCAGAGCCCTTTGCGGACGCGGGGCTTGTTCTTGGAGATTCCCACGTGCCGCCGCCGGGGCCAGCGCAGGGTCTTGACGTGCTGGCGCAAGGATGCGGTCTTGATGCGCTGGAGCGGGTAGCACACGAGCGCCTTATTGGGGACGAGGGATCTCTTGGCAGCTCCTTTCTTGTCACGCGGGCGCTGGACGCGGTGTGTCTCGTCCTAGGGCCGCGCCTTCTTGGGGAGGAGGTGGCGGAGGCGTCTCCTCAGCTGCATCACCCACGTAGGACGGAGGGCGAGGCAGCGATAGGGACGGCGCAGACGAGCTCGGTGATGCGAGCGACCCACTCCTCATAGAGGTCGTCGACGGGGAAGTAGTGCAGGAGCTCACGTGCCAAGAGCAAAGCGGCATGCACGTCCGTTTGGGCGCGACGAGCGTGAGACGATGAACAAGCTAGAGTTAGCAACGGAGTGGCGGTGCGGCCTTCCCGCCGCACCGAGGGATGCAGCGACGATGCCTGCTGCTCGTCCCCCGCCGGGCCGGTGGCGGCGTTGGCAGCAGGAGATGGAGAACGACAAGGAGGCCCACCAACGGGAGCCGTCTGGGAGACGCAGGCGGCGAGAGCAGCCCGACGCTCGGCGCGAGCTCGGCGAGCGTCTGCCATGGATGCGACGAATGATAGAACACGGTACAGCGGAAGAAAGATTCCGGCGCACCCATACCCGGCGCACCAAATGTCGGATATCGGGTTCCGGCTAAATCCTTAAGGTTCGAACTCTGGGGTGCACGCAAAGATCTTCCCCCTACCGATCCACGTCCCAACGCCTCGCCCTGAATCTAAGCTACATGATGAACAACTCGAGGGACACAAGGTTTATACTAGTTCGGGCCACCGTAGTGGTGTAATACCCTACTCTAGTTTGTATTGTGGTGGATTGCCTGTGCGGCTGAAGATGAACAGTACAGAGGAAGAACAGCCTCGCGAGGGGGGTTCTTGAGCTAGAGCGGTGTTATACTTGGGTGGATCTCTCTAGACTCTCGATCCTATCTCCCCTACTATGGTGGTGGCTATCTCTATTTATAGAGGCCCTGGTCCTCTTCCCAAATATTGAGCAGGAAGGGAGCCAACAACGGCCATTTTGAAGGGGAACATCTAGTACAAGTTATCCTGACTAAAGTTGGTCTTCGACTGCCAAAGGCACTGGCGATGACGCTGTCTTGGCCTCCACCGTGACCTCCGTCCTGCCGCTCTGCTGGTCTTGGTCTCGTTGTACCGATATGGTAACCTTTGCTTGATGCCTCGGTAGTCCACGCCTGTGCTTGCCTACTTTGCTCCAAAGAGGAAACGAGGACACTGCGTAGGCTGGTGCCCGCCTGGTCTCGATCGTCATGGATTGCTTCATAAGCACCTCGCGAGGTATCCCTGCCTTGATCTCTCTGCCTCCTCGCGATCCTGCCTGGTGAGGCCGCCCCTGAGGAATCCTTGCATCGTCCGCCCCGCGAGGCTTGGCCCCTCGCGAGGGTCTTGAGCTTGGGTTGATGTAGTTGGGCTATACTGGGCCATCCCTTGAGCCACGCCGCAGGCCGCAGGCAGGCAAGTCTAGGGACTCCCGTTCCCAGAATGCCGACAATATTTGCCAAAGACGACAACCATATCAAGATCACAAAGCATTGAGACAGACATGAGGTTGAATACTATGGCCTTGACAAGCATGAATTTGTTCATGTGTCTATCCTTTGAGATTGCAACCTTACCTAGACCCAATACCTTGCTTTTGCCTTTGTCAGCGTAGGTGATATGCTTCAGATGAGATGGTGACAAGTCAGTGTCCATCAACAAGTTCCTGTCACCGGTCCTGTGATTTGTACATCCGCTGTCGAGGACCCACTCAGTAGCTTTGGGTTGTTCATCCGGCAGATGAATTAGTGCAACTTATGAACCCATATACTTCATCAGTGAAGAATATGATATCAATTTCATCAACAGTAACAGATATAGCAATATGAGGATGTGAGAAATGAGTGATTCATTTATACATGATTAGCTTGCGTCCTTTCAAGCGCATTCAGGTCTCCAGCAAATTCTTCAGACGATCAAGTTCTTCTGGAGACCTGACCCTGCATAAGAGATTAGTTCTTTTTCTTCACCACCCACATCTGGAGGGGTGGCAAAGAATTCATCATTCTGCGAGCTTCATAAGAAAAAGTGGCATAGAAGCTAGTGCACTTTGTTTCACAGAAGAGTGATTACGATAAACATATGAATAAGCAGAGAAATTCTTCGAGGACTTATGAACATAATGGTTTGAAGAATAATAAACATATTCATGGCCCTTAGACTTTCCCTGCGAAACAGAAGTGTTAGCATGATGATGTTCACATGAGGATTTTGATCCACGTGAGGAATTTGATCCATATGAAGAATTTGGTCCATTTGAGGACTTGGATCCATATGAAGATTTTGATCTGGGGTTCCTATTCTTCATGGGTGGTGTCATGATGACATTCACCTAAAGATTTTCAAGGCATCTTTTAGGAACCAAGATTTTCTTCATAGGGGGACCATTCCTACAGTTAGTTCCAACATAATGAGCAAATACTTCACCATTATGATTCTTAAATAGTTTATAGTTGGAGTCAAATGACTCATCAGAGGAATATGAAGAATCACAAGTAAAGCGAGCTAGAGTGCATGGATCTATAGGAGGTCCTTTCGCGGCAACCCATGAGGTTTTGGGATACTGCTCAGGTTTCCAGTATGTCCCATCAGCATTGAGTTTCCTCTCAAAGGCAATACCCTCTTTCCTAGGGTTCTTGTTCAAGATCTGCTTTTTGAGGACATCACTTAGAGTCTGATGCCCTTTGAGGCTTTTGTAAATGCCTATCACATACAATTCCTTCAGCCATGCATTATTGTTAGTGATACTTGTGGTATGCTGATGAGGAATTTGTGACCATAGAGACAGTTGGAGAATTTGCAGCAATAGAAGCATTTGAACATTTAGGTGATGAATTAGCAGATTCACGCTCAATGCATTTTAGACATGGTGGAATAAATTCTTCCTGAGCAGAACTGGTCTATTGAGCAAGCAATGAATCGTTTTTCTTCTGAAGATCTTCATAACTCACTTTTAACTTCTCAAGATCTTGCTTTCTTTGAAGAAATTCATAAGAAAGCTTCTCATGATCAGTTAAGAGAGTGTTATGATGATTTTGAAGGTTGTTAAACTCAGACTAAAGCTTTTGTAAACTATTAGTCAAAACCTTTGTTCGATCCAATTCCTCACCCAACATATCATCGCTTTCATCAAGCATGTTTTGAACTTTTTCAAGAGCCCTTAGTGGCAAGGGAAGCAAGTTTGACATAGCTAGGTCCAAATTCCTTACCCGATTCATCATCACTAGATTCGTAAAGGTAGCATTCAGTTACCTTGGCACCCTTTGCCATAAGGCATGGTGCGATGGATGATGATTCAGGTGCGAAAGTCATCTCCTTAAGTGATTCCTTGAAATCCTCAAACCAAGGATCATGACGAGTACGATGGCCTTTGTAGACCTCAGAGGGTCGGTCCTAGATAAGCTTTGCATGGTGGAGATGCATGATGTTCTTGAACTGATTTTGGGACAAACAGGAGCAGATGACATCCTTCGCCGTGAGGTTGAGTAGAGTGTAGAATGTTATCAGCCTCAGCCATCTTGCATAGATCGGTAAGACCAATCTCAGTGACGGTCCATAGTTCAATGTTCATCCCCATGAATCACTTCTCCATCATTGCCTTCCACTTGGGATACTCATGACCGTCAAAGATGGGGCATGTCACTTTCTTCATTCCTGCAGTCGACATAACTAAAACTCCAGGCGGTTAAACCAAAATCACATAGAACAAGGGAGTACCTTGCTCTGATACCAACTGAAAGTGCGTTATATTGACTAGAGGGGGGTGAATAGGCAATTTTTATGAATTCTTCACTGAGGAATTTCAGGGTGAGGAAATTCCTAAGCGAAGAACTACTTGCAGCAGAATGAGTACTCAAGTATAAGCATAACAGAGCAACAGCATAGTCATCATGATGAAATGAAAGGAAAAAACACAGAGTACAGAAAACGTAAACACAGGATAAGCAGGACGCTGACTGAAGAAATAGGATTTAGGAATTAGAGAAAGTCTTCAGTCAAAGTCTTCAAACAGTAATGATCAGGTTCATCAACACATAACTGAGGAAATGAAAGGGTTGAGGAAATAGAACCAGTAGGCTTGGTGAAGACAATGATTTCGTAGACCATTTCCAACTGTTGTAACAGTTGTACGTCTGGTTGGAGCGGCTGAGTATTTAAACTCGAGGACACACAGTCCGGGACACACAGTCCTCAATGTATTGTCCTTGAGCTAAGATCACACAGACCTTGCCCAACAGTAGTGGTAAGTCTTCACAGGTGACTTCCAAACCTTCACAGACTAGGTCCCTCGGCGATCCACAATTCCTCTTGGATGCTCAGACCATGACGCCTAACCGTTCGGAGGATACACAGTCCTCAAAGGTAACAAGCATCGGTTCCACACAGGAACAATCTCTTCAGTGATGCTCAATCACTTTTGGTTTGTAGGTTTGGGTTTGGGATTTGGGTTTTCCTCACTTGATGATTTTCGCTCAAAGTCCTCGGAGGATGGGATGCTCTCAAATGACAAGTGTCAGTTTCTCTCGGAGCAGCCAACCAGCTAGTGCTTGTAGGGGAGGCTATTTATAGCCTAGGGAGCAGCCCAACATGATAAGATATAATTGCCCTTCAATGATATGACCGTTAGGTGGTAGGATATTTTGGACAGCTGGTGCGTGGCACAGCAACGGTCAGATTTGAGGTTTGAATTCCTCAGGGTTATAATGTTCCTCACTGTGTAGGCAATCCGCACTGGAGAATTCCTAACTCCTCAGTCAGAACAAATTCCTCAGAGACCAGAAGATCTTCGTCTCTGTCATTGAAGAAATAGACTGAACTGATATGACATTTCCAATGGCCTCACTCGAAGGATTGGGTAGGTGTAGGATTTTGAGATGAGCATCACATGGAAATCAGTTTCCTTAGTATTACCTCGACCCCATTTAACAGTAAGGTGTTTCCTATGACTCAAGAAGAAGAAAATGAAACTACGAAAACAAAAGTCTTCACTCTTCATAGTCCTTGCATGAATATCCAAGTCTTCACGGTCACACCAATTTCTTCACTTTCAAAGTCTTCAGGAGAACCAAAGTCTTCAGCTGAAGACATTCATTTTTAGGGGTCGACCTTCACTGTAAATATCAAACTCCTCACCGACTTATAGAACCTGTGTACAACTCACACACATATTAGTCCCTTAACCTATAAGTCTTCAATACACCAAAATCACTAAGGGGCACTAGATGCACTTACAGTTTCAGCGCTCTAAAGGGTGCAGTGTCAGCAGATGGAGACAGTAAACGTAGCTCTGCAGTTGATGATCTCAATTGCCACACACAATCACCCCAGGTGCTTGCTTTAACTTTGTGCTGTCAAATGTGGTTGCATGTTGCATATGGCGTCTAGCTTGTATTGCTTCCAATTTGGTTAAATTGCATCTGCTTACTTTACACATTATACCTTTGATAATGACATGCCTTCCTGTTTTTGATACATACTACATATGTCTATTAACCATGTTCGTACATCAAACTAATGCTCTTTTGTATCCCTCATCAATCACTTATGATGAGACAGTCACCCCAGTGGGTTACTGTGAGACGCGCTACTCGTTTAAAGAGTGCAGTGTCATCCTCCCCACATGATTCTCAAGAAACAGCAAGGCTAAATGAAGATAGTCAATTTAGCTCTCTAGTTGAAGACTGCAATTCCCCCACACCACCATCGCAGGTGCTTGCTCTTACTTAGCAGTGTGATATGTCGTTGCATGTTGCATATGGTGTCTACCTTGTAATGCTTCTAATTAGGGCAAATTACATCTACTTAGTTAACACATTATACCTGTGAATATGACATGCTTTCCTGTTTTTGGTACATACTATGTCTTTCTATTAACCATGTTCTTACATCAAACTACTTTTCTTATGTATCCCTCATCAATCACTTCTGACGATACACCTTCAAGTTGAGATTGTAATATTGCTTGCATCTTGCATATCATTTCAAACATGTATTGCCTCTAATTTGTTGAAGTGCCACTTATAATGAGACACATCTAACTTGGTAGAGTGATTTTGGTTGGATCTTTCATATGGTGTCCAGATTGCATTGCTTCCAATTTGTTGAAATGCCTTCTGCTTAGCGTTTTTCATACATATTCCATCCTCCTACAATGTGGTTGCCATACATAAAAGTTGTGTTCGTCAGTATCATGCATCAACGAATTTGGAAGTGTGAATTTCATTCCTTTTTCTTGTGTGTTTACTTGACAAGGCAAAATCTAAAAGGACGAAGGCACGGGATGATGGTGTTCCTCTGGAGCAACCGAAACAGATGATCTCTACAGATTCTCCTGCTACTCCTACTGCAGTGCAAGTTCCAAATCTCATCTCCCCTACTCCACAACCCCAAGTGCTTGCTCCAACATGGCAGTGTGATATCTGGTTGCATGTTGCATATGGTGCCTAGCTTGTATTGCTCATAATTTGTTAAATTGCATCTCCTTAGCTTACACATTATACATGTGAATATGACATGCCTTCCTGTTTTTTGTACATACTACATCTTCCTATCACACCATGTTCTTACATCAAACTACTATTCTTGTGTATCCTGCATCTATCGCTTATGATGAGACAGTCATGCCCGTGGGTTAATATGAGACGCGCTACTCTTATAAAGTGTACAGTTTCATCCTCTCCACGTGATTCTCAAGAAACATCAAGCCTAAATGAAGATATTGAACGTAGCTCTATACTTGAAGACCGCACTTCCCCTTCGCAGTGTGATATGTGTTTGCATGTTGCATATGGCGTCTTGCTTGTAATGCTTCTAACTAGGGTAAATTCCATCTGCTTAGTTTACACATTATAACTATGAATATGACATGCCTTCCTATTTTGGTACACACTACATCTATGTGTTAACCATGTTCTTACATGAAACTACCTCTCCTCTGTATCCTGCATCAATCACTTACGATGAGACACCTTTATTGGTTGCATATTGCATATTATTTCTAGCCTGTTGCCATGTATTGCTTCTAATTTGGTCAGATACATTTGTTAGGCCACCCTTTTAATTTGGCGGAGTCATATTGGTTTCATCTTTCATATGGTTTGTATCTTGCATTCCTTCTAACAAGTTCAAACACCTTGTGCTTTGTTTACACTTTATACATTATACATGTCAATATGTCACGCCATCCTGTTTTTCATACATATTCCATCCTCCTATCATGCGGCTGCCTTACATGAAAGTAGTGTTCGTCAGTATCATGCATCAATGAGTTCTGAAGAGCAAATTTAATTCCTTTTTCTTGTGGGTTTGACTTGACAAGGCAAAATCAAGAAAGAGGAAGGAAAAGAGTAAGGAAGGCGATGATGCTGGTCCTCTGCAGTAACATAAACGGAGCATCTGTACGGATTCTCCTTGTGCTGCTAGTGCATTACAAGGTCCAAGTCTTTGCTCCCATACTCCACCATCCAAGGTGCTTGCTCTAACTTGGCAGTGTGATAGCTGGTTGCATGTTGCATATGGTGTCTAGCTTGCATTGCTCCTAATTAGTGTAAACTGCATCTGCTTAGCTTACACATGATACATGTGAATATGACATGCTTTCCTGTTTTTGGTACATACTATACATGTCTATCAGACTTGATGACAAGGACACTCTTTTCTTCGAGGATCGAATTGTTGTGCCCAAAGGTGAACTTCGTAAGGTGATCATGAACGAGGCTCACAACTCTCTCCTCTCCATCCACCCTGGTAGTACGAAGATGTATCAGGACCTCAAGCAAGCTTATTGGTGGACTCGAATGAAGCGCGAGATCGCTCAATTCGTGAATGAATGTGATGTCTGCAGAAGAGTGAAGGCAGAACACCAAAGGCCAGCTGGTCTCCTCCAACCTTTTGCCATTCCAGAATGGAAGTTTGACCACATTGAAATGGACTTCGTGACTGGGTTTCCAAAGTCCAAGCGTGGCAATGATGCTATATTCATCGTTATCGACAAGCTCACCAAAGTGGCTCATTTTCTGCCTATCAAAGAGTCAATCACTGCAGCTCAATTGGCGGAACTCTATACCTCTCGCATTGTCTCTCTGCACGGTATTCCTCAAGTGATATCTTCAGACCGTGGTAGCATCTTTACCTCCAAGTTTTGGGATTCTTTTCAGAAGGCCATGGGCACCAACATCCGCTTCAGCACAGCTTTCCATCCTCAAACGAGCGGTCAAGTCGAGCGTGTCAACCAAATTCTTGAAGATATGCTCAGGGCTTGTGTGATCTCCTTCGGCATGAAGTGGGAGGACTGTCTTCCTTATGCTGAATTCTCATACAACAACAGCTTTCAAGCAAGTTCGGGCAAGGCCCCCTTTGAAATTCTATATGGCAGGAAGTGCCGTACCCCTCTCAACTGGTCTGAAACCGGTGAACGTTAGCTGCTGGGTAATGACTTAATCACAGAGGCAGAAGAAATGTGCAAAGTCATTCGTGATAACCTCAAAGCAGCTCAATCCCGCCAGAAGTGCTACTATGATAGTAAGCACCGTGATCTGGTTTTCGAGATCGGAGATCATGTTTACCTCCGCGTCTCTCCTATGAAAGGTACTCGTCGCTTCGGTATCAAAGGGAAGCTTGCCCCTAGATACGTGGGACCTTTCAAGATTGTCAGCAAGAGAGGCGACCTCGCCTATCAACTCGAGCTTCCTTCAAACTTTGCAAATGTTCATGATGTGTTCCATGTCTCTCAGCTTCGAAAGTGCTTCAAGACTCCTGACCGCACCGTCAACTTCGAGGACATTGAGCTCCAAGAAGATCTCTCCTATCGTGAGCACCCAGTTGCTATTCTTGAAGAGACTGAACGCAAGACTCGCAACAAGTCAATCAAATTTCTCAAAGTTAAGTGGTCTCACCATTCCGACCGTGAAGCTACCTGGGAACGCGAGGATCACCTCCGTTCTGAGTACCCGGAGTTCTTTCAGTCCTAGATCTCGGGACGAGATCTTTTCGTAGTGGTGGAGTGTTGTAACGCCCCAGATGTAACTTTCCCCATTTGTACTCCAACTCTTGCCGTTTCCGGTGTCAAGTTATATTTATTTCTCGGTTTCGGGTCTTTGTCTCCGTGTGTTGTTTTCGTTTTCATGCATCTCATACCATGTCATCTCGTGCATTGCATTTGCATACATGTTCATCTCATGCATTCGAGCATTTTCCCCGTTGTCCGTTTTGCATTCCGGCGCTTCGTTCTCCTCCGGTGGTCATTTCTAGCTTTCTTTCGTGTGTGGGGATTAAACATTTCCGGATTGGACCGAGACTTGCCAAGCGGCCTTGGTTTACTACCGGTAAACCGCATGTCAAGTTTCGTATCATTTGGACTTCGTTTGATACTCCAACGGTTAACCGAGGGACCGAAAAGGCCTCGTGTGTGTTGCAGCCCAACACCCCCCAAATTTGGCCCAAAACCCATCAAACTCTGCTCCATGTCCTAGAACGTTCGATCACGATCGTGTGGGCGAAAACCGCACCTCATTTGGATTCTCCTAGCTCCCTCTATGCCTATTTATACCCCCTCCATTCGGATCTCTTCTTCCCCCGTCCGAAACCCTAGTTCTAAAAAAAAACAGATCTCCACCGACGGACGTGTCCGCCCCCGGCCGGACAACGTCCGCCGCCGCCCGCCTCAGCCAGCCGGGTCGTGCCACGTGGCAGGACCACATCGCCGCGGCCGCCGGCCCGCAGGCCCACGCGGGGCCCTCCGCGCCGCCTCCCGGCCCACGTCGCCCGCCACCCGCGTCCCGGCGCCCGCCGCTCCCTTCTCCGGCTCCGGCAGCCCGCGCCGCCACGAGCGCCATCGCCGGAGCTCGCCGCTCCACCGCGCCCGACCTCGCCTCCGGCCGCATCGCCGCCCCGCGCCACGCCGCGACTCCGCCGGGGCTCCTCATCGCCGGCCGCGCCGCCCCAAGGTCCTCCCCGCGCCGCCGGCGTCCTTCTCCGGTCTCCTTCCTCCACGCCGGCCGCCGCCGCGGCCATTTCCGGCGACTTCGGACCGGACTGCTACAGTAACCGCGCCGGTGAACAGTGTTTGCTACAGTACGGCTGGATCTAGATCTGGGTTGACCTCTCTCCCCCGAAATCCTAATTTTCGTGCTATCTTTGACTGCTTGTATCTCCGCAACCGTAGCTCCGTTTTGGGCATATGATATATCAAAATCTTCGTCTCGACATGTACATCATTTCGCTCCATTGCATCATTTGCATTTGAGGTCATCTTGATACCCAAAATTATGTTAGAAAGAGGCTTCGTGAGTTAAATTGCAGATCCATTAGTTCATCATGCACTTTTGTCATTTTTGCCATGTTTAATTCGTGCATGATATGCCTGTGCCCCTTTGGGATGAATTGTTAAGCATTTTGCCTTCTTTCCAGAGGTGCCACCCATGCATTTTTAGGATGTGTGTGTTGTCTTGTGCAAGCTTGCGAAGAGAGGTACCTGAGATTGCAGATTTCAGGGACTTAGTGATTTTCACTAAGTCTGGGATATTTTAGTTCATGATGCTATATGTCCAGCTTGTTTACTAGTGATCCGTGCCTCTTTTGAGGATGATCAGTAAGGGAGTTTTGATATTTATGTTATGCTCTATCCATCCATGTCTTTGTTTGCATATGTGGAGTGCTCTAGGTTGACTCAATCGAGCTCAACTTTTGCTTTGTTGTTAATCTGGGCAGATCGTCAACTTGTTTGCGATTTTGCCGATGCTACCGTTAGTGTTCCATGCATGCTATGCCTTCGTTCTTGCCATGTGTAGCTAGCATATTGTGCCTTCTTGCTGGTTATATGCTTTCCTTGCCATGACTTGCACCGTAGTGAGTGCATCGAGCTCGTTTACATGCCTTCGTGAGTTATATTTCAGCGTGTCTCAGTTTTCACTAAGTCTGAAAACTGATTGTGTTCGAGCGATGTTCGTGAGCTCGGTAGAGTATTTTGTGAACCCTTTTGGCCCCAGGTCACTTTGGGTGTTTTGTTAAGCTTGATGAGTAGCTCCATGCCATGTTCTTACTTGTCATGTTCAGGTTCTCTATCATGTTGTTTTGCTGCTCCGAAGAGAGCATCGTGATCTGAAATTTCAGACCAGTGTTAATTTCACTAAGTCTGAAATCTGTTTTGCATTTGCGTTTTAGCCATGCTTGTTTGAACCTCTTAATTGATGAATTTGCCTATGGCTCAGTGCTAGTGTTTTGTCAACCATCTTGTGTACATCACTGCCATGTATTTTGTTTTCATGTTTGGTGGCTGTAGCATGTTCATTTCGTTGCATTTAGATGCCTACTTGCTGCAAATCGCATACCGGTGTCATATCTTAAAACGCTTGCCATTTCCAAACCGTAGCTCCGATTCCAATGATCTTTATATCGTTTTCAATCGATTTCATCCCCTCTATCCAGTGGAACACTTGGTTTTCCAAGTTGAGGCCAGGTTCATGCATTTCCTGTCATATCTTGCTTTTTGCATCCCGCATCGCATCCCGCATAGCATATCGTCATTTCCTCATAGTGCTTGGTCTTGCCCGTGGTTGATTGTTTCCTTGTTGCTTGTTTGTCTTGTTGGGTAGAGCCGGGAGACGAGTTCGCTACCGAGGAGCCCGTTGAGTTTGCTTGTGAGGATCCAGTCAACTCTGACAACTGTGCAGGCAAGATGATCATACCCTCGAAATCACTACTATCTTTGCTATGCTAGTTTGCTCGCTCTTTTGCTTTGCCACTGCTACGATGCCTACCTTTTGCTTGTCAGCCTCCCTATTGCCATGTTGAACCTCTAACCCACCATTGTCCTAGCAAACCGTTGATTGGCTATGTTACCGCTTTGCTCAGCCCTTCTTATAGCGTTGTTAGCTGCAGGTGAAGATTGGAGCCGTCCCTTGTTGGAACATTTATTTACTTGTTGGGATATCATTATATTGCTATGTTATCTTAATGCATCTATATACTTGGTAAAGGGTGGAAGGCTCGGCCTCTCGCCTAGTGTTTTGTTCCACTCTTGCCGCCCTAGTTTCTGTCATATCGGTGTTATGTTCCCGGATTGTGCGTCCCTTACGCGGTTGGGCTATAATGGGAACCCCTTGATAGTTCGCCTTGATTAAAGCTTTTCCAGCAATGCCCAACATTGGTTTTACCATTTGCCACCTAGCCTCTTTTCCCTTGGGTTTCCGGAGCCCGAGGGTCATCTTATTTTAACCCCCCCCCCCGGGCCAGTGCTCCTCTGAGTGTTGGTCCGAACCAGGCAGCCTGTGGGGCCACCTCGGGGAAACTTGAGGTTTGGTTTTACTCGTAGCTTGACCTATCCGAGCGTGCCCTGAGAAAGAGATATGTGCAGCTCCTATCGGGATTTGTCGGCACATTCGGGCGGTGTTGCTGGACTTGTTTTAACCTGTCGAATCATCTTGTTGTACCAAGATACCGAGTCTGATCGGTGTGTCTTGGGTGGAGGTCTATTCCTTCGTTGACCGTGAGAGCTTGTTATGGGCTAAGTTGGGACCCCCCTGCAGGGATTGATCTTTCGAAAGCCGTGCCCGCGGTTATGGGCAGATGGGAATTTGTTAATGTCCGGTTGTAGATAACTTTAACTTAACTTAATTAAAATGAATCAACCGTGTGTGTTACCGTGATGGCCCCTTCTCGGCGGAGTCCGGGAAGTGGACACGGTGTTGGAGTTATGCTTGCGCAGGATGTTCCTTTAGCTTCTCGCTCGTGCTTCGCCTTCTCTTCTCGCTCTCTTTTGCGTATAAGTTAGCCACCACATATGCTAGACGCTTGCTGCAGCTCCACATATATTTTCCTTATCCATTCCCATGAGCTTAAATAGTTTTGATCGCGTGGGTGTGAGATTGCTGAGTCCCTGTGGCTCACAGATACTACAACTCCAGATGCAGGTCCAGGTGTTTCTGCTCCAGTTGACGATTACGAGCTCAAGTGGGAGTTCGACGAGGACTCTCAGCGATACTACGTATCTTTTCCGGATGATCAGTAGTGGTGCCTAGTTGGGGTTATCGATTCAGGACCTTGTCGCATGTTGGGGTCTTTTCTATTTTGGCACCGTAGTCGGGCCATGAGTGATTTGTATGATGGATGTTATTTATGTACTCTGATGTGACGTGGCGAGTGTAAGCCAACTATGTTATCTCCCCCTTTTATTATATATTACATGGGATGTTGTAATGATTGCCTGACTTGCGACATTGCTTTCAATGCGGTTATGCCTCTAAGTCGTGCCTCGACACGTGGGAGCTATAGCCGCATCGAGGGCGTTACAAAGATGAAGTGTGTGGGTGCTGGCATAAGTGGAGGGGGGCCACCAGGGGCCCACGAGACAGGGGGCGCGCCCTATAGCGGGGGGGGGGGGATGCACTCTCGTGGCATGGTGCTTGCCCCTCCTGCAGTGTTTTCAGTGCCTAAAATCCTCAAATATTCCATAAAAAAATCATACTAAATTTGCAGGGCATTTGGAGCACTTTTATTTTTGGGATATTTTTCAATGCACAGGTAATTCAGAAAACAGACAGATAATACTATTTTTGCTTTATTTATTCTAAATAACAGAAAGTAAAAAGTGGGTACAGAAGGTTGTGCCTTCTAGTTTCATCCTTCTTGTGATCATCAAAATCAATCCACTAACTAGGTTGATCAAGTCTTGTTAACAAACTCATTCCGAATAACACGGAACTAGAGAAATTTCGAATAACACAAAGTTACCTCAACGGGGATATGAAAATCCCCAACAATAAGAATATCATACTTTTTCTTGACAGTAGGGAGAGGAAATTCAAAACCTCCAATAATAATAGTTGGAACTTTTCCAATAGAATTGATGCTATCAACTTGAGATTGTTTCCTTGGAAAGTGTACCGTATGCTTATTACCATTAACATGAAAAGTGACATTGCCTTTGTTGCAATCAATAACAGCCCCTGCAGTATTAAGAAAGGTCTACCAAGGATAATAGACATACTATCGTCCTCAGGAATATCAAGAATAACAAAGTCTGTTAAGATAGTGACATTTGCAACCACAACAGGCACATCCTCACAAATACCGACAGGTATAGCAGTTGATTTATCGGCCATTTGCAAAGATTTCAGTAGTGTCAACTTATTCAATTCAAGTCTATGATATAAAGAAAGAGGCATAACACTAACACCGGCTCTAAGATCACATAAAGCAGTTCTAACATAATTTCTTTCAATGGAGCATGGTATAGTTGGTACACCCGGATCTCCAAGTTTCTTTGGTATTCCACCCTTAAAAGTGTAATTAGCAAGCATGGTGGAAATTTCAGCTTCCGGTATCTTTCTTTTATTTGTGATGATATCCTTCATATACTTAGCATAAGGATTTACTTTCAGTATATTAGTTAAGCGCATACGTAAGAAAATAGGTCTAATCATTTTAGCAAAGCGCTCAAAATCCTCATCATCCTTTGTCTTGGATGGTTTAGGAGGAAAGGGCATGGGTTTCTGAACCCATGGTTCTCTTTCTCTACCATGCTTCCTAGCAACAAAATCTCTCTTATCATAATGTTGATTCTTTGATTGTGGGTTATCAAGATCAACAACAGGTTCAATCTCTACATCATTGTTTTTGATAGGTTGAGCATCAACATGAACATTATCATTAACATTATCATTAACATTATCACTAGGTTTATGTTCATCACCTGATTGTGTTTCAGCATTAGAAATAGAAATATCATTGGGATTCTGAGGTGTGTCTACAGTAGGTTCATTAGAAGCAAGCAAAGTCCTATCGTTTTTCTTTTTCTTCTTTTTTAGAAGAACTAGGTGCCTCTAGATTGTTTCTCTGAGAATCTTGCTCGATTCTCTTAGGGTGGCCTTCAGGATACAAAGGTTCATGAGTCATTCTACAAGTTCTAGTAGCCACTCTAACAGCAAAGTCATTTTTATTATTTAGTTCATCAAGCAAATCATTTTGAGCTTTAAGTACTTGCTCAGCTTGAGTAGCAACCATGGACGCATATTTGCTAATGAGCTTGAGTTCACTTTTAACTCTAGCCATATTATCGCTCACGCGTCCTATCTCGAAAGCATTATTCTTTAACTCTCTACCAACATAAGCATTAAAACTTTCTTGTCTAGCCATAAAGTCATCAAATTCATCTAAGCATGGGCTATGGAATTTAGTAGAGGGAATTTCAACTTTATCATATCTATAGAGAGAATTTACCTTTACTACCTGTGTCGGGTTATCAAGACAATGTGGTTCTTCAACAGGTGGTATATTAATACCATGTATTTCTTTAATAGGAGGTAAATTCTTAACATCTTCAGCTTTAATACCTTTTTCTTTCATTGATTTCTTTGCCTCTTGCATATCTTCAGGACTGAGAAATAAACACCTCTCTTCTTCGGAGTGGGTTTAGGAATAGGCTCAGGAGTTGGCTCAATTGGTTCAGGAATTGCCTCGGGAATTGGCTCAAGAAGAGTCCAATTATTTTCATTAGTCAACATATTATTCAATAATATTTCAGCTTCGTTGACTGTTCTTTCCCTAAAAACACTACCAGCACAACTATCCAAGTAGTCCTTGGAAGCATCGGTTAGTCCATTATAAAAGATATCAAGTATTTCATTTTTCTTAAGAGGATGATCAGGCAAAGCATTAAGTAACCGGAGAAGCCTCCCCCAAGCTTGTGGGAGACTCTCTTCTTTGATTTGCACAAAATTATATATTTCCCGCAAGGCAGCTTGTTTCTTATGAGCGGGAAAATATTTAGCAGAAAAGTAACAAATCATATCCTGGGGACTACGCACACAACCAGGAGCAAGAGAATTATACCAAGTCTTAGCATCACCCTTTAATGAGAACGGAAATATCTTAAGGATATAAAAATAGCGAGACTTCTCATCATTAGTAAATATGGTGGCTATATCATTCAACTTGGTAAGATGTGCCACAACAGTTTCAAATTCAAGGCCATAAAAAGGATCAGATTCAACTAAAGTAGTAATTTCAGGATCAACAGAGAATTCATAATCCTTATCAGTAACACAGATAGGTGAAGTAGCAAAAGCAGGGTCAGGTTTCATTCTTGCATTAAGAGACTGCTGCTTCCATTTAGCTAATAATTTCTTAAGATCATATCTATCATTGCAAGCAAAGATTTCCCTAGCAGCTTCTTCATTCATAACATAATCCTCAGGAACAACATGCAATACATAATCATTGGGAGAACCTTCATCATCACTATCATCAATAATAGCATCTTCAATAATTTCATTCCCCCTAACTCTAGCAAGTTGTTCATCAAGAAATTCACCTAATGGTAAAGTAGTATCAAGCATAGAAGTAGTTTCATCATGCATAGCAGAAGTGGCATCATCAATAACATGCGACATATCAGAATTCATAGCAGTAGCAGGTTTAGGTGTCGCAAGTTTACTAATAACAGAAGGAGAATCTAGTGCAAAGCTAGATGGCAGTTCCTTACCTCCCCTCGTAGTTGAGGGCAAAATCTTGGTTCTGTCGTCTTTCAAGTTCTTCATAGTGATCAACAGATATAAATCCCAAGTGACTCAGAGAATAGAGCTATGCTCCCCGGCAACGGCGCCAGAAATTAGTCTTGATAACCCACAAGTGTAGGGGATCGCAACAGCTTTCGAGGGTTCAACCCAAATTTATTGATTCGACACAAGGGGAGCCAAAGAATATTCTTGAGTATTAGCAGTTGAGTTGTCAATTCAACCACACCTGGATAACTTAGTATCTGCAGCAAAGTATTTAGTAGCAAAGTAGTATGATAATAAAGGTAACGGTAGCAAAAGTAAAGATAATAGTTTTTGGGTTTTTGTAGTAGTTGTAACAGTAGTAACGGAAAAGTAAATAAGCGAAGAACAATATATGAAAAGCTCATAGGCAATGGACCAGTGATGGATAATTATGCCGGATGCGATTCCTCATGTAATAGCTATAACATAGGGTGACACAGAACTAGCTCCAGTTCATCAATGTAATGTAGGCATGTATTTCGTAAATAGTCATGCGTGCTTATGGAAAAGAACTTGCATGACATCTTTTGTCCTACCCTCCCGTGGCAGCGGGGTCCTAGCGGAAACTAAGGGATATTAAGACCTCCTGTTAATAGAGAACCGGAACAAAGCATTAGCACATAGTGAATACATGAACTCCTCAAACTACGGTCAGCACCGAGAAGTATCCCGATTATTGTCACTTCGGGGTTGTCGGATCATAACACATAATAGGTGACTATAGAATTGCAAGATAGGATCAAGAACACAGATATATTCATGAAAACATAATAGGTTCAGATCTGAAATCATGGCACTCGGGCCCTAGTGACAAGCATTAAGCATAGCAAAGTCATAGCAACATCAATCTCAGAATACAGTGGATACTAGGGATCAAACCCTAACAAAACTAACTTGATTACATGGTAAATCTCATCCAACCCATCACCGTCCAGCAAGCCTACGATGGAATTACTCACGCACGGCGGTGAGCATCATGAAATTTGTGATGGAGGATGGTTGATGATGACGACGGCGACGAATCCCCCTCTCCGGAGCCCCGAACGGACTCCAGATGAGCCCTCCCGAGAGAGATTAGGGCTTGGCGGTGGCTCCGTGTCATAAAATGCGATGAAACTTTCTCTCTGATTTTTTTCTCCCCGAACGTGAATATATGTAGTTGGAGTTGAGGTCGGGGGAGGTCCAGGGGGCCCACGAGATAGGGGGCGCGCCCTATAGGGGGGGGGCGCCCCCTGTCTCATGGATAGGGTGTGGGCCCCCTGGTGTATTTCTTTCGCCCAGAAATTCTTATTAATTCCAAAAAGTGCCTCCGTGGATTTCAAGGACATTCCGAGAACTTTTCTTTTCTACACATAAAACAACATCATGGCAGTTGTGCTGAAAACAGCGTCAGTCCGGGTTAGTTTCATTCAAATCATGCAAGTTAGAGTCCAAAACAAGGGCAAAAGTGTTTGGAAAAGTAGATACGTTGGAGACATATTAATATACCCATATCCGCTCAAATCATATGTGAAGGTGAGAAAATAACGATACCCGTCGCGAGCCTCAACATTTATTGGACCACATACATCAGTATGTATGATTTCCAACAAATCAGTTGCTCGCTCCATAGTTCTGGAGAATGGCGTTTTAGTCGTCTTGCCCATGAGGCATGGTTCGCAAGTACCAAGTGATTCATAATCAAGTGATTCCAAAAGTCCATTAGTATGGAGTTTCTTCATGCGCTTTACACCAATATGACCTAAACGACAGTGCCACAAATAAGTTGCACTATGATTATCAACTCTGCATCTTTTGGCTTCAACATTATGAATATGTGTATCAATACTATCGAGATTCATTAAAAATAGACCACTCTTTAAGGGTGCATGACCATAAAAGATATTACTCATATAAATAGAACAACCATTATTCTCAGATTTAAATGAATAACCGTCTCGCGTCGAACAAGATCCAGATATAATGTTCATGCTCAACGCTGGCAGCAAATAACAATTATTTAGGTCTAAAACTAGATGTAGAGGTAGCGTGCCGACAGCGATCACATCGACTTTGGAACCATTTCCCACGCGCATCGTCACCTCGTCCTTAGCCAGTGTCCGCTTAATCTATAGTCCCTGTTTCGAGTTGCAAATATTAGCAACAGAACTAGTATCAATACCCAGGTGCTACTGCGAGCTATGGTAAGGTACGCATCAATAACATGTATATCACATATACCTTTGTTCACCTTGCCAGGCTTCTTATCCGCCAAATACTTGGGGCAGTTCCGCTTCCAGTGACCAATATGCTTGCAGTAGAAGCACTCTGTCTCAGGCTAAGGTCCAGACTTGGGTTTCTTCTCTTGAGCAGCAACTTGTTTGCTGTTCTTCTTGAAGTCCCCCTTCTTTTTCCCTTTGCCCTTTTTCTTGAAACTGGTGGTCTTATTGACCATCAACACTTGATGCTCCTTCTTGATTTCTACCTCCACAGCCTTTAGCATTGCGAAGAGCTCGGGAATTGTCTTATCCATCCCTTGCATATTATAGTTCATCATGAAGCTCTTGTAGCTTGGTGATTGAAGAATTCTGTCAATGACGCTATCATCCAGAAGATTAACTCCCAGTTGAATCAAGTGATTGTTATACCTAGACATTCTGAGTATATGCTCACTAACAGAACTATTCTCCTCCATCTTTTAGCTGTAGAACTTACTGGAGACTTCATATCTCTCAATCTGGGCATTTGCTTGAAATATTAACTTCAACTCCTAGAAAATCACATATGCTCCATGACGTTCAAAACGTCGTTGAAGTCCCGGTTCTAAGCCGTAAAGCATGGCACACTGAACTATCGAGTAGTCACCAGCTTTGCTCTGCCTTCACAACATCTGGTGTTGCTCCTGCAGCAGGTTTGGCACCTAGCGGTGCTTCTAGGACGTAATTCTTCTGTGCAGCAATGAGGATAATCCTCAGGTTATGGACCTAGTCCGTGTAATTGCTACCCTCATCTTTCAACTTAATCATATTACTTAAGAACTCCCACTTAGATAGACATCCCTCTAATCATCTAAGTGATCACGTGATCCAAATCAACTAAATCATAACCGATCATCACGTGAAATGGAGTAGTTTTCAATGGTGAACATCACTATGTTGATCATATCTACTATATGATTCACGCTCGACCTTTCAGCCTCAGTGTTCCGAGGCCATATCTGCATATGCTAGGCTCGTCAAGTTTAACCTGAGTATTCTGTGTGTGCAAAACTGGCTTGCACCCGTTGTAGATGGACGTAGAGCTTATCACACCCGATCATCACATGGTGTCTGGGCACTACGAACTTTGGCAATGGTGCATACTCAGGGAGAACACTTTTATCTTGAAATTTAGTGAGAGGTCATCTTATAATGCTACCGTCAATCAAAGCAAGATAAGATGCATAAAAGATAAACATCACATGCAATCAATATAAGTGATATGATATGGCCATCATCATCTTGTGCTTGTGATCTCCATCTCCGAAGCACCGTCATGATCACCATCGTCACCGACACGACACCTTGATCTCCATCATAGCATCATTGTCGTCTCACCAACTATTGCTTATACGACTATCACTACTTCTTAGTGATAAAGTAAAGCAATTACAGGGCGATTGCATTGCATACAATAAAGCGACAACCATATGGCTCCTGCCAATTGCCGATAACTCGGTTACAAAACATGATCATCTCATACAATAAAATATAGCATCATGCCTTGACCATATCACATCACAACATGCCCTGCAAAAACAAGTTAGACGTCCTCTACTTTGTTGTTGCAAGTTTTACGTGGCTACTATGGGCTGAGCAAGAAGCGTTCTTACCTACGCTTCCAAACCACAACGATAGTTCGTCAAGTTAGTGATGTTTTAACCTTCTCAAGGACCGGGCGTAGCCACACTCGGTTCAACTAAAGTTGGAGAAATTGACACCCGCCAGCCACCTGTGTTAATCACGTCGGTAGAACCAGTCTCGCGTAAGCGTACGCGTAATGTCGGTCCGGGCCGCTTCATCCAACAATACCGCCGAACCAAAGTATGACATGCTGGTAAGCAGTATGACTTGTATCGCCCACAGCTCACTTGTGTTCTACTCGTGCATATAACATCTACGCAAAAAACCTGGCTCGGATGCCACTGTTGGGCAACGTAGTAATTTCAAAAAATTTCCTACGCACACGCAAGATAAGGGTGATGCATAGCAACGAGAGGGGAGAGTGTGTCCACGTACCCTCGTAGACCGAAGGCGGAAGCGTTAGCACAACGCGGTTGATGTAGTCGTACATATTCATGATCCGACTGATCAAGTGCCGAACGCACGGCACCTCCGAGTTCTTGCACACGTTCAGCTTGATGATGTCCCTCGAACTCCGATCCAGCCGAGCTTCGAGGGAGAGTTCCTTCAGCACGACGGCATGGTGACGATGATGATGTTCTACCGACGTCAGGCTTAGCCTAAGCATCACTACGATATTATCGAGGAGGACTACGGTGGAGGGGGGCACCGCACACGGCTAAGAGATCAATGATCAATTGTTGTGTCTATGGGGTGCCCCCCTCCCCCGTATATAAAGGAGTGGAGGAGGGGGCCGGACAAGGGGAGGAGGCGCGCCCAAGGGGAGAGTCCTACTCTCACCGGGAGTAGGACTCCTCCTTTTCCTATTTGGAGAGGGAGAGGGAAGGAAGAGGAAGGAGGGAGGAAGGAAAGGGGGGCCGGCCCCCTTCCCAATTCGGATTGGGCTTGGGGGGGGGCTCCCCCTCCCTTGCTCCTTTCCCCTCCTTTCCACTAAAGCCCATTAAGGCCCATATACCTTCCGGGGGGTTCCGATAACCTCCCGGAGCTCCTGTATTGTCCCAATCTCACCCGGAACCATTCCGGTGTCCAAATATAGTCGTCCAATATATCGATCTTTATGTCTCGACCATTTTGAGACTCCTCGTCATGTCCATGATCACATCCGGGACTCCGAACTACCTCTGATACATCAAAACACATAAACTCATGATATAACCGTCATCTAACTTTAAGCGTGCGGACCCTACGAGTTCGAGAACTATGTAGACATGACTGAGACACGTCTCCGGTCAATAACCAATAATGGAACCTGGATGCTCATATTGGCTCCCACATATTCTATGAAGATCTTTATCGGTCAAACCGCATAACAACATACGTTGTTCCATTTGTCATCGATATGTTACTTGCCCGAGATTCGATCGTCGGTATCTCAATACCTAGTTCAATCTCGTTACCGGCAAGTGTCTTTACTCGTTATGTAATGCATCATCCCGTAACTAACTCATTAGCTACATTGCTTGCAAGGCTTATAATGATGTGCATTACCGAGAGGGCCCAGAGATACCTCTCCGACAATCGGAGTGACAAATCCTAATCTTGAAATACGTCAACTCAATAAGTACCTTTGGAGACACCTGTAGAGCCCCTTTATAATCACACAGTTACGTTGTGACGTTTGGTAGCACACAAAATGTTCCTCCGGTAAGCGGGAGTTACATAGTCTCATAGTCATAGGAACATGTATAAGTCATGAAGAAAGTAATAGCAACATACTAAACGATCTAGTGCTAAGCTAACGAAATGGGTCAAGTCAATCACATCATTCTCCTAATGATGTGATCCCGTTAATCAAATGACAACTCATGTCTATGGTCAGGAAACTTAACCATCTTTGATTCACGAGCTAGTCAAGTAGAGGCATACTAGTGACACTATGTTTGTCTTTATATTCACACATGTATTATGTTTTCGGGTAATACAATTCTAGCATGAATAATAAACATTTATCTTGATACGAGGAAATAAATAATAACTTTATTATTGCCTCTAGGGCATCTTTGCTTCATGAATATACATTGTACACGAGTATATATTAAAAAGTATGCAAGTTACCTCCGTTCATGCATGGTTCCAGATATAATCTCCTTGGTTTGCAAAAAAAAGTTAGACATGCGTATGAATATAACATGTTCAAACGCACAAAAAAGATTGATGCCCCCTTTTAGATCTGATTTACAAATGCCATTATCTCGGGTTCAAATAGATGAATTCACTTCCTATGAATTCGAATCTTCAAAACCCCCTTTATGTTGAATTCAACATGTATTCTATTTCGTAGCTAGCAATTTGGAATGTATCCATGTAAGTGACAAATGTATAAAGTGCTTCACACTAACAACATGGAGTGCACTAATTAATGTTTGTATATGAATTGCAAAAGCAATGCATTGCCTGGATTTCAAACCAGTCTCACTCTATGGATCGGTAATATGAAATAAACACATGCACATGCTAGAATTCAATAGAGTATGAGTGTCTGATAGACCGATTTTTGTTCATACGCAAATTGCAAAATTCATGATCTCATCCAAAAATAATAATGCCATTTATATTTTAATTTAATGCGTAGAACCGCCTTTTATATGTAGATGCACTATGCCTCAGCCCGTTTTCACAAACGTGCTATATAACTCTCTATCTAACGCACAAGTGCACACACTTTATATGCATCAACATTTCTCTTTCACACATGCTCACAATCTCTCCCGGGGTGTCGGGGTGTCTCACGCACATGCTCTCTCTCTCTCTCTCTCTCTCTCTCTCTCTGATCTCCCACACGCACATTATCTTTAGGCCTCTCTCGCACACTTTGCCCCCCCCATAGACACACCTCTCTCTTAGTAGTTAGCAGATATGATTCCATCAGATCATTCGGTAGGATATCCCCGACTGTTAGGCTGGATGGTAATACGAGGAAAAGTTTTACCCTAGTTCAGACCCTTGCAGTTGAGGAAAAAGCCTACTCTTGGTACTGTATATTAGTGATATGGGTGTGTACAAAGTACACGTGAATACCAGGCATTGTGCGTGTGTGTATACTATCGACGAACTAGCCCCCAGGCTTCTATAACATACTCGGGGCCTAGGGTTACAAATCATATATAGTCGGCTTATCACCAGTGGGGATAGAGTCCTCCACGACTCTGGTAGCTTCGTGTTGTACGCCGAGTCCTCCACATGGGTCTTCGTATAGTGCGTCCTGGTCCAACCTATGTGGCGCAGGATGGAACCGATCCATGAGTCCTCATGTTGACCCACCACAACTAGAAATGATGTGCCCACCCCAACTAGAAATGATGTGCCCACCACACCACACACGCAATCGGCCACTACGAAAATAATCATATACAATAGTACAATTTTATACATGAAAGTTAATTGCATGGTGCATCCAAAAATATTTGTTTTGCATTGTGAATGTTTATATTTTCCCCTAAAATATTAGTCACGGGAAAGAGAAACGAATGGCATATCTCTCCTTGTCTCCACCGGACACCCCCTCTTTCTATAACACTTTCACGTACGCACACAAACTATCTCTCGGCCCTCTAAAAGTATGCATGCCCATGACACATTCACACGTGACGGTCACTGTATTTCAAGAGAAAGTACTATACAGTCACTAGACTTCAGAAAATATGCTCATTACGATCAATGTATACATTCTCGTGGTGATGATACAATATCTAGCTCACAATACGTCTCCGTATTTTGTTGATGACACTGACGGACTTTGTATATTATGCATGCTCCATATTTTGTTGACGACACTTACGGTCATTGTATTTGAAGCGAAAGCACGATATGGTCACTGGACTTTAGAATAAGCTCATCACAGTCACCACATACATTTTGTGGTGCTAACCAACCTGTGGTTGGATGGTTAGGAGCACAATGGTTTCTCGGCCGACCAGGGTTAAAGTCCTGGTGCTCGCATTTATCCTGGGTTAATTTCAGTATTTTTTGGCGATGTGTGTTCAGTGGGAGGAGATGTTACACTCGACTACGAGGCACCTATGGTGACTTCGTAAAATCTCAAGATCATATGCTGGCTCACTCTCTCGAAGGTGCTCATAGGGGTAGGGTCTACGTGTGTGCGCTTATGGCGGTGAGTGCTTGCGCATATACATGAGCCCTTGCGTCTGTACGGTGTTAAAAAAATACATGTCATGATTATACGGTCACTGGCTCACCCGTACAACTCTGTATTTTGTTGATGACAGAATCAATTGACTAGTCAAACGTTCCACGTGGCGCAACTAGTGTTGCACCATTGGGGCGCGTAACCGTGAGGCCCACCTGCCAGCGCGTATATGAAAGAAAGAAATGGTAGTTTTTGAGTCTGTACTGTGTTAATAAAATACATTTTAGGGTGATCATACGGTACTAGCTCACCATAAAGCTCCATAATTTGTTGATGACACGATCAATTGACCAGTCAAACGGTCCACACTCAGCAGCGCACATTACCTTAGGGCCCACCCGTCAGCGTGTATATGAAGGACAGAAATGGTAATAAATTAGTGGTCGGTGGGGATTCGGAGTCGTGAGACCTCTGGTTGACAGTCGCCGGTGGTGGGGGCGCGGTGATTGGGCGGTGGCGTGGGGATCACCGGAGAAAAAGCTCAGCGCGGGGGCTCTAGAGGGATGGTCGGGGCAGCGGTGGACCGACGGTGGGGAGTGGTTTTGGGGCGGCGTGACGGCACGCCCCAGACGTGGGCGGCGGGGGCCAGCGGTTCGGCCGGTGCTGGCTGGCAGCTCAGGGGGTGGAGGTTGAGGATAAACTAGAGGCCCTTGATTTCATATCCAACGGCTAGAAAATCTACTGAGAAGAGATGGAAATGTCAGAAGACTGACATGTAGCCTCACCCCGCACGTACACATGCACACACGCAACACTCGCACGAACACACGCATGCAGGCAGGCGTGCAACACTGACACATACACATAACGAACACACGCACGCATGAAGGCGTGCAACACTGGCACGTACACATGCACTCATGAACACACGCACATACGCACACATGCATGCAACCCTGAAACGCACACATGCACGCACAAAACACTCACGCGCCTGCATGCACACAACACACGACGCAAGACACACACTCAACCTATACGTGCATGCACCCTTTGTTAAGGACATGGATTGTTACGGGTATTAATCAATCTTATCTGTGATAAGCAGAACATTGATGTTTGTAGCGGTCTTTATGAATCACAACGTATCAAACAGGCTATCAACGTATATATGAAAATTTTAAAATTCTCTTACATTATATAGTAGGCTTATCTACA
Source organism: Triticum aestivum (assembly GCF_018294505.1). Taxonomy (NCBI): domain Eukaryota; kingdom Viridiplantae; phylum Streptophyta; class Magnoliopsida; order Poales; family Poaceae; genus Triticum; species Triticum aestivum. The sequence continues at coordinate 342,138,349 of NC_057810.1, forward strand.
TAAAATAGATGACGTCACACTCAATGAACAATCATCAGTTTCTGAAATGCCCGCTTCTGACTGCCCTGGCCCACCAAAAGTTCCTCTGCCCCTGCATTGGGTCACTGACATGCAGGCCATGTACCCAAAGAGCCCACACGTTAGTGGAAGAACGACGCGGTGTCGTATGTTAGAGTCAAGGGCGCCACTCGCTGCACGCCCGGCTGAACACGCCTCCTTGCCGCATTCAAATGCCTCCTTGCCGCATTCAAACGCCTCCATGGAACCCGCCCGTGTGGAAGCCGAGAAACCCACTCTGGACACACGTTCATTCATGACCGGGCCAACATTAAATGCAACGCCGACCGAGCTCCTCCCGTCCATCGTCTATTTAATCTCCTATTTAAATGAGGCCAAACATCAGCCAAGAATCGCACACCTCTGCCGCTCCCCTATCTCCTCCTTCACCATTTTGTCAACTCTTACAATGGCTTGTGAAGAGTAGTTATCCTGCATCCAAGCCGGCTAGGTGGCCCGTCGAGCCCGCCGGATATGAGCTATGCAGCTCGCCGATCCACCTCCCTTCCCCCGCCCGACGGAGCCAGTTGCCGCCCAAGCCGGCGCGCGGTTCAGCAACTCACCGCTCCAGGCCAGCTCGACGAGGAGTGGCGCACGGGCGTCCTTGCTGCCATCCATGCCACCGCCTCGTACCGCACCTCCCGTTTCTGCGACCGCGTCTCCCATTTCTATGGCCGAGACTCCCATGCTGGCGGCCGTGCCATGCAAGCAGTGACAGAAGCCAGGTGCACGGAGAGCAACGAGTCGGTGGCCAGCGCCTCCGCATCCGCCGCCATCATCGAGGAGAAGTAGAACACGGGAGGCCGCCGCCGCTTGGGTCCCATGAAGGCCACTTTGGAGGCGACGCTAGCGTACACATCAGGTGTCTTGCCGGATCCTTTTATTGCGAGGACCTTCGTCGACCCCACATGGGCTCCACGGAAGCGGAGAAGCCCCCTTCCACCATCATCTTGGGCATCAGCCAACGATATCAGTTGGGTAGTGGGGAAGCGAGCCATCCTTTGCACTGAAGCATATACCTCTGGGGCTCCCGACAGTCCGGTGATCGTGCTGCCGGACATGAGGAACACAAATGGATCGGCGGGCGACCATTTAGGCCGGTATTATATACCTGTGCTATCCAGAACTAGCACCGTGTAGTTCATTTGAATGTAATGAATTCCGCCATGTTTGTATGAAAATTTGGTATTTTATATGATTTTCGTCGTTGTTTATATGAAATATCACCGTGTTTGCATGAATTTCGTCCGGTTGGTTGAGTTGCTGTCATAATGTGTGCGGATACGGTTGGATGGCGTAATTTGTAGGTCATCGGTCGTTCTGCGGCTGGCCGCGGCGGCGTGGTGGGACAAAAAAAGCACAGCTCGTGCGAGCTCATCTCCAACGTGCGCGCTGGAGGATGCATGAGCACCCGAGCCATTCCCCGTTCATCGGTGAAAAAGGCACCGGTGGACAAAAGGGTCACCAATATTTTGGCTACCCAGGGCAAGATCCAAACAGCCCCTCCCAGCAGATTCAAACCCCTCGTTCACCGTGAAATTTTGACATGTGTTGTTTTCATGGACTAGCAAGATGCCCGTGCATTGCACGAAACATCAAGATGCATTTTTTTACAAAACACCTGTTGTGATTGACACACGCAGGAGTAATCCCATGTGTAAAAACTAATGATATCTCTAGAATTTTATCGGAAAAATGGTATCTTGAGAATTTTATCAAAAAAATGGTATCTCGAGAAAGATGAGAGATAAGGTGAGAAGGAGTGGGGCTTGGTGGTGACTGGTGGTCGGACTGGGCGGAGGCATGGGGATGGACGACGCATTATGTCTAGGTTTGTGTCTCTCTCACACACACACGCACATAGGTCGTGGACGTGCACGAAGAGAAGAGGTGCACGCATGACGCACGTACTCCCATCTCTTTCCCAACCACACCCGCGTGGGTACACGATGGAGCTCATTTCTGTACGAAAAGGCAGCCCACATGGTAATTTGACACGTATACTGGTTGTCCACTTGATGGAGCATCGTCTATCACGGGTGAACAAACAAATTGCGACTTGACGCGTTATGTTAAAAAGGAGGCAAACCATGTGGGGCCTACCTTAGAGGCAAGACTCTATACATTGGAGTACTTTTTATGTTTCCCGTCAACTCGCAAAATGAGGAGAAGCTTGCTTAGTATGACGTCTCCCCCGCCCACGGGCGCGGTGGCTTGCATGATGAGGTGAAGCTCCCTTACTAGTATGCCTTATGCCCGCTCCCTCGCCCACGCGCGCAGTGGCTCACAGGACAAGGAGAAAATTTTATTACTCCCTCCGTTTACTCCTTGTCCCTACCTTGGTTAGAGAGATTATCATATTGTTTGAAGTATATGTCCTTTAGTACTCCTTCCATTTACTTATACAAGGCCACTATAAAAAAATACATTTTGCATCTATATAAGGCCACAAATAATAATCAAGACAAAAGTTACCACTCCCTCATTTCCAGTTTATGGCTCAATTTCAAAATCTCTCCAACCAAGGTAGACGGTGAGTGGTGGAATTAATTTTGTAGTTTGCACAAGTAATTAGTATGCTCGTTTTTCTCAAGAAGTTATGTTTACCGAGGCATTAATTAGAATGAATGCATGCATGACCACTAAATTTCCGTGAACTTCTACATGCATTGGTGAGTTTTCTCTTGACACTGCTTGCACCAGGTGATTAACGCACCTCGAAATCCAACATGTGATGGTACTACTACTACTAGTAGAATTGAGACTTATAAAATGGAAAAACGATTTTTTAGATGAGCCCTATAAACCGGAAAGGAGGGAGTAGTAAGTAGTACTACCTCCATAGTGGGTACATACTCCGTAAAATCAGATTTTTGCAAAACTAAGTCGCTCAACCTTTATATGCTTGTTTCCTTTCCTGCCTCCTTGCCTCGAACAAACTATGCCAAACTCCCCTAGCTGCCGCGCGGGAAAAGACCCGCCCTCGCCTATTTTTAGTCCGGGTTTGTACCAATGGATCGCACGAAGTAGCAAAAACCAAGTCGTGTCTTGTACTCCTCCGTTGACGCTCGCTTTCATGAATTCTGTACTTCCTATCACCGACATGTGGGACATATAGCAACCAGGCCGATGTGTCATGCTCCAAATAAGAGTGTAGAACAGCAGGGGGCGCACCCCAATCGTACCGCTCCAGTAGTAGTAATAAGCAATGAGACGTCGAATCACAATGCCGCACCTTCCCAGACGGAAGAAGCAACCATTATTTCACACTTCGCTTCAAGAAAACCACGTACTATTGCTTCTGCCATTGTTCTACCTCAAGAGGGGCACACGCATCACCTTGATACATCATGACACGTGGGACCGCATGACAGGCCATGCTCCCCCGCTCATCTCTCGGTAAAATCACCTCATTTTTACTACTTCCTCCGTATCGGTTTACAGGGCATGCACGTTGTTCTAGGTTGAGAATTTAACTGGCTATATATGTGATGAACAGTATACGTTTAGAAACTACATCCGCTTAAGAATCCAATGATATACTTTTTGTGACATAGTAACTCATATTTAGTTAGTCAAATGGACAACCTAGAACTACGTGCACGCCCTATAAATCGAGATGAAGAGGGTAGTACAGTATGTACCTTTTTAGATCAATATAGTCGGGATTCACCAAGGAGCAAAACCAAGTGGTAGGTTGCTCCTGTCGTGTTGGCGTAGCAACTCAAGAAGGGACAGTCTGCACATGAAATGGCGACACACTTAACAGGACCCCTTTGGCCGACATGTGGCTCATCCACCGTCTTGTTCCACGTGCGATGCACCAAATTATAGTTTGGAGCAGCGGTTGGACTTGGAGGCACCCCGGTGGTAGCGCCGCAGTAGTAGTAAATGAGCGATGAGGGGTCAAATCACAAAGCCCCACCTTTCCTGCATTAGGCTGGATGTACGAAGCAACCATCATTTCACTCTAGGGCGCAAGATCATAAAGAAAAGAGAAAACCAATGATGTGTGTGGCAGCTACGTAGGGCACCCTAGGGTAGGGGCCTCCACTACAAATCCTTTTTTTAAAGCGCCTCCACTAAAAATCTGCTTCTTCCTCGTCCTCTTGAAGAAACCAATGATGCGTGCAGTGGTAGGGTTTGTAGGAGTACTACGGCGTGCGGGGCCATGTCGTAGTAAACGGGAGAGGGATTGAGTTCGAGTCAACGCCTTAATATGTGTTGGTCGCTTGGTTTGACGGGAACGAGGCAGCATTTTGGGTTCGGGGACCAATGGAGATATACATACAAAAATTGTGGACGTAGGTTCGACCGAAAGGCAATGGTGCATGGGCCCTGGATTTTGATATACCCGCGGCCGCGTGAAATTTGCTACTCTACTCAAAACTAGTAAGGTACACATGCACTGAACGCATGAAACCAAATTATGAATAAATACACACTATAGCATGTAAAGCTTTGATTCATATATGCATGATGTAGATGTTCGTTTAGTTCTTATAGTTCATCTCATTCAAAATCAATTAGTTTTATCAAAATGTTAAGATTCATGGGGTTGTGCATTGTAAAGCATAAAGTAAAAAACAAATAATGGCAATTCATTTAGAAAAAAAGTTTGGCCAATTATGATACGGAAGATTCTAGAACAAAGGAGAAGTGCTTGTGTTTTGAGGTTTGTGCATTATGCTTAAGTTCAACCATGGAGTCTTCTAAATTGTACATGTGGCAGAATTTGGTGGAATGTTGATGATATCCAATGACCAGTAGTGCTCGGATTTGCCATCTCTGCACTGTCGGATTAGCTTCATCCAACGACCATCTTTCAAAGTTATTCGCACACTATATAGGGGTATAGATAATGCATAAAAGTTCCTCCAAAAACATCTATAACTAAAGAGAAAAAATGAATTGCAGTTAAAGAATGACATTTCTAACAAAAATGTGAATGTGAACTACATATGTGTGCACGTGACCAGCACATACATTGTCAATACAAAATTTAATGCAAGAAATAACTTATGAGTAACATGCACGAATTGATGATGTGGTGCTTGCATGCATAGAGTACAAAAACAATGTGATTTATGACTTGCATGCATGACGTGTTCTTGTGGCATGTCTTGGAAAAAAGCTACTAGTGGGTTGTACTAGCTATTTAGGAATAGAAGATGTATACATGGAAGTTGTAGGGAAAGAGATGACATGGAGTATCTCAATTCCTATGAGTAGAGATTGGAAAAAAGATGTCATTTGGTTCACATCATAGGAACTTTTCTATTGAATCTAGAGATGACATGTATCTCAATTCCTATGAGGAGGGATTAGAAAAGAGATGTCATTTGGTTCACATCATAGGAACTTTTCTATTGAATATACGCTAATTTTTATTTTCCTTTTAAATTATGGGAGTACAGGAATCCATTCATATGAACCAACTGGATCTAAAGCTATAAAAATGATATCATGTTTATTTCCTTTGAAATGTGGAGTATATGAATCTATTCCTATGAACCAATTGACTCTAAAGGAAAAAATCCTATAAAAATCATATCATATAGAGTTCCTATGATATTCCTCCACACCAAAGGATGGTTGAAATTGCTGCAGGTGATATGATGGTCTTTCTTTGTAGACTCCTCCCCCATCTTTATAGTTACCTCTCGAAGATGAATGAAATGATATATACTCGGTAATCTATACGTGCATTTTGGTACACGAAAACTCAATAAAAGTTTGCGAGGTTTGAGTTTTCAATAAAGCTATATGCACTGCATTGGAACGGAGGGAGGAGCATACGGCAGTTGCTAACAGTCACGTGGAAGATTTGTGTGTAGGAGGAGTGGCTGTTCTGTTAAATGACATGGCAAAACTGACACTGCGGGATGCTGATCTAACGGTTCTTACGCCGTTCGTCTGGAAAAGGCTTGTGGCGCGTTTGTCGGATAATGATTTACGGACACATGCATTGCATTGATACGTTCCCCCTCGCTCTCACGCACACAAGCACCCTCACGAGTCACGAATCTCCCGAGTCCTCTCGCACCCACCGTCTATCTGCAGGTAGACGTCATACACATATGTGCTATTCACACCCTACGCTCAGAACTTCTAAAAAACAAAAGACGTCGCGCACATTTTATTTTAGCTCACACGTCACACACTTATACTATTACTCTTGTGGCGAACGTTCTTTGGGCATTGTATATTGTACTCTCACAAAGAGAAGCGGTGCACGCACGCACTAGTTCTCTCACACCCACTCGCGGGTACACGTAGGAGCGCATTTTTTTGAAGCTGGTACAACAAAATCACTCCACTATATATATATATAAGCAGGAGCCTTAGCGCTTGCTTTACTAGGGTTCCTCTCTTTCACTCTCTCATGCTCTCCAGATCTAAGCAAGACATAGGTAGCCACACACTCTCTCTGCTCACGGCTGGTCACAAATCCGGCCGGACCACCTCGACCGGGGCAGGGGTGTAGGTACATCGTTCACGCTGTCGTCATTGGTGAGGGAGGATACCAACGGCTGCCCGCGCGTCCCGATCGGCGGCGGTGCCGTTCTCTCTGAGAGAGCGCCAGCTCGGGAGGGCCTCCGACCCCTTCTTCCTCCCTGCGGTATTGTGGCCAAGATACGGCCTCCGGACGCCGTCTTTGCCACATGCCGATGACCCTCAGGTATATATTCCTTCAAAACCTGCCTTGCTCTACTGCCCCAGCTCCCCAGTTGGCTGCGTGTGGATCTTTTTCTACTTCATCGGCTATTCCAAAGCCACCTAGACTTTAATTATTATTAGAGGTAAACCTAGTTCATAAAGTCAGCTCTAAGAGTTGGTTCAAACACGGAAGAAAGTGGGAAAGTTGTAGCATGAATCTAGGACTTGGTTCTAAGAGGAAACGGGGGAAAGTAGTAGATACTGGCTACCCAACCGGTCTCTTGGTTGAAAAGGCGAAGAAAGCATGGTGGATGGCGAAGGGTGGAGGGAAATGGACCTGTCTCTTGGTTGAAAAGGAAAGAAAGTGAGGGTGTTGGGGGACAACACAAATGAGAATGAGCAGGTCTAGATTTCCTGTGCTCACATACAAAAATGTCGCCGAGGAGATAAAAAATGGGACAAATGCAAACATGCTGCCTGAGTGTTTGCCGCTCTCGGCAACCACATCTGCCTCACCACTTTATGCCCCTGCTATCCCTACACCCATATCGCTACTGTTAGTGTAAAATCACATGAAGCATTAAGCAATGCCACCTAATGTCACTATAAGTAATGGTCTAGTGCATCGATAAATTGAAGCAATTTCACCACCATTTTATGAATTGCTTCCGTCTTGCTTTATTTCCCATGAATTGTGTTTTTGCAGTTACACTTAAATCTCACACCGCTAATTAACATTGCTTCATCCCAGTGGAAACTGCACAAATTTGATTGCACATTTACTGACCATGTGCTACTCTCATGACAGTAATACTAATGCTATTGTTCTGCATGTTAATCTAGTGGAGTGTTGATGTGATGTGATGCTACATACTTAAGGGCACTTCCATACTGTAAATCTAGTGCCAATTATAACACAATAGATGCCGCTGTTAATCATATGCCACTGCAAATATTTTTCACTGTTTAAATAACCGTATTTCATATTTGCGCAAACAGGGATGTCTGCCTTGATATCGTTTCTATCTGCGGAATCAAAAGTACAGACCTTAGTTTTAGTACAACTGCACAAAATGAGATGGCTATTCCTAGCTGCCGTCCTCTAACCACCAGTGTTCAAGGTATTCCTACATTGGTAGTAACTAGGTAGAATGACCAACGCATTCTAAAAGAAGCTAATTCATACATTTTACTTCATGATTGCAGTGCAGGGACGAGCGAAAACAACTACATCCTGCAAATAGCGGTGCTTAATTTAATGGAATGCACAAGAATTTCAGCTGGTCAGTACACTGCATGGTTCAGTTCAGCATTCCAGCTGAGAACACAATTATAATTGGTTATTCTGGAATGAGAGAACCTAACCCTGGATGGTGGCAACAAGAAAAAACTTGAGTGAACTCTAGGAAATTTAAGCTTGCCGGGAGGCCTTTTGCTCAGAGAATCCTTGCTTGTTTTTTCCTGATTTGTAAACCTTCTCACAACTTTGTCTTTTGTTGTAAACTAGTATATGTTTGTTATGTTCTATGAATCATTGATATGTATAAAATTGCTTAACTTCTGCTTTTCAAGTTTTTTATGAAGCCGAATTTAATGTGAGTGTTCCACATGAACGCTGGACTAGTGTGTGAACATTTGGAATTTACATAGTGGCCTCAGTTAACTGCATGAACCACTGTAACAATATACATAGTTTCTTATATGTCAGACATCAGATTGTTGATTGTTAGCTGGTCGATATCCTAGTGTTGAAGCGAGCGAGCCAATGTGCCGTGTTTTCAACAACTGCTTACAAGTGGGGTAGCACCAACAGTGTTTACAAGTACTTATGTATACGTTGGCGCACAGTTCTCGAACGAGTACTCTATTTCATCAAACACACACTACTCGTATGATAAACCGTGACAACTTATGTCTTACCATGCCATATTCATGAAAAAACTAGTGAGGACGCATCTGTTTCGGCAACAATTACGATGGTTCTCACATGATTCACAGGCACAGAAAAGTAGCAGCAGTTCCCATAGACGGATTCAAACAGAGTACTACCCCAGAGGGCTCGATAACAGGCAAGGTTCGGATAATTAGACACAATCCAAACTACTATTAAACACTAGCTGGGGCAACTATTTCATGCCTTGATCTAATTTGGGCTGGACACAAGACGAACCTTGCCATGAACATCATCGAGGATGTCCGGCAGCAGGTCAATCCTGTGAACCTTCATGAAGATAACCTTGTGGCCTTGTGAGGGAGTCCTGGATTAGGGGGTCCTCGGACAGCTGGACTATATACTTTGGCCGGACTGTTGGACTATGAAGATACAAGATTGAAGACTTCATCCTACGTCCGGGTGGGACTCTCCTTTGCGTGGAAGGCAAGCTTGGCAATTCGGATATGTAGATCTCCTTCTCTCTAACCGAATCTGTGTAACCCTAGCTCCCTCCGGTGTCTATATAAACCGCAGGGTTTAGTCCGTAGGACGGCAACAATCATAATCATAGGCTAGCTTCTAGGGTTTAGCCTCTATGATGTCGTGGTAAATCAACTCTTGTAATACTCATATCATAGAGATCAATCAAGCAGGAAGTAGAGTATTACCTCCATCGAGAGGGCCCGAACCTTGGTAAACATCATGTCCCCCACCTCCTTTTACCATTAGCCTTAGACGCACAGTTCGGGACCCCCTACCCGAGATCCGCCGGTTTTGACACCGAAATTGGTGCTTTCATTGAGAGTTCCACTTGGTCGTCACGAGAAGGCTTGATGGCTCCTTCAATCATATTCAACGATGCGGTCCAGGGGGAGGTTTTCCTCCCCGGACAGATCTTCGTATTCGGCGGCTTCGTACTGCGGGCCAACACGCTCGGCCATCTGGAGTAGATCGATAGCTACGCCCCTGGCCATTAGGTCAGGTTTGGAAGCTTGAACTATACTGCCGACATCCGCGGAGACTTGATCTTTGACGGATTCGAGCCCATGTCAGGTGCGCCGAACAGTCACGACGAGCATGACTTAGATCTTCCATCAGAAAGTGTTCTGGAGATCACGCCTGCGGCTTCCCCGTCCGTCAATTCGGAGCCGATGATAAGCACATTTCATATATACAATTTTGGCATAGAAATTTATTATTTATTGAGATATGACCATCAATTCTTGCTGTGAAATATTGAATATTTGCATGAAAATCATATAAAGTATCATTTACTAGTCTTTGGTCTATTTTGCAGAAATGTGCGCAAAGGCACTATAAATCTTCAAGATCCGGACTAAGTGGCTAAGAGAACGATGAAGAGGAGCAAGAATGGACTTGTGCGAGAAGAAACGAAGTAGCCAGGGGGGCAACTATAGGAGAGAGGATCTACTTGGGAAGAAAGAAGAAAGGAGGAGGGCCAAAGTAAAAAAAGACAGATCAGATCATGGGGGATCAAAATCCCTAGCACGCCTCCATTCCCCATCGAGCCTGACATCTCCATCTCTCTCCCCCTGACCACTTCTTCTCCCACCTTTGGCCGCTGTCGCGGCCAGGCCATCGTGGCGGCGCGCCTCCGGACATCGCTGCTCCACCAGCACCTTCACCCACCAGCACCACATAATCCAGACACCACTCCGTCTTCGCCGCCATCGCCTTGGGCGCTCCACTTTGTTGCCGCGCCTGGCGTGCCCGACCAGACGGGTGTTTGGTTCCCCGCGCCACCTGCTGCTTCTTCCCTCTCCTCAAATCCTATTTCTGCTAGACTTCCTCTTCCCTGAACCTCAACTGCTGCCGCTCCTAGTCCTCTCTGAACCACAAACCTGCGGCTGCTCCTAGTCCATTCTGAATAACAAAACTGCTGCTGCTTCTCTTCTTCTACTGCGCCCCCTTGCTGATATCTCACGCTGCTGCTCCTCTCCTCATCACGCTGCTGTTTCCTTCTTCTCCTGTCGCTGCTCTCTTCTTCCCTTGCCTCTAGTTGCTGCTCCTAATCTTCTCTGAACCCCAGCCTGCTGCTCTTTCTTCTCCCTACCTTGCTGCTGCTCTGCCCTCTGCTGCTGTACCTCTCCTTCTCCAACTCGCCCCCTCTGATCCTCTCCATCACCTACACCATCTACAGCTGCAAGCCTGAAGATTGACTGGGAATTAATCTTTGAATCTCTCCCTTTTCTTGCTACTGTACTCTGAATTTTCTGTAATAGGAGTTGTGTAGGACTTGTAAGTTTCAGATTTTGATAAGTGTTTGCAACCAACTAGTTTGATCAGTTCGTACTTGTTAAATATCATGTCATGAATTCTATGTTCTGAATAGTGGATTTCTTTTCTTACGAAACTAAGTGATGTCTAACATTTTGGCTTTGGTAATATGTGTTCTCGGCATATATATGTGTTCACCCTGTGTATTTCTTCTCGCTGTACTAGTTAATTTCTACTAGTAATTTTTACTTGTTAAATACTGTTGTGTTGATCTGTGGGTACTAATCTTGTGGCTTGTTAGATTTCGTTTCTGTTGTCTCTTGTGTAACCTTAACCGTGGTGTAGTATCCTGTTCGCATATGTGTGGTTATGTGTGTTCTGTAGTCCCTGCATTAGCTATGTACCTGTGATATATAAATGTGTGTGTGTGTGTGTTTGATTTGAAACAATTATGTTTTGTCATATATTCTCGCTTCTTCCCTCTGTTTATGTTTGATAGTAATGTGTCCTTGTCTTGTAGCTTTAATTGATATTGACTCCTGTTTGTGTTAGTATTGTAGATCCACAAGTAATACAAAAATACTAAAAAGACAGAGTAAAGATAACCTTCATCTCCCTTTGGTTATTTGTCATTTTCTTTGTTGATGATCCTTGTTAGTGTTAGGTTTATTTTCTATTCTCATCATTCAATTGGGTCACCTAGCTTTAGTCGAACGTAATTGTCGTCGCCTAGTCCCTGTGGAGAACACGACACTCGTAGTTTGGGCGTAAAAATCCCGCTACATTTACAATTGATCATTTTTGGCGCCGTTGCCAGGGACTAGCGTCGAGCGATTGTGCGAAGCTATAGACTAGGTTTAGTATAGTTTTTGTTTAAATTTCCAGTCAAATTTATTTCTGTGTTTCTTTTACCTTTTTACTTTTTGTTGCTTCGGTTTATTAGGATACTAACCCTCTCACCAATGTTTGATGTTTGTGAGCGTGTGTAGGATATCTTAATATTTGTAGGCTGATTGACAGTTGCACTTGAACATATGGCTTTAGTACGTGATCTTTGGTTGCCAAGTAGTTTGGACACGATGACAGGGCCAATTTGGCCATCTATTGAGGCCGAAAATTTTGAGTTGAGGCCTGGACTTACTGCTCTCGTCTTGCAGAATCAGTTTAGAGGATTACCCAATGAAGACCCTCATGAGCACATTAGTAATGTTCTGGAGTATGCCAATACAGTCCAGTATCATGGCGTTTCCCAAGATGCTATCAAGTGTATGCTGTTCACATTCTCTCTCAGAGATGCTGCTAAGGACTGGTACTATTCTTTGCCATCAAGATCTTACACTTGGGGTGATATTTCACAAGCTTTCCTGCACAGATATTTTCCACTTTACAAGCAAGCTGCAATTCGTGACCAGATCCTCAGTTTTGCGCAAGATGGAAGTGAGAGCTTGTATGCAGCTTGGGAGAGATATAAGTATTTGCTTAGAAAATGTCCTAATCATGGGCAAAAGGATTGGTTAGTGCTCCAGATATTCTATAGAGGGCTGACACATGCTTCGAGAGATCTTATTGATATGTCCGCTGGTGGAACAATCATGAACAAGACCGTTGAGGGTGCAATTATTCTCATTGAGAGCATTGCCTTCCACCAAATGCAATGGGGTTATGAAAGGCCTAGTTCAAATCCGAAGGTTGCAAGCCATCTGCAATCAGAAGCTGTGTGTTCCATAAGTGAACAGAAATCATCCATGGTGCCTAATATTCAAAACCAGCATGTTCCATTCCGGGGACAACAACATTTCAGAGCTGAATTAGATCCTCCATGTAGAAAGATTGATCTTACTTCAAGTATCCTTGATGATGATTATGATATTTTTCAAGATGATGCAACCATTGTAGATCAGATGGAAACCACAGTAGCAGATCCAATACCTCATGGCAATGAAACTGTCCAGACTGAGTCAAAGTTGCAAGAAGATGTTTATGAGGAACCTACTCTGATTGGTGCTAAGTTGAGACAACAAGATATGGAGAAATTCACTAGTGTTAGTCAACTATGTGACTGGTGGAATTTAGTCGTGGCACCAATTGCCCACACTTGTGTTACAACTGTATCTGGGATATTTGTCAAGAAGAAATCATTAGCTCCGCCGGTGGCTGCCTCTATCTCAGTTAAAGAGAGTATCTCAGAGAAGAATAGTGAAGATGAGATTCCAACTCCTGCACATACAATTAAGCAAGTCGGAGACATTCCAAGGAGAGAGATACAAGAGGTTGAGTCAAATTTAGAAGAGCTGATACTTCAATATCCTGAGAAGATCCCATGTGTTGCTGAGCTGCATGACTGGTGGAAGTCATCGGTGTCACTGTTGAAACTTAGCAATGATGGTGATGAAGAGAACATTGCTCAGAAAGACAGCGAGGTAGTGATCTCAGCACCCCTACCAGATCATGTTAGTGAATATCCACAGATGGGGACACTTCAGACTCAATTAAGTGTTGCTGGTAGTAGCACCATAGAAGATCCAGAGGAAGAGAGACCTCAGATTGAAGATGTACTCGAAGCCAAGGCACAAGATGATCCAGAGTTCGAACAACCTAGTAATCAAGTTGAAGACTCATCATCTACTACTCTTAAAGAAGCAAAAGAAGCTGCTGTAGATGAACTTGAAGAACCAGAAATTCATTTGCCTATTGTCACACAAGAGCGTGATGTAGCAGGTTTATCTAATCCTCTTAATGACATGTCTTCATATGATTTGTTTGCTACTACCTTGCATTGCATGATGCCATCACTTAAGGTAGATTTGAAAAACTATTTGCTTGGACATGATCATACACACCCTGTTAGTGGCATTGCTCATATCTCTATTCATGATACTTATGTTCCTAATGCTATACCCATGCTTAATGAAACGTGTGATTCTAATACTAGCATTGAGCTTACTGATTTGTACCATCCTAAACATGTGCTTTATAGATATGCTTATGTAATTGGGTGTTCGATTGATGACTTGGAGGGTATTATCCCTACCACTTGCATTGTCTCTTTTGTTGAGAGTGCTTTCAGGTTTTTGCTTATGCACGATCCATTACATGCTGACCAGGTTCGAGGTGACATTCCTTTGGACCCTGGTGGACTCAGAGCATGGGGATGAGGAGAAGCAAGGGGGCACACACGAGGAAGGGAGAAGCTGAAGCAGGCATGAGGATAGAGAAGCAAAAGGAGAGGAGCTGCAGTTGGTGTGGTGACCGAGCGAGTGCTACATCATCAAAGCCCGGTGAGCTGTTTCATGACCCATTCCGAGTATATTATCCATTGATACATGCTGAAATCAAATGTTATTTGGGTTGCTTAAGCCAAGTCTTAAATGTTGCCCCATTGAATTTTATTTGACATATGGTGCTTGATGAGAATATGCGAACTGTTTATTGAATGCCATGTAAACTAGTGATCTACATATTGCTTGCTTTGCTGAAATTAGTGAAAGTTATTAGTTTTGAGTGCTCAAATCCCTAGTACACTAGAAAACTTAATCATTTTCTGCTTTTACCTTGATACACCTAGATCACCACGTTTAGATGCTGAATTTGTGCCAAGTGTCTTCCCATTGAGAGCAATCACCTAACCACTATGGATTAGCATGCTATGTTCCCTGGATCGGTAGCATGTGAACCAGACATGGAGAAGTGATGATTCCTGTTTTTGTTCTTATGCGTTATTCATTTAAGATAAGTAATAATGAATAAATAAGTCTGGCTACCTACAGTAGCATGTCATGTTCCCGGGATCGGTGGCATGTGAAATCAGGTTAGCTTGGGCAGTAATTAATTACAATAAAAATGTAATTGTCGAACCAGGTGTATACCATGTTCTCGGGATCGGTGGTATGTTCCTTTGGGGAGACAAACAAAAAAAGTTAATAAAAATTGGTTGAGCCAGGTGTATACCATGTTCTCGGGATCGGTGGTATGTTCCTTCGGTGAGACTAATGAAATAATATGTGTGTTTCTTTCAAATTCAATAAGTGGTTCACCCACAAAGTCATATTTCTGCAAATAAGAGATTTAATTCCAGTTCTTTTTGTTCTCGGGATCATGCTCTCTTTAGGAACCATTTGGCGCAGTCATCATTTAAACTTGTTGATCCTCTTTTATCATTGTAAAAGTTTAAAATGGTCATGCTTACTAGTATCTTACCGCTTTGAAGCACTCCTAACCATTAATTTTTACTAGCTAAGTCCAAAGCATGCACTGTTTAGGCATCTACTTCACTTGGTATTCTCTAATCAGCTCACTGTTCACATTCTTGTTCTTGTCATATGCCTTTGCTTGAGGACAAGCAAAAGTTTAAGTGTGGGGGAACTTGATAAGCACATTTCATATATACAATTTTGGCATAGAAATTTATTATTTATTGAGATATGACCATCAATTCTTGCTGTGAAATATTGAATATTTGCATGAAAATCATATAAAGTATCATTTACTAGTCTTTGGTCTATTTTGCAGAAATGTGCGCAAAGGCACTATAAATCTTCAAGATCCGGACTACGTGGCTAAGAGAACGATGAAGAGGAGGAAGAATGGACTTGTGCGAGAAGAAACGAAGTAGCCAGGGGGCCAACTATAGAAGAGAGGATCTACTTGGGAAGAAAGAAGAAAGGAGGAGGGCCAAAGTAAAAAAAAGACAGATCGGATCATGGGGGATCAAAATCCCTAGCACGCCTCCATTCCCCATCGAGCCTAACATCTCCATCTCTCTCCCCCTGACCACTTCTTCTCCCACCTTCGGCCGCCGTCGCGACCAGGCCATCATGGCGGCGTGCCTCCGGACATCACTGCTCCACCAGCACCTTCACCCACCAGCACCACATCATCCATCCAGCACTCCGTCTTCGCCGCCATCGCCTTGGGCGCTCCACTTCGTCGCCGCGCCTGGCGCGCCCGACCAGACGGGTGTTTGGTTCCCCGCGCCACCTGCTGCTTCTTCCCTCTCCTCAAATCCTGTTGCTGCTAGACTTCTTCTTCCCTGAACCTCAACTGCTGCCGCTCCTAGTCCTCTCTGAACCACAAACCTGTGGCTGCTCCTAGTCCATTCTGAATAACAAAACTGTTGCTGCTTCTCTTCTTCTACTGCGCCCCCTTGCTGATATCTCACGCTGCTGCTCCTCTCCTCATCACGCTGCTGTTTCCTTCTTCTCCTGTCGCTGCTCTCTTCTTCCCTTGCCTCTAGTTGCTGCTCCTAATCTTCTCTGAACCCCAGCCTGCTGCTCTTTCTTCTCCCTACCTTGCTGCTGCTCTGCCCTCTGCTGCTGTACCTCTCCTTCTCCAACTCGCCCCCTGCTGATCCTCTCCATCACCTACACCATCTACAGCTGCAAGCCTGAAGATTGACTAGGAATTAATCTTTGAATCTCTCCCTTTTCTTGCTACTGTACTCTGAATTTTCTGTAATAGGAGTTGTGTAGGACTTGTAAGTTTCAGATTTTGATAAGTGTTTGCAACCAACTAGTTTGATCAGTTCGTACTTGTTAAATATCATGTCATGAATTCTATGTTCTGAATAGTGGATTTCTTTTCTTACGAAACTAAGTGATGTCTAACATTTTGGCTTTGGTAATATGTGTTCTGTCTTGTGGCTTGTTAGATTTCGTTTCTGTTATCTCTTGTGTAACCTGAACCGTGGTGTAGTATCCTGTTCACATATGTGTGGTTTTGTGTGTTCTGTAGTCCCTGTATTAGCTATGTACATGTGATATATAAATATGTGTGTGTGTGTGTTTGATTTGAAACAATTATGTTTTGTCATATATTCTCGCTTTCTTCCCTCTGTTTATGTTTGATAGTAATGTGTCCTTGTCTTGTAGCTTTAATTGATATTGACTCCTGTTTGTGTTAGTATTGTAGATCCACAAGTAATACAAAAATATTAAAAAACAGAGTAAAGATAATCTTCATCTCCCTTTGCTTATTTGTCATTTTCTTTGTTGATGATCCTTGTTAGTGTTAGGTTTATTTTCTATTCTCATCATTCAATTGGGTCACCTAGCTTTAGTCGAACGTAATTGTCGTCGCCTAGTCCCTGTGGAGAACATGACACTCGTAGTTTGGGCGTAAAAATCCCGCTACACTTACAATTGATCAGCAGATCATGCCATCCGAGGACGGGTGGATGGACCCCGCCATGGAGGCCGCACACTCATCGGCGCTAGAGCCAAACACAGACTTCATATCCAAAGAAATCTGTGCCATCGGACCCTCGGACTCGTCTCCGGCCACATGCTCCTAACCGCGTATGTCCGTGCCTATCAAATCAGATTGGGCACCTATCATGGAGTTTACCTCCGCGGATATCTTTCAATACTCGCCCACGTGCTAAATTCATTGAGGTCTCTCTCTTTGTCAGGAGACTCTTGGCCGAACTATGTCTGGCTGGAGTGGGAAGCGGACGACGAAGAAATTCGTTCCCCACCCACCACCCACTTAATAGCCACTTTCGATATCTTAACCGACATGCTTGACTTCAACTACGAAGACATCGACGGTATGAATTACGATGTAGGAGAAGAATAGGAACCACCGCCCACAGTGCGCTGGACAACCACCTCATCATACGATATATATATGGTGGACACCCCCAAGGAAAGCGACAACAATGAGGCAACGGAGGATAATCCCCTTGAGAAGCAATCTAAGCACCCGCGTCATCGGCGCCGCTCTAAGCCCCGTCAGAGAAAAAATAGCAATACCGGCACAAGAGACGATAGCAATCCGGATGGTGCCGAAGACGAAAATAACCCCGCCCAGCCAGGCTTCGAGCAGGCCGAACGGGAGGATGGGAAAGCTAGCCCTAAGGAACAGGCAACAGATGGAGAATCAAAGGATGACAACTACATGCCCCTCTTCGAAGACGAGGTGAGCCTCGACAACAAAGAATTCACCGTGCCTGAGGATCCCGTCGAGCAGGAGCGCTTCAAGCGCCGGCTTATAGCCACTGCAAAAAGCCTGAAGAAAAAGCAACAATAGCTTCAAGCTGATCAAGATCTGCTAACTGACAGATGGACTGAGGTCCTGGCAGCCAAGGAATACAGACTCGAGCACCCTACCAAAAGTTACCCAAAGCGTAGGTTGCTACCTCAACTCGAGGAAGAGGCATTAAAGCCCACACTACGAGCGCACGATGCGGCTGACCGGCCACCTCGTGGTTGGGACAAAGCGGCGTATCAGCCCGAAGTCCAGCCTGCACCCCGTCGCCAATCAAGCAAAAATACTAAGGCCCAGGGCTACACGCAGGACCTGTGAGACATATTGGAAAACAAAGCAGGACAGTCAAGATCGATCTATGGATCATGGGGGCGCGCCCCAACGCACGACAATGACCGACACGCCAGATATACTAAAAGCAAATCCGACCGGGCCGAATACAACAGACCAGACTCATTTGAACTGCATCGTGATGTAGCCCGGCATAGAGGAGCCGCACACCCCCTTTGCTTCACCGATGAAGTAATGAATCATGAATTCCCAGAAGGGTTTAAACCCGTGAACATTGAATCATATAATGGTACAACAGACCCCACGGTATGGATTGAAGATTTCCTTCTCCACATTCACATGGCCCACGGTGATGATCTACATGCCATCAAGTATCTCCCACTTAAGCTCTAAGGACCGGCTAGGCATTGGCTGAACAGCTTGCCGGCAAGCTCCATTGGCAGTTGGGAGAACCTAGAAGACGCATTCCTTGATAACTTCCAGGGCACCTATGTGCGACCACCGGACGCTGATGACTTAAGTCACATAACCCAACAGCCCGGAGAGTCAGCCAGGAAATTCTGGACTTGGTTCCTAACTCAAAAAAACCAAATTGTCGACTGTCCGTATGCCGAAGCCCTAGCGGCCTTTAAGCATAACATCCGCGATGAGTGGCTCGCTCGACACCTCGGCCAAGAAAAGCCGAAGTCCATGGCAGCCCTCACGACACTCATGACCCACTTTTGTGCGGGCGAGGACAGCTGGATGGCTCATAGCAACAGCGCATCAAGAAATCCTGGCACTTTAGATGTCAGAGATAGCAATGGCAAGCCACGACGCAACAAACACAAGCGTCACAACAATGGTGACAACGCCAAAGACACGTCAGTCAATGCTGGATTCAGTGGCTCTAAGTCCGGTCGGCGGAAAAAGCCATTCAAAAGAAACAATCTGGGCCCGTCCAGTCTGGACCGCATACTCGATCCCTCGTGTCAAATTCACGGCACCCCCGATAAACCAGCCAACCACACCAACAGAGAATGCTGGGTGTTCAAACAGGCCGGCAAGCTGAATGCCAAAAACAAGGAAAAGGGGCTGCATAGTAATGACGACGAGGAGACCCGGTCGCCGGACACAGGAGGGCAGAAGAAATTTCCTCCCCGGTAAAAACGGTGAATATGATATACGCAACCCATATTCCCAAGCAGGAACAGAAGCGTGCACTAAGGGACGTCTATGCGATGGAGCCAGTCGCCCCAAAGTTCAACCCATGGTCTTCTTGTACAATCACTTTCGATCGCAGGGACCATCCTACCAGTATCCGTCATGGCGGTTCGGCCGCATTGGTCCTCGACCCCATCATTGATGGATTCCATCTCACATGAGTCTTTATGGACGGTGGCAGCAGCCTGAACCTGCTCTATCTGGATACAGTGCGCAAAATAGGCATCGACCCCTCAAGGATCAAGCCCACAAAAACCACCTTTAAAGATGTCATACCAGGTGTAGAGGCCTGTTGCACGGGCTCAATCACACTGGAAGTGGTCTTCGGATCTCCGGACAACTTCCGAAGCAAGGAGTTATTCTTCGAAATCTTCCCCTTCCACAGTGGCTATCATGCACTGCTCGGACGAACCGCATTCACGAGATTCAATGCGGTATCGCATTATGCATACCTCAAGCTAAAAATGTCGGGACCTCGCGGGGTTATAACAGTAAATGGAAACACAGAGCGCTCGCTCCGTACGGAGGAGCACACTGCAGCCCTCGTAGCAGAAGTACAAAGCAGCCTTCTTAGGCATACCGCCAATTCGGCGATAAAGAACCCGGACACCGTTAAGCGAGTCCGGAGTACCCTGCAGCAGGATCGTCCGGCACGTCCAGAGCTCGCCTAGCAATTCGGCCTCCGTCCTAGTCCCAGTCAATCGACAAAATTTGTGCCGCGCATACATAATTACGAACTTACAATACCATGGGCGTAGGCAGAGGCACAGCTATGACACGGTCCAAAATGCGGCTTAACCACCCCAGGATCCGTATATCTTCATACCCTTTCTTTTCAGGTCCCTATTTTCGGGAGGCCCTCCCGATAGTCCGATTATCGGACACATAATGGGATGGAAACACCAAGGAGACAAGAAGCTTTGGCGTACAAGGGAATCCCCAGGTGGTCTTTGATAACGATCGTTATACCTATTTTACATACCCACATGCAGCTTACCCTTGGCCAGGACATGCCAAATAGTCCTATTTTGCTTATTGCACTACTTGTATACATACGCTTTGACGTATTATCTAAATAACAATTGAAAATAATGTATAGCGTCAGCTTACTATTACATTTGTTTATCCTTTTCCTTTACTGCTTAACTAGTGGGGTGACCCGCACATTTGCGTTGCTAGAATTATCGAGTATTGCCATATACTGTTTAATTCTATCATGTCAATTGTATGTATTCCATCTACTTACCAATTATTATTTTTTCTGTCGTATAACATCTTTAGTTTTTAGTACCACGGCAAGATTTAAGTCTAATTGCTAAAAAGTAGCCAAAATATATGTAGCTGGCAAACTCAAGGTTTATAGTTTACGTAGAAAATATAATAGAAAGCCTGGTATGCTTTTAATCTTCTGTATTGATACGCTATCATTTACTCTTAATAATATCCTTCGTTTGTCCTTTCGGGAAACCAAACAAACTTTCGTGCAACCACAGTCTTGTACAAATTGAGTATGTATAATATTGTAATCACGTGTTTTATCTTTCCTGCATTTTAGAGTCATGTGAATAAAGAATATAATTAATATAGAAAATAATTTGTTTCAATGAATAAGGTTGAAAAATGAACATGTATGGTTTGCCATGGATAATGTGTAGTTTCCCAACAAATATGTAGAAAATAGTAACAAATATGTGCATACTATATTAAGGACACATTTTCCCACACATTTATGAAAAGGGCTCACTAAATGTATCCGGTTCTTGGTACAAAATTTTGTATTTAGTGGAGAGAATACCAATAACATTGTGGTTATTTCATACTAACTTTGTACCCATATTTAGTTGATTAAATGCCTGGCTGGTTGTACTAAGTTCTTTAAGATCTTAACTCTCTTATTAAATATCTCTTATATTTGTTGCTTCCTTTCTCCATGTCCATGGTGGCATCAGAAAAAATAGAGTCAAACCGAGGGAGTGCCTTTATATCTCTTCCTCTGCTCATTTGTTGATTTCTTTTCGCCATCATTTTATTAGGAGATTTTCAGTAAATGTTAGATTTTACTAATTTTCTTCTTCTAAAGGCACTCCCTTTACTATTTATAGCTTGTAAAATAAACCTTGTGTACTCTGTGTTCCAACGGCATCCTCATTGGTCATATTGTAGTTGCAGTTTTTATTTATT
Source organism: Triticum aestivum (assembly GCF_018294505.1). NCBI lineage: Eukaryota > Viridiplantae > Streptophyta > Magnoliopsida > Poales > Poaceae > Triticum > Triticum aestivum. The sequence continues at coordinate 342,159,896 of NC_057810.1, forward strand.
CTATTTCATAGAAAGCGTACTTTCAACTATGATCATCTTCTTCCGATAAACTTTGTTGCTTAGCTATCTAAGTCAATTGTAAATATATGTGCATTTGTTACATAAATGCTCAAATATTATGTTTGATTCACTCTTCGAGCATGTCTGTATAAAATGTTGATGTGGATGTGGATGTGCATAAGCGAAATAAACAGGATGGAAGAAAACACAATATAACGTCGTGTGTTTGCTTCTAAAATTTGCTTGGTTCCTCCTAGCTATATTAACTTGGTTTGTGTGACGCCCCCGATTTAATCGTACACTAATCATGCACGCAAATGTGTACGATCAAGATCAGGGACTCACGGGAAGATATCACAACACAACTCTACAAATAAAATAAGTCATACAAGCATCATAATACAAGCCAGGGGCCTTGAGGGCTCGAATACAAGTGCTCGATCATAGACGAGTCAGCGGAAGCAACAATATCTGAGTACAGACATAAGTTAAACAAGTTGCCATAAGATGGCTAGCACCAGCTGGGATACAGATCGAAAGAGGCGCAGGCCTCCTGCCTGGGATCCTCCTAACTACTCCTGGTCGTCGTCAGCGGGCTGCACGTAGTAGTAGGCACCTCCGGTGTAGTAGGGATCGTCGTCGACGGTGGCGTCTGGCTCCTGGACTCCAGCATCTGGTTGCGACAACCAGGTAGAAGGGAAAGGGGAAAAGAGGGAGAAAAGCAACCGTGAGTACTCATCCAAAGTACTCGCAAGCAAGGAGCTACACTACATATGCATGGGTATATGTGTAAGGAGGCCATATCGGTGGACTGAACTGCAGAATGCCAGAATAAGAGGGGGATAGCTAATCCTGTCGAAGACTACGCTTCTGGTAGCCTCCGTCTTGCAGCATAAAGAAGAGAGTAGATTGTAGTCCTCCAAGTAGCATCTCCAAGTAGCATCTCCAAGCAGCATCTCCAGTAGCATCGCATAGCATAATCCTACCCGGCGATCCTCTCCTCGTCGCCCTGCGGAAAAGCGATCACCGGGTTGTCTGTGGAACTTGGAAGGGTGTGTTTTATTAAGTATCCGGTTCTAGTTGTCATAAGGTCAAGGTACAACTCCAAGTCGTCCTGTTACCGAAGATCACGGCTATTCGAATAGATTAACTTCCCTGCAGGGGTGCACCACATAGCCCAACACGCTCGATCCCATTTGGCCGGACACACTTTCCTGGGTCATGCCCGGCCTCGGAAGATCAACACGTCGCAGCCCCACCTAGGCACAACAGAGAGGCCAGCACGCCGGTCTAAACCTAAGCGCGCAGGGGTCTGGGCCCATCGCCCTGAGCACACCTGCACGTTGCGAGGGCGGCCGGAAGCAGACCTAGCCTAGTAGGCGTTCCAGTCCAATCCGGCGCGCGCCGCTCCGTCGCTGACGTCTGAAGTGCTTCGGCTGATACCACGACGTCGGGATACCCATAACTACTCCCACGTAGATGGTTAGTGCGTATAGGCTCGTAGCCGACTCAGATCAAATACCAAGATCTCGTTAAGCGTGTTAAGTACCCGCGAATGCCGAACAGGGCCAGGCCCACATGTCTCCTAGGTGGTCTCAACCTGCCCTGTCGCTCCGCCACAAAGTAACCGTCGGGGACCGTCGGGAACCCAGGCCCACCTCTACCGGGATGGAGCCACCTGTCCTTTCAGCCCCCAACTCCGAACAGTATCACAGGTAATGTAACAGTGTAAAGTATATAGTATATGCCCGTGATCACCTCCCGAAGTGATCACAGCCCAGTAGTATAGCATGGCAGACGGACAAGAGTGTAGGGCCACTGATGGAACACTAGCATCCTATACTAAGCATTTAGGATTGCGGGTAAGGTATCAATGACTGTAGCAGCAATGACAGGCTATGCATCAGAATAGGATTAACGGAAAGCAGTAACATGCTACACTACTCTAATGCAAGCAGTATAGAGTAGAATAGGCGATATCTGGTGATCAAAAGGGGGGCTTGCCTGGTTGCTCTGGCAAGAGAGAGGGGACGTCAACTCCGTAGTCGAACTGGGGCGTCAGCATCGTCATGGGGGTCTACCGGAGAGAAGAGGGGGGAGAAACAGTAAATACATAGCAAGCAAGTGCATAACAGGATAACAGGCAGAGCTAGACGTGTTCTAACGCGGTAGGAGGTGATACCGGTGAAGGGGGGAAGCATCCGGGAAGTATTCCCGGGGTTCCGTGTTTTCGGGCAGAGGAGCCGGAGGGGGAAAGTTGCGGGTTCGATAGGTTAGGGGTGTGTGGCGGACGAACGGACCGCGTATCCGGATTCGTCTCGTCGTTCTGAGCAACTTTCATGTTGAAAATATTTTAATCCGAGTTACAGATTAAAAGATATGATTTTTAAAAGATTTTTAACAATTTTGGAATTTAATTATTTATTTAATTAATTCGAAAAATGTATTTATGACCTCAGCATGATGTCATGCTGACGTCAGCAGTCAACAAGGGTTGACTGAGTCAACCCTGACATGTGGGTCCCACATGTCATACTCTGCTTATACTAATTAGGATTTAACTAATCTAATTATAGTTTAATTAATTATCAATAGTTAATTAGGTTAATTAGATTAATTAATCAGGATTAATTAAATTAATTATTTACTTAATTAATTAAATAAATAAATAAATAATTTTATTCATTTTTATTTTATTTAATTATATTTACTTAATTTCCCTTTTCCTTTTCCTTTTCTTTTTTTTAAACGTTCTGGGGGCTGGGGCCACTTGGTCAGTGGCCCAGGGGGCATAACGGGTGCGGTTACGGGCATGCGCCCGTGCGAGGGCACGGGGCAACAGGGGCATCGGCAGGGAGCAGCGCACGGCACTGGGTCGCAACGGCCGGAGGCGGCGAGTAGCACTCGGCGCGGCGTCGCGCGGGAAGCAGCGGGGCGGCGGAGGCGAGAGGCTCGAGCGGCAGAGAGCATGCGGGGGAGGCGCGGCCCGGGGCGCGTGGCCAAGGCAGAGCCTTGCCGTTGCCGGAGCTAGGCGTGGCGCGATGGGCGCTGTCAGGAGAGGCCGGAGGAGGCCACGGCGACGGGCGCGCGCGGAGGAGCTCGTCGGGGCAGTCGGGAGCGGCGACTTGCAACAGAGAGGGGGAGAGGGGCACCGGGAGGCGTGGCCCCGAGCGCGGCGAGGGCGGGTGGTGCGGCGACGGAGCCGCGGCGGAGGGGCGCCGGACGTGAGGGCCGCCACGGGCGCGGCTGGCGCAGTTGACCGGCGCGAGCAAGGACGGCAAAACGCCGGCGAGCTAGGGAGAGGCCACGGCCGTGTGCGAGCGCGGCGGGCGTAGGGGAACGGAGGCCGAGGGCCTCACCGGGCTTTGTAGGGACTAGGGCAGCGGGCGCGGTGGAGGTCGGGGAGGCCATTGTGGAGGGGGCGAGGACGGCGTCGACGAGGAGGAGGCAGCCCGGTGGGGAGGGCTCCGATCGCCGGTGGTGTTTGGCGACGACGGGCGACGGCGTCAGGCCGGCGACGATTCGAGGGCGAGGCTTCAGGCAGGTACAGCGCGAAGGAGAGGAGGGGACGGAGGAGTCTGAGAGGGGCGGCGCCGGCGATAGCGAGCGGCGACAGGGTCGCAGCCCCCGATCCAGATCGGGGGGGGGGGGAAGGAGAGGAGTGGGGGCGCGAGTGGGTGGATGGTTAGGGTTTCGGGGGTGAGGGGGAGCGGATAAGGTGAGGGGGTGGGTGGCCGGCTGGGCCTGGGGGGGGGGGGGGTTTGGCCCAGTTGGGCCTGTGGTCAGCTGGGCCGAAGCCCGGGGGGGTTTCTCTTCTATTTTTTTTATCTTTTGTTTTTCTGTTTTATCTCTTTTCTTTTATTTATTTTATTTTCTGTTTTAACTCATTTTAAATTATTTAGACATTTTATAAAAATGGGTTTGTTGCACCATAATTACATTTGTAATATTTAGTACAAACCAAACATTTTTATTTTAATTTTTGAAAACTTTTATTGTTATCATTAATTTGAATTTGAATTTAGGACCGGTTTTTGTTCTAACGATAAATTAGTAGCAGTAACCGTGGTGACGTGGCACCATTAGCATGGGATCACTGTAGCTTAATTATCCGGGCGTTACAAATCTCCTCCACTACAAGAAATCTCGTCCCGAGATTTAAGAGGGGGACTAAGGGGGAAAGGTCTGGTTATGAAATCCTAACGAATCTTCTGAGTCTTGGTTGCTCTTCTTGAAGAGGTCGATCCATTACATTGACATCTTCATTTCTCCGCTTTAGGTCATCATGGTGATGTCAACGTCCTTTCTTTGGGATCTCCATCGTACTTACGAAAAGGGTAAGGGGTAGCTTCAAAAGATCAGACCTCTACAAGGTTGCTACCTGGTAGCTAACATCGGGGAAGGTGGCGGAAAGTAACTCTCGAACTAAAACTTAAGAAAATATCGAGAGCAAGTAAGGAGGTACCATGAGAAGTTTCAAGCGGATAGGCAATCGTTCGTTGCCTAAAACAGAGTGTGAAGGGGGTTCAAAACAACGGAAATAAGTATTGTGTTTAATACCAGAATTGAGGATCACACGGAAGGTGGCTCGTGAATTACATACGAAGCCAAGCGTGAGGAATAACTTTGGCAACAGGGTGTACAAGAGAGTCAGGTTTCGATCCTGTGGAACTGTGGGTTATGGGCCCACCATGTGGTTTTTTTTAATAGGAGCAGTGACATCTTTCACGGTCATGATAGCAAGGCATGTCAGAGAGTACCAAGTCAGTTATGCGGCATCAACGTTGGTACCAAGGGCGAGGGACAAAGAGAACCACTTTCCTGCTCGTTGAACGAGGCGGACCAATAGGCAAGGTTCTCGTCCATCGGTGGCTACCGGAATGTCATCAACAATAGTAACAGGGTCTTACTGACAGAATTGCACACCGAGGAGTTTACATAAGCAGTAGAATATTGCTGCTTAGATCATATAGATCACAAGAAAGGTTCAAACAACCAATGGAAAGTAAAATATGATTATCATATTAAACAGAACAATGGAAAGGAAAATGTGTTTAAACACATATTTTAGGGATATATCCTTACCAAGGACAAGCAGAGCATGATATCCGTGGCAGGATATAATGTAGAAAACTCTTTAGGTAAGGGGGGGGGAGGAATCTCATGATATTACCCATACAACGGTGTTAGGATAAATGATAAATAAAATTTAGCATCGTGCTTCAAATGTTCCTGTTGAAAATCGGAGTACCATTGACATGCTTCGAGATAGCATTGACATGGTCTTCAGGTGAAGATCAGACTTTGGAAACACGAAGGATCCATCAGGAATAGCTAGTAGAATAAGTATTACAATTTCCTCATGGATGAACGGATAACCTTGCTGAAAAGGAATCTATAATGATAGGTCCTCCAGCCGAGGGGGGGGGGTGCTAGGTATGACATCATGTTACCGGTTCATCAAAGGACCAACATCATAACTCTTGGAAAGTTGTCCCAACCATCATATCTGACCGAGGTTCAGATCCGATTGGGGTCAGGATACCTCAGTCTCAGGATGCCTGAGAAGAAAGGTGCAACACAAATTGACGGGATGATACTGTAAGATTCTCGGGAAATGAACTATGAAGTGATTTCCGTTAACAAAAGTTCATCATTAACCCAAGGAGAGGTCAAGGAGGTGGCTGATGAACTCAACGACAATTCATCGAGATTTCTAAAAGATGGATTTCCACAACTAAGTGAACAAGGGATAACATTTTCAGACCAAATGATATAAGGAAGTATGCTCGAGGAGAACATACACAACTAACACTGGTCGAAAGGTGCGCCCGAAATATGGGTTGGGTTGCACGACCAATGTTAGAATGGTGATTCAATAACCAATGGTCTAAGAATGAACTATCGACCATTAACTTCAAAGCAATAGGGCTGCTAGAAGTTTTGAATTCACGCATCATAGTTCATTTGTCGGTTTTCCGGTTAGAAACAACACGAGGACCAAGAGATGAATGTAGATGGCGGGATGTATAACTTGTAGCAAGAATTATTAAGAGGTGGTGATATTCCCACAACATTCTTGATATATAAGATGGTATTACTTCAAGGTAGGACATAAGACAAGCTGGGTAGCCAGGAACTCAAGGTACAGCCACAACACAAACAAGTTTGTGTTGGTAAGAAGGCAATAAAGTGGTCGATGATAATACAATTCATCGAGGCAAGGATGGTATTTCTCATCATGAATCCAATTGATATCCTGGATGAGCTCAGAATGTTGACGATCTCGAAACCTTTGTCGCGAGAGTTCATGAAGATGTAATCGATCGGCGACGACATCAAGTCAAAGTAATGATGAAGTGAAAGGTTATAGGAACCAAGGGTACGACACAAACTCGAACTCAAGCTTGTTGGTTAAGGTGAAAGGATATGACGAGGAAAATCGACGTAAGGTTAGTTCATCGTCGAAAATTGGTGCTCCGAGAATAAGGACCAGGTAGCACCGTTAGAATCGTCACGACAATGATATAGCCAAACAGGCTAGGAATGGCGTGATCGGGTACAAACTCGTACTTATAGAAGCTTACTGAAGAGTTGTTGAACCGTAGAGCGGTCTCGGTTCAGTTATCGGTGTCTTTGAGTGTTCAGTAACACAGAGCCCGCGGAAAAATTGGAATCAGTGGGAAGGTAGCACTTGATGAAGAACTCATAAAAAGTTATGCAGTTCCATGATAATCTCGAGATACCAGGGGGGTAATACTCGACACAAGATCAAAGTAAAGGTTTAACTTGTCCGAGAAGTAAGATCAAAGAAGAACAATCATGGTCGGAACCACGGTTGCAAGGGATCAATTCATAGATACCATATGTTAGTTATCAAGGAAATAGTTATTGTTACAAGAAGCTTCCATGATAGGATATACATCGTGTCCATGGGCATGAACACAAAGTTCAAGGCCGACTCCCACTTCTCCAATGCATACCCTTTCATTCACTTCTCGCTTTCGATAAAGTTATAGCGTTGAAATCTTATCTGGCAAAATACCAGAAGAGTACGACTCGTGAAAACTTTCGAGTTCACACATATTAAGGAAGGCATAGGTTCAACCCATCTGGGCATCTTAGAATCATATACCAGAATCTTTAGAAGTAAATAACTCAAGCTCAAAGGCAAAGCATGGTTGAGAAAGCAGACGATACAATTTACCAAAGGCATTATGTATCCGAGGAAAGGCTCACAAGGTTATTGAATATGAAGGGCGTTGTCAGATAAAATCCAACAAAGGATCTGGTGGTCCACAAGGGATCTGACGTGAGCATCGGTACTCAACTAGAGGAAGCAAATTATAGAAACAACTGACTAACTCAATTGTCAAATGCAAAGGAATTATGATTTCCAAATCAAGGGATCAGAAGCAATGCTCTAATTAGGGGTGGATAAGTTGAATAGCCGTAGGGTACAATCAAAGACAAATGGATTGGTTGAGAACCAATTCCAGTAAAAGAATGGCAGCTCAGCCGGAAAAGTAATTTATAAGGATCAATGATGATTGCGTGTATTCGCAAACATATTGAGTCAACAGACTCAAAATGGTAATGACAAGGAATGTCAATATGACTACGAGACTTATGGGATTATCCATAATGCAAGCAAGCAAGAATTTCAAGAGCCAAAGGCCCCAAGGGATTTTCGGAAGATCGAATATTATTTCGAAGACTTTTGTGAAACACATGAACAACTGGGGGATGAGCGGATACTCGATAAGTGCGAGAATTATTCTTAGGGGTATTCAGGTGACAAAGAACAGCAAGGCAGTAAGCTCAAAGGATTATCGAAACAACGACGAGTTTTCAGGTTATCTTGTAATAACAAGACCAACTGGGGATGAATGTAAGAATGGCAAGTGTAAGTAGTTATCCATACGGATTTCTCGGTGGCCAGGAATAGCAAAAGTGATGGTCACAAAGTCTCGAGAGAATATCAAAGAGTATCTCCGAATTCTTCTGATTAGCAGACGATCATCTGAAGTGAGGGGCTCTCCGGGAGAAAGTACTCGCGAGAACCTAAAGTTAGTTTTGTTATTAGCAAAATCGTTTAACCCGAATAGAAGAGAGTTCAGAATCCCAGAGTAAAGATCGAGGAGTAAAAGATCCTAATACCACCCAATGGCGACGTGGGCCCATAGGCCGCACAGCCATGTTAGTAAAAGTTTTGCAACGACTAGACTCGACTTCGGCCAAGGAGTTGGAAAGGGGATTCCTACAGGCAGTCGGCTCTGATACCAACTTGTGACGCCCCCGATTTAATCGTACACTAATCATGCACGCAAATGTGTACGATCAAGATCAGGGACTCACGGGAAGATATCACAACACAACTCTACAAATAAAATAAGTCATACAAGCATCATAATACAAGCCAGGGGCCTCGAGGGCTCGAATACAAGTGCTCGATCATAGACGAGTCAGCGGAAGCAACAATATCTGAGTACAGACATAAGTTAAACAAGTTGCCATAAGATGGCTAGCACAAACTGGGATACAGATCGAAAGAGGCGCAGGCCTCCTGCCTGGGATCCTCCTAACTACTCCTGGTCGTCGTCAGCGGGCAGCACGTAGTAGTAGGCACCTCCGGTGTAGTAGGGGTCGTCGTCGACGGTGGCGTCTGGCTCCTGGACTCCAGCATCTGGTTGCGACAACCAGGTAGAAGGGAAAGGGGAAAAAGAGGGGAGAAAGCAACCGTGAGTACTCATCCAAAGTACTCGCAAGCAAGGAGCTACACTACATATGCATGGGTATATGTGTAAGGAGGCCATATCGGTGGACTGAACTGCAGAATGCCAGAATAAGAGGGGGATAGCTAATCCTGTCGAAGACTACGCTTCTGGTAGCCTCCGTCTTGCAGCATATAGAAGAGAGTAGATTGAAGTCCTCCAAGTAGCATCTCCAAGTAGCATCTCCAAGCAGCATCTCCAGTAGCATCGCATAGCATAATCCTACCCGGCGATCCTCTCCTCGTCGCCCTGCGGAAAAGCGATCACCGGGTTGTCTGTGGAACTTGGAAGGGTGTGTTTTATTAAGTATCCGGTTCTAGTTGTCATAAGGTCAAGGTACAACTCCAAGTCGTCCTGTTACCGAAGATCACGGCTATTCGAATAGATTAACTTCCCTGCAGGGGTGCACCACATAGCCCAACACGCTCGATCCCATTTGGCCGGACACACTTTCCTGGGTCATGCCCGGCCTCGGAAGATCAACACGTCGCAGCCCCACCTAGGCACAACAGAGAGGCCAGCACGCCGGTCTAAACCTAAGCGCGCAGGGGTCTGGGCCCATCGCCCTGAGCACACCTGCACGTTGCGAGGGCGGCCGGAAGCAGACCTAGCCTAGTAGGCGTTCCAGTCCAATCCGGCGCGCGCCGCTCCGTCGCTGACGTCTGAAGTGCTTCGGCTGATACCACGACGTCGGGATACCCATAACTACTCCCACGTAGATGGTTAGTGCGTATAGGCTCGTAGCCGACTCAGATCAAATACCAAGATCTCGTTAAGCGTGTTAAGTACCCGCGAACGCCGAACAGGGCCAGGCCCACATGTCTCCTAGGTGGTCTCAACCTGCCCTGTCGCTCCGCCACAAAGTAACCGTCGGGGGCCGTCGGGAACCCAGGCCCACCTCTACCGGGATGGAGCCACCTGTCCCTTCAGCCCCCAACTCCGAACAGTATCACAGGTAATGTAACAGTGTAAAGTATATAGTATATGCCCGTGATCACCTCCCGAAGTGATCACAGCCCAGTAGTATAGCATGGCAGACGGACAAGAGTGTAGGGCCACTGATGGAACACTAGCATCCTATACTAAGCATTTAGGATTGCGGGTAAGGTATCAATGACTGTAGCAGCAATGACAGGCTATGCATCAGAATAGGATTAACGGAAAGCAGTAACATGCTACACTACTCTAATGCAAGCAGTATAGAGTAGAATAGGCGATATCTGGTGATCAAAAGGGGGGCTTGCCTGGTTGCTCTGGCAAGAGAGAGGGGACGTCAACTCCGTAGTCGAACTGGGGCGTCAGCATCGTCACGGGGGTCTACCGGAGAGAAGAGGGGGGAGAAACAGTAAATACATAGCAAGCAAGTGCATAACAGGATAACAGGCAGAGCTAGACGTGTTCTAACGCGGTAGGAGGTGATACCGGTGAAGGGGGGAAGCATCCGGGAAGTATTCCCGGGGTTCCGTGTTTTCGGGCAGAGGAGCCGGAGGGGGAAAGTTGCGGGTTCGATAGGTTAGGGGTGTGTGGCGGACGAACGGACCGCGTATCCGGATTCGTCTCGTCGTTCTGAGCAACTTTCATGTTGAAAATATTTTAATCCGAGTTACGGATTAAAAGATATGATTTTAAAAGATTTTTAACAATTTTCAAATTTAATTATTTATTTAATTAATTCGAAAAAATGTATTTATGACGTCAGCATGATGTCATGCTGACGTCAGCAGTCAACAGGGGTTGACTGAGTCAACCCTGACATGTGGGTCCCACATGTCATACTCTGCTTACACTAATTAGGATTTAACTAATCTAATTATAGTTTAATTAATTATCAATAGTTAATTAGGTTAATTAGATTAATTAATCAGGATTAATTAAATTAATTATTTACTTAATTAATTAATTAAATAAATAAATAATTTTATTCATTTTTATTTTATTTAATTATATTTACTTAATTTCCCTTTTCCTTTTTCTTTTCTTTTTTTTAAACGTTCTGGGGGCTGGGGCCACTTGGTCAGTGGCCCAGGGGGCATAACGGGTGCGGTTACGGGCATGCGCCCGTGCGAGGGCACGGGGCAACAGGGGCGTCGGCAGGGAGCAGCGCACGGCGCTGGGTCGCAACGGCCGGAGGCGGCGAGTAGCACTCGGCGCGGCGTCGCGCGGGAAGCAGCGGGGCGGCGGAGGCGAGAGGCTCGAGCGGCAGAGAGCATGCGGGGGAGGCGCGGCCCGGGGCGCGTGGCCAAGGCAGAGCCTTGCCGTTGCCGGAGCTAGGCGTGGCGCGATGGACGCTGTCAGGAGAGGCCGGAGGAGGCCACGGCGACGGGCGCGCGCGGAGGAGCTCGTCGGGGCAGTCGGGAGCGGCGACTTGCAACAGAGAGGGGGAGAGGGGCACCGGGAGGCGTGGCCCCGAGCGCGGCGAGGGCGGGTGGTGCGGCGACGGAGCCGCGGCGGAGGGGCGCCGGACGTGAGGGCCGCCACGGGCGCGGCTGGCGCAGTTGACCGGCGCGAGCAAGGACGGCAAAACGCCGGCGAGCTAGGGAGAGGCCACGGCCGTGTGCGAGCGCGGCGGGCGTAGGGGAACGGAGGCCGAGGGCCTCACCGGGCTTTGTAGGGACTAGGGCAGCGGGCGCGGTGGAGGTCGGGGAGGCCATTGTGGAGGGGGCGAGGACGGCGTCGACGAGGAGGAGGCAGCCCGGTGGGGAGGGCTCCGATCGCCGGTGGTGTTTGGCGACGACGGGCGACGGCGTCAGGCCGGCGACGATTCGAGGGCGAGGCTTCAGGCAGGTACAGCGCGAAGGAGAGGAGGGGACGGAGGAGTCTGAGAGGGGCGGCGCCGGCGATAGCGAGCGGCGACAGGGTCGCAGCCCCCGATCCAGATCGGGGGGGGGGGAAGGAGAGGAGTGGGGGCGCGAGTGGGTGGATGGTTAGGGTTTCGGGGGTGAGGGGGAGCGGATAAGGTGAGGGGGTGGGTGGCCGGCTGGGCCTGGGGGGGGGGGGTTTGGCCCAGTTGGGCCTGTGGTCAGCTGGGCCGAAGCCCGGGGGGGTTTCTCTTCTATTTTTTTTTATCTTTTGTTTTTCTGTTTTATCTCTTTTCTTTTATTTATTTTATTTTCTGTTTTAACTCATTTTAAATTATTTAGACATTTTATAAAAATGGGTTTGTTGCACCATAATTACATTTGTAATATTTAGTACAAACCAAACATTTTTATTTTAATTTTTGAAAACTTTTATTGTTATCATTAATTTGAATTTGAATTTAGGACTGGTTTTTGTTCTAACGATAAATTAGTAGCAGTAACCGTGGTGACGTGGCACCATTAGCATGGGATCATTGTAGCTTAATTATCCGGGCGTTACAGTTTGTTTGCTTCTAACCTTCAGTATTATTCATAAAACCATTCCTTTTTTGGATTTTGATATGCTCGCTTAAAAACATACACAGAGAAAATATAATTCATAACAAACTAAAAAAAGTGCCCAATCATTGTTTTGGAGCTAATTGGCTTTTTAATGAAGCTTGCTTTGAGAGATATGAGAAAAGGCATACACGCATCAAACATACCTTGTGCATGCGATTCCGTGCCTTAGGCTTAATTCGCATAGTCAGATGTAAGAGAGAAAGAGAGAAGCTAATTTGGAATTGAACTCCAGCTCGCATAGGTCTAGGAGGCCAGTTTCTATTTTTCCTTGTATAGGTTATCTTCTTCCGTACGTGTACATAACACACTCGGTTCCATGTGTCAATCATAAGCCTTGTTAATTGTTATTACCTCTAAAAAAGCATAAGACTTATTTCTACATTGCCCACACAAAAAGACTTTTCGATGAAAAATAAGACTTATTTGTACACGACAGGTGTTATACGTAAATTTTCCATCTTTTAATCTCAAACGTTTAATTCAAATCAGTGGAAAGGGTTTTTGCATGTATTCATTTTCGGCAAAATAAAACACGTATATACCTATTGAAATAAAGTCCTACCAGTTATTATTTTCAAAACAATGTGTACGGTAATTTTTACAATAGTCTGATAACTGATATTTTATACGACAGTATGATAACTGGTATCTACGGGGACGTAGGAGACTTTTTTTTAGAACAATGCGGGGACAAATTATCAATCTTTTAATCTCGAATGTTATAATTCAAATCAGTGAAAAATATTTTTGCATGTATATATTTTTCTGCAAAATAAAACATGTATATATCTATTTATATAAAGTCCTACTGGTATTATTATTTTCAAAATAGTCTGGCCTGTATTTTTTTATAATAGTCTGATCACTGGTATCTGCGGGGACGTAGGAGACTGTTTTTAGAACAATGTATGGACGTATGGCTGCCTCCGGATAACTTGGGTTTGACCCAATCGGATTGTCCAATCCGTATCAAGAGAAAACTAGTGCCTTTGATTGCCACGTGCATGCACCGGTTTTGATTTCCCTTAAAAAAAGTACGTGCAGCGGCGGACTCCTTTTTGTATGATTAGGATTCCTGTAGAATTTTATTTGACGTGTAGAACTTGCCTAATCTCAAGTTTTTTTTACGTGCGTAGTACTTGCCTAATCTTTCTAGACGTGTACGTGATTAGGATTCCTGTGTTTATTTTACATGTAGTAATTGCCTTATCTCAGTTTTTTTGACATGTAATGCTTGCCTAATCTTAACCGTTGATACATCTTAGTTTAAGAGTGTCAAATCACCATCGTTCATTTTCTATCATTTTAAGTATATAATAGATTATTACAAATTATATTCGTACATTTTTGGTACGTCCGGCTAGCGAGGGGGCTTCAGTGTACCCCATAACACGGCAAGAAAAGTCCGAACACTTTCGACAGTGCGGCACCCCGAACTTATAGTATTATATGCATCAGCTCCGAATCATGCCTTGGGTCAATAGTTGGGTTTGTCCGGCTCCTATGTTTTGGTACCTTACGTTCCGCTATATCGGCTAAGGTAGCACGGGGAGAACTACTGCGATTGTGTCCCGATTCTTCCGAACGAGCACCTCAGTAGAGAAAGCCGAAAACTGACTGTCATGATGAGGCGAGAGCTGGTCGCTGTTTGAGAGGTCTCAAATCCTTAAAGATTTTTTCCGCTTCGGGCGAGGAATCGGCTTTGTACGATTTAGGCATGTATAGCGCTCCAAGTTCGGCCTTTCGAATACTAGGGGCTTCGCCAAAATTTAAAATTGTAGACTTCTATGGCCAAGTGAGAGTGATAAAGCTGTATAGTCCGACTGCCTTATTCGCTGTGCTAAACACCTCCTTAAAAGGACAAAAAATTGTATCAAGAGTGTTTATATTTATCCCGAAGACCCCAGTACTAGTTACATGGGGCAGAAGCTGACGACTGGCCAACTCTCAGATTTTATAAACGGCCGCACAGAAGATAATATTTTAAATCAACAAGCGTTATATAGCGCACATGAACTTGTTTTCATATTACAAGATGACATGAGTACATTCATTCAAATATTACATCCTTAGCACACTCCTCCGCCACAAGGCAGGCACCCTTCAGGACATTGTCATAATACTGTTCGGGGAGGCGATGCTCCTTGCCCTTTGGCGGCCCCTCCGTCACCAGCTTCTCGACATCCATCTTCGCCCAGTGCACTTTTGCACGGGCCAAGGCCCTGCGCGCACCTTCAATACAGACTGACCGCTTAATGACTTCAAGCCGCGGACAGGCATTCACCAGCCGTTTTACAAGGCCGAAGTAGCTGCTAAGCAAGGGCTCGCCATGCCACAGCCGGACTATGAGGTCCTTCATGGCCATTTCGGCCGCCCTGTGCAGTTCGACCAGTTGCTTCAGCTGGTCGCTCAAAGGCATTGGATGTTCGGTCCCAGTATATTGGGACCAGAACAACTTCTCCGTCGAGCGCCTTCCTCAGCTCAGTATAACTCTGCGGCATCAGGGATGCTGCGCGGCAGATCTATGAATGCTCTTGGAGAGCTCCAAATTCGGGTAAGTAAATAGAAAGTCTCCTTCACATGCTTGCTTTGCATATTGAATGCCTTACCCGCCGCAATCTTGTTGGCCGCTTGAACCTCTTGGACGACCTTTTGAGCTTCAGCTTTGGCATCCTATGCACTCTGGCGGGCCTTTGCAAGCTCGGACTCTTGCGTCTCAGAGTCACGCTCCAAGGACTCGTATTTTTTGACAAAGTCCTGGAGCTCTTGCGGGACTTGCCAACCCGAGCCTCTTGCTTCTCGCGCTCGGTGTGCTCCTCGATAGCTTTGTCTTCGGCCTCGGACAACGCCTTCCTAAGGGCCGCCACTTCGGTCGTGGCCCCTATTGACATTCATGACGCTTCTATTAGCATCATCAACTTTCCCTTTATATGGCATACAAATAGGGCATTGTGTACCTTTGTTTTCTTCGAGCTGCCTCTTCACGAGGCCGAGCTCTACCTCGCTCCGCTCCAGGTACCGCTTCAGTCCGGAGACCTCCGCAGTGCGAGTGGCAGCAGCCAGCAGTGATGCCTGCTTATTCACATAGACATATTCTGAATAGACTCCTGTGGATGTTATTTGATCCTCTGTTCGGCCTTTCTTTTCGAACACCAAACAGAGCATCAGGGCTACTGTCTATGCTGTGATATTCTTTCAAAATTTGATTGCTTACCTCAAAGTCTGTTAGGAGGCTGGCGCAGGCTTCGGTCAATCCTCTCTTGGTGGACCGAACCTTCTCAACCACAATACTCATAAGAGTACGGTGTTCTTCATCAATGGAAGCACCCTGAAGTGCTTCTAGCAAGTTATCTAATGCCTCTGGATGGACAGAGGTCATCGGCACAGGAGGCTTGCCCCCCTTAGCGAGGGGCTACCTGCCTGAATTCGGAACCACTGGAGGTTCCGGCACAGTGTCCGGCTAGGGCCAAACTTGCTGCGGCCCCCAGAATCCATGGGGCTCTTCCCCCCCATGTGCCCGGCGTCGGGGATTTCACCTTGGGGCGCCCTCAGAACTGTCTCCCCCTGGTCCGGTATCCTATGAGACAACACCTCGCTGTCGTCTGCGGGCCGGGGGGTGCAGGCCGTCGGGAGCGAATCCCTGTTCATCGCCGACGTGCTCAAAGACCCATCCGAGGAGGATAAGTCGATGCGGGCTTTGGACGGACTGCACGATCATATTTAACATGATAAGAAGCAATAAAGCAAAACATGCCGGAAAGTATTATAGTATCCGGATACTTACGACTTCGCCAGGGGCTTGTCCCTGGGAAGCCACTCCTCGTTGCTGTAGGCGGCTGTTGTGGAGTGGTCTGGAGGGAGGGTCTTCCCCTTTTTGGACCCTTCGGCCTCCCTAGACGGGGTGACCTTCCTTTTCTTGCCACCCCCCCGTTGGGGGGGGGAGGACTTTCCTCTTCCTCCTTCTCGTTTTCATTGGAGGAGCGCGCCTTAGTGTCTTCGGACGATGAGTCCGATACAACCTTGCGCCGGAGATCTTTCCTGGTCCCCGTGGCCTTCTTCTTGGCCTTCTTCTCCGGCACCTCATAGGGCGCCGGAAACAGCATCTCTGTTAAGAGAGCCGTTGCTGGATCTTCAGGCAGTGAAGCAGGACAATCGATCCGCTCCGCTGTCGCTACCCAGTCCTGTTAAATTGGCATGGTGTCTTAGATTCCTCCCACGAGTATACTGGGGAAAGGAACATCTTGTGAAATATAGAGAACTTACCGGATTGGCGGGGCGCTTTGCGCTGGGTCCACGATCCTTTGTAGGGGAGGAGGTACTTCGGCGCCCTTAAACAACACCTTCCAGACGTCTTTGTGCATCGTGTCGAAGAGCTCTTGCAGTGTCTGGTGTTCGGCCGGGTCGAACTCCCACATATTAAATGCACGTCTTTGACACGGGAGGATCCGGCGGAGGAGCATGACGTGAACCATGTTGACAAGCTTGATTTTCTTGCTTATCATATTTTTGACACAGTTCTGGAGTCCAGTCAGCTCCGCCGGCGCACCCCAGGATAATCCCTTCTCTTTCCAGGAGGTGAGCTGATAGAGGCAAAGGTGTCCCGTCTTTCGATGAGATGATGGATATCGCTTTGGTGGAAGTCGACTTTGACGATCCGACTACGAACGTGTGAGGACGTCGCACCTTAGCAATCGCTAAACCAACTCCGAGAGGTTATTGACCACGCCGGAGCATGATCAGCCTGACCACGAGGGTCTGTTTCCTGGGAGCAAACGAAGAACAAGCAAGACACTGAGATTGCAATCTGGATATTGCGAATATAAGATGAAAGCTTTATTGATCAAGGTGGGGTTCTGTGACGCCTTTGTCTGGTCGTTAAACACAAATGAAGTACGCGAAGTTGCAGCTATGTCGAACTTTAATCTAAAAAAAACTCAAAGTCTAAACGGTGCCCTAAGGGCTGTATATATGGAGGAAGAGGGGGTGAATTTCGTGGCCCTTGGTGGAGGGGTCTGAAACTAACCCTATCTCTTGTTTCCCCACACATACGGACTCTAAAAATAGCCTATACTTATGTATTTCGAAATTACATGGGCCTGGCCCAATAATAAGGTGACGCAGCACCTAGAATAGCCTCTGGACGAAATTTATGAAGTGGCATCTTGTATATTTCGTCCAAGGCTTCATGCACTCATTATGGTGGCTTCAAAGTCCTGAAATCATCACTTGTAACTCCGTTCTTGTTCCCCTTGCGCATGCCATCATCTCCATGCTTGTTCTTGCTCCAATGTTCATCCTTCTCCAAGCTAGGCCCTTCATTTGTAAGCAAAACAAATGTATCCAATTTAGGCAGCATCATATTCTCATGAACATTAGAATCATTACCAAGAAACGAAAGTACCTGGTAATTTAGTTGGCGTGCGCGAGCTCTAGTAATTGGTCCAGTATGTATAGCAGCAGGGGCTGTGGGTGTAACAATGGTATTGATGTCCTCATCATCCTCCCCTTCTTGAAATGAAGTCGTCCTCGACGGAAGTTCATCTTCCTCACCCAAATAAGGCTTCAAATCTGCAATGTTAAAAGTGGGACTAACCCCAAAATCTGCAGGCAGCTCAAGTTTATATGCATTATCATTTATTTTCTCCAACACCTTAAAGGGACCATCAGCACGTGGCATTAGCTTTGATTTGCGCAAATCAGGAAATCTATCCTTACGCAAATGTAACCAAACAAGATCTCCAGGTGCAAACACAACATGTTTTCTACCCTTATCTCCAGCAAGTTTATATTTAGCATTCATACGCTCAATGTTTTCCTTAGTTAACTCATGCATTTTTAAAATCAATTCAGCACGTTGTTTAGCATCAAAATTAACCTTCTCCGAAGATGGAAGAGGCAACAAATCAATAGGTGCACGAGGTAGGAAACCATACACAACTTCAAAAGGGCACATCTTAGTAGTAGAATGCAATGAACGATTATAAGCAAATTCAATATGAGGCAAGCATTCCTCCCACATTTTCTTATTATTCTTCAAAACAGCCCTAAGCATAGTAGACAATGTTCTATTGACTACTTCAGTTTGTCCATCAGTTTGGGGGTGACAAGTAGTACTAAAAAGCAGTTTAGTCCCCAACTTAGCCCATAAACATCTCCAAAAGTGGCTAAGAAATTTAGTATCACGATCTGAAACAATAGTATTTGGCACACCATGCAAGCGAATAATTTCACGAAAGAACAAATCAGCAACATTAACAGCATCATCGCTTTTATGACATGGTATAAAGTGTGCCATTTTCGAGAATCTATCCACGACAACAAATATGCTATCCCTCCCCTTCTTTGTTCTAGGTAAACCTAAAACAAAGTCCATAGATATATCCTCCCAAGGAACACTAGGTACAGGCAAAGGCATATATAAACCATGAGGATTGAGTCGTGACTTAGCTTTTTGACATGTAGTGCAGCGAGCAATAAAACGCTCAACATCCCGTCTCATCTTTGGCCAAAAGAAATGTGTAGCAAGTACGTCCTCCGTCTTCTTCACGCCAAAGTGTCCCATTAGTCCTCCTCCATGCGCCTCCTGCAACAACAAAAGACGAACGGAGCTAGCTGGAATGCATAGCTTGTTAGCACGGAACACAAATCCATCATTAACGACAAACTTGTTCCATGTTCTTCCTTCTTTACAATTCTGCAATACATCTTTAAAATCAGCATCATGCACATATTGATCTTTGATGGTCTCCAAACCAAATATTTTGAAGTCAAGTTGTGAAAGCATAGTATAGCGACGAGACAATGCATCAGCAATAACATTTTCTTTACCCTTCTTGTGTTTAATGACATAAGGGAAAGTCTCAATGAATTCAACCCATTTAGCATGTCTACGATTCAGTTTAGCTTGACTTTTAATATGTTTCAAAGATTCATGATCAGAATGTATAACAAATTCTTTGGGCCATAAATAATGTTGCCATGTTTCTAAAGTCCGAACAAGAGCATATAATTCTTTATCATAAGTAGAATAATTCAGACTAGGCCCACTCAATTTTTCAGAAAAGTATGCAACAGGTTTGCCATCTTGTAATAACACACCTCCTAATCCAATTCCACTAGCATCACATTCAAGCTCAAAAGTCTTATTAAAATCAGGAAGTTGGAGTAAAGGAGCATGTGTCAACTTATCTTTCAATACCGTGAAGGCTTCTTCCTGTGCGGTACCCCAAACAAAAGGCACATCCTTCTTTGTAAGCTCATTGAGAGGTGCAGCAATGGTGCTGAAATCTCTCACAAAACGCCTATAGAATCCAGCGAGGCCAAGAAAACTCCTCACTTGTGTGACCGTTTTGGGCTGCGGCCAACTCTCAATAGCTTCAATCTTGGCTTTATCAACTTCAATTCCCTGTGGAGTAACAACATAACCAAGAAAAGACACTCGGTCGGTGCAAAAGGTGCACTTCCCAAGGTTACCAAACAAACGTGCATCACGTAGAGCAATAAAAACAGCACGTAAATGTTCCAAATGTTCCTCCAAAGATCTGCTATAAATCAATATGTCATCAAAGTAAACTACCACAAATCGTCCAATGAAAGCACGTAAAACTTCGTTCATTAATCTCATGAAAGTACTAGGTGCATTAGTTAACCCAAAAGGCATGACTAACCACTCATATAATCCAAACTTAGTTTTAAATGCTGTTTTCCATTCATCCCCCAATTTCATACGAATTTGATGGTATCCACTACGCAAATCAACTTTGGAGAATATTGTAGAGCCACTCAATTCATCAAGCATATCATCTAGCCTAGGAATAGGATGACGATAACGAATAGTAATATTATTAATGCCTCTACAATCAACACACATACGTGATGTACCATCCTTTTTCGGCACTAGAATAATAGGAACAGCACAAGGACTAAGGGATTCGCGTATATAACCTTTGTCGAGCAGCTCTTGTACTTGACGCATAATCTCCTTCGTCTCCTCTGGATTGGTACGGTATGGCGCACGGTTTGGCAGTGAAGCACCGGGAATTAAGTCAATCTGATGCTCAATCCCTCGAATAGGCGGTAATCCCGGTGGCACGTCTTGTGGAAAGACGTCAGCGAACTCCTGCAAAATGTTAGTGACAGCAGGAGGCAAAGAGGAAGGCACGTCCTCGAATGAAAATAATGCCTCTTTGCACACAAAAGCATAACAAACAGATTTGCTGAAATCTAGCTCATCAATATCAGATTTGGTGGCAAATAAACATGCACTTTTCAATTTTATTTCAGAAGCAACACTAGATGGTTTATTATTAGGCTTCATTTGTTGCTCAAATTCTTTTGCCACAATCTGATTTTCGCTCTTATTCTTCTCCTGTTTTGCTTTATTAGCTCTATTAATATCATCTTTCAAAATAGAATCAGGAGTCATAGGAAGCAAAGTAATATTTTTATCCTTATGAACAAGAGTATACTGATTGTTTCTACCATGGTGTACAGAATTTTTATCAAATTGCCATGGTCTACCAAGTAATAAGGAACATGCTTGCATAGGTACCACATCACAATCAACATAATCAGCATATGTAGAGATACTAAAATGCACACGAACAGTACGTGTTACCTTAACCTTGCCGCTGTTGTTGAACCATTGGATGTAGTAAGGATGTGGATGTGGTCTTGTGGTGAGAGAAAGCTTCTCCACCATCTCCATGCTAGCCAAGTTGTTGCAGCTCCCTCCGTCTATGATGACGCGCACAGAACGTTCCTTCACAACTCCCTTGGTATGGAACAAATTGTGCCTCTGATTTTGCTCAGCTTGTGTGACCTGCACACTCAAAACACGTTGAGCAACTAAACATTCATACCTGTCAGCGTCTTCAGGAGCCATGTATTGCGTCTCATGATCAGAATCATCTCCACCGTGTTCTTCACGTGTAATAAGAGCCAACGTCTCCTCATCATAGTCACTAGCGGACTCATACCCACCATCCTCAGTAGCAATCATCACACGCTGAGATTTGCATTCTCTCGCATAATGACCTCTTCCCTTACAACGACGACAAATAATATCACTTGTGTGCCCAGTTGATGCCATGGAAGAAGAAGAGCTCTGTGTAGGCCCGGCAGGTGCGCTCTTGGTAGATAGTGGAGGTTGTGCCTGCTTTCTTGTATCACGGCTGGAGGTAGCAGCTGATGGAGGTGCTGGTGTAGTGGAAGTAGAGGATGCACGCGGTGTCCATGATGAAAGTCGACCTGCAGAAAAGTTAGTTCGCGCCAATGCTTGTCGATCCTGCACTTCACGTTCAGCTTTACAAGCAAGATGGAATAAACGAGTGATATTAGTATACTCCTTATACTCTAGAATGGTCTGAATCTCTCTATTTAATCCACCTATAAAACGTGCAAGCATAGCTTCATTCTCCTCAACAATACCACATCTAATCATGCCAGTTTGTAATTCCTGATAATATTCTTCTACAGAATTTTTCCTTGTCTTAAACGCTGCAATTTTTGAAGCAATTCACGTTGATAATATGGTGGAACCCAACGAGTACGCATAGCAGTTTTCAAAGCAGCCCAAGTAGTTGGAATAAGATATAATCTACAATGTTCAGACCACCATACACATGCAAAACTAGTGAAAGCACAAACAGCAGCAGCAACCTGTCTCTCCTCGGGATATTGTAAACATGTAAAACGTTGTTCAGTTTCTAAGTCCCAAGTAAGATATATATCAGGAACATATCTACCCTCAAATGGTGGAATATTCAATTTCAGTTTAGGAATATGGTCATTATCTCGTACCTGAGGTGGTGGTGCAGGCCTACCATTGCGAATATATACCTGAGGTCGACCTGCTGGTGGTGGTGCTTGTGGCTGTACGTAGTTCTGATTTTGATCAACCTCATCCTCATAATATTCCTCCACCTCTGCAGTAACAGCAGGAGCTACAGAAGCACCAACAGCAGTAGCAGCGGCACCAGAATTTTGTCCTGGCTCAATAGGAACACGCTGTGCTCGTCCATACTGATTCGGAAGGGGGCGTTGTTGTAGTTGTTGTTGTGCAGAGGTGCGATAGGTGCAGCCGGCGGTGGTTGTGGAAAACGCGCGAGCAATTCATTAAACTTGCTATCAAGCTTTGTTTCGAATGTCTTCTCAATGCCATCTATCTTCTCCATGGCCTCGTCAAATCTGTTTAGCACATCTTGCACCTGTCTACTCATCATTTGCTGAAATTTATCATGTAGCTGTTTGTTCGTTAGGTTCTCCCAATCAGTCTCATCGGCTTGTGATCCTACCATGGTTAGCAGCAAATAGAAACACACAAGAATATGATCCTATAGACTACTAAGAAGTGGTGGTGGTGTATCACAAACCCGTCAAGCAAATCTCAATTCTTACCAGTTCTTACCCAGCAGCAGGTGGTGATCGGCAACCGTTGTAGTCAAAACTCTCAAAGATTGGATAGAGCGATTACCAGGGAGAGTCAAACGCACGACGTAGATGTATGTGGAGCTGGGAATGCTTACAATATGGTAGCAAAAAGGGTCAGCAATAATCAATTCAGAGATGCAAAGTTGAATAAACGCTCAACGACGGTACTGTACTGGTCCTAGGCTAGACTGTGCTAGAGACGCGAGCCTAGAACACTAACAAAATCACAACGCTGCACGGAAACAAGGGAGAAGCACACTCTGAATTTTTTTTCACTCTTTTTTTTGCGCTCCTCTTTTTTTTTGCCAAAAATCACTATAATGGCGAGTGTCTCAAAACTCTTCCCAAGTCAAGAGAACAGGATAGGCAAGAAATTTTTTTGTCCAAATTTTTTTTTTGACTGCTCGGACCCAAAAACAGGAAACGGGTCAAAAAAAACTTTCTATAACAGCGACTGTCTCAATACGCTTAGAAACACCTAAAAATAGGATAGCCAGAATTTTTTTTGTCCAGTGCGTTTTTGGAAAATTTTGGGCCTAAACGGAGGGTGGTTTTTTTTTGGAAACCAACCTCTTCTACGGACGGCAAAAGATTGCTGGAATCCGAAACCTACTCAGACAAGGGAACACGAATCGGAAATTAGATGGATCCCGAAAACAAACCTAATATGCAAGGAACTCGGATTGGTGGTGGATATATGGTGGTGGTATATGGCAGCGGTGGTGGTAGCGGTGGTATTATATGGATATGGATCGATGGTGGTATATGGATACGGATTGGTGGTGGTATATGGATACGGATTCGAAGCGGTGGTGGTAGATGGCAGGGGCGATGATGATGGTGCCATGGCGGCGTGACAACTTATGACCAGAACTCGAAACTCTAAAAGACTAGACGCTAAGACCAGCAACTAGACACGACGATGCAACCGCAAATTCAACAAAGCAAAACCCTAAAAAGATTATGCAAAGGCTCAGATTGGTTCGGATATGATGAACTAACCCTAATTTTTGTTTGTGGCTTTTTCGTGGACTGTAGGTATGAAGAACAGACTCGATCTAAACTACGAAAAACTGTAAAATCTCACCGAGCAACCTGGAAATCTGATACCACTTGATAGAGGCAAAGGTGTCCCGTCTTTCGATGAGATGATGGATATCGCTTTGGTGGAAGTCGACTTTGATGATCCGACTACGAACGTGCGAGGACGTCGCGCCTTAGCAATCGCTAAACCAACTCCGAGAGGTTATTGACCACGCCGGAGCACGATCAACCTGACCACGAGGGTCTGTTTCCTGCGAGCAAACGAAGAACAAGCAAGAAACTGAGATTGCAATCTGGATATTGCGAATATAAGATGAAAGCTTTATTGATCAAGGTGGGGTTCTGTGACGCCTTTGTCTGGTCGTTGAACACAAACGAAGTATGCGAAGTTGCAGCTATGGCGAACTTTAATCTAAACAAAACCCAAAGTCTAAACGGTGCCCTAAGGGCTGTATATATGGAGGAAGAGGGGGTGAATTTCGTGGCCCTTGGTGGAGGGGTCCGAAACTAACCCTATCTCTTGTTTCCCCACACATACGGACTCTAAAAATAGCCTATACTTATGTATTTCGAAATTACATGGGCCTGGCCCAATAATAAGGTGACGCAACACCTAGAATAGCCTCTGGACGAAATTTATAAAGTGACATCTTGTATATTTCATCCAAGGCTTCATGCACTCATTATGGTGGCTTCAAAGTCCTGAAATCATCACTTGTAACTCCGTTCTTGTTCCCCTTGCGCATGCCATCATCTCCATGCTTGTTCTTGCTCCAATGTTCATCCTTCTCCAAGCTAGGCCCTTCATTTGTAAGCAAATCAAATGTATCCAATTTAGGCAGCATCATATTCTCATGAACATTAGAATCATCACCAAGAAACAAAAGTACCTGGTAATTTAGTTGGTGTGCGCGAGCTCTAGTAATTGGTCCAGTATGTATAGCAGCAGGGGCTGTGGGTGTAACAATGGTATTGATGTCCTCATCATGAGTCGCATAGGGATGCCAGATCAAAACTCGGGGGCCGCCGCCCAGTTGGCATCACGCGGCTCGGTGATGTAGAACCACCCTGATTGCCACCCGTTCACGGTCTCCACATAGGAGCCTTCGAGCCAAATGACGTTGGGCATCTTGCCCACCATGGCGCCTCCGCACTCCGCTTGCTGGTCGACCACTATCTTCGGCTTCACGTTGAAGGTCTTCAGCTACAGGCCGAAGTGGGGCTTGATGCGGAGGAAGGCCTCGCACACGACGGTAAACGCCGAGATGTTGAGGATGAAATTGGGGGCCAGATCGTGGAAATCCAGCCTGTAGTAGAACATGATCCCGTGGACAAATGGGTGGAGGGGGAATCCCAGTCCGCGGACGAAATGGGCAAGGAATACGACCCTCTCATGGAGTTCTGGAGTAGGGACGATCTGCCCTGCATCTGGGAGCCAGTGCGCAATGTTTGCAGCCAGGTATCCGGCCTCCCGGAGCTTTGTAATGTTCTCCTCCATAACGCAGGAGGCCATACACTTGCCTCCCGCTTCGGACATGTCTGGAATGGCTTTGAGGAGAAGGTGAGAACTTGGACGCTGGAGCTCGAGCGTGCGAGAATGGATGGGCAGGGGAAGAAGAAGGCGTGGGTGAAAAAGAGGAATCCTTATCCCTTTATAAAGGCGGTAGAAACTGTGCGCCTCCCCACTTGCCCCGTAAGATCCTTATTCCCAATCGCCGCGATTGATGGAGCGGTTGGGTTACCCACACCCGTATTGATGAGAATCCCGTGATAAGGGGACACGATCTCTGCTTCGACAAGACGTGCCAAGGAAACCGCCTCGCAATATGTGCAGTAGCTGGTTGAGAAAAATGGTTCGAATAATGACCGGGCCGTGGCGTGATGTCACGCTATGAAAAGTTGTCAGCAGATTAGATTTGTGGAATATTGTGCTCTCTACAGTGGTATGTGGAATTTGTTTTGCAGAGGTGGACACGATCCTTGTGTTCAAAATCTTCTATGGAGTATTCAGAGAAGGAACCCGCCTTGCAATGCCGAAGACAATCTGTGCGCCGGACTCATCGTCATTGAAGCTTGGTTTAGGGGCTACTGAGGGAGTCCTGGATTAGGGGGTCCTCGGACAGCCGGACTATATACTTTGGCCGGACTGTTGGACTATGAAGATACAAGACTGAAGACTTCATCCCGTGTCCGGGTGGGACTCTCCTTTGCGTGGAAGGCAAGCTTGGCAATTCGGATATGTATATCTCCTTCTCTGTAATCGATTTTGTGTAACACTAGCCCCCTTCGGTGTCTATATAAACCGGAGGGTTTAGTCCGTAGGACAGCAACAATCATAATCATAGGCTAGCTTCCAGGGTTTAGCCTCGATGATCTCGTGGTAGATCAACTCTTGTAATACTCATATCATCAAGATCAATCAAGCAGGAAGTAGGGTATTACCTCCATCGAGAGGGCCCGAACCTGGTTAAACATCGTGTCCCCTGCCTCCTGTTACCCTTAGCCTTAGACACACAGTTCGGGACCCCCTAACCGAGATCCGCCGGTTTTGACACCGACACCTTGCCACTCATAAACTTGTTTGTGGAGGCATGCTATGCCATCTTCCTGCGTAAGCTTGACAAGAACAGTATGCCTCACAAACAAAGGAGTAACTTTGAAGTTCTTGTTCTTCAGTACACCCTGGACAACACGCCTGACAACAGTGAGGCTGGAATACAACTCGACATCGGTATAAGTCCAAATGGCTTCCATGATCCAATAGCGTAAGAACTCTATTTTCCTAGTGCGTATATTCATGTCATCCGCCTCATAGCGAGTGACATGTACAACCACACAATCCTTGTCAGATCAGGGCTCTAATTGAAATAGAAACAGATTATGAATTACTTACACAAGTTATTTAAACCACTATGTATAGCATGGCATCAAAGCTAATAAAATTATTTATCACCACATACTTAGATGAAAAACCATAATCAAGATAGGCAAAGAAGAAAATCACCTTAGGCAGCTCAGCGGGGGGGGGGGGGGGCACATCCTCGAGGGGGGAAAACTGCTCCTATAGTGCCACGAGGGTTGTAACTTGAAACGGGGCGTTGACCATCTCAGTAGTGGTCGTGAGCATATCTGGTGTCGGCTCGGTGGCTGCCTCCATCTTCTTGGAGCCCTCTGTCTCATGGGGATCAGCCTCCCGCGTCTGCTCCAATATCGGCATATCTTTGCCTTGTTCTCCTTGGTCCATCATGAAACCGACGAATACTAGGAGACCACTGAAAGGAAAACACAATCACAATGACAACGAAACAAAAAAGAGAGTGAGGATTGATTATTGCTTTGCAGAAGTTCTTTTTTTTCTCCGAACGAAAATATACCAATATCATGGATCCACTTACCTTCCCTTCATTGGGAGAGAAGAACAGTGGCAGATGCGAGTGTTGGCTTTCTTGAAGACGGTGAGGGAGAAGGGGATTTAGCAAAGAGTGAAATGATGGTTGCTTCATCTGTCAAACTTAGACTGCGGGGAGGTGGGGTTTTGTGATACGATGGCTCGTTACTGCGGTGCTACGACCGGGGTGACTCTCCGCCTGCATACTGCCTTCTAATTTGGTGGATGGCATTTCGGCCCGCGCACTACATGGCCTGCATGTTGGTCAACAGAAGTAAAACGTCATTCAGTAGAGGGAGACGTTTCGATGACCTAGGAGGAGCCAGAAGCGGTAGTATATCCACTGTACTAGTAGTAATTGTTTTTCTGTGTAGCTGTAGAGTGTCTCCACTGTACTAGTAGTAATTATTTCTCTGGGCCTAAGACAAAACAACCCATCCACCCTAGTAAATAATAAAATCAATTCAAAAGCCCATATATTTACTTAATGAGAGGCGCTACCCACACCAAGCACACCGCCCCCAAAAAAACCTGGGTGCTCTTCTTTCTCCTCACTCCCACTCACCTCACGTCAGCTCGCTCCACTCGTACCCCCAAATTCCGCACCTCACTCCTACAGAAAACCCTAGCTCCCCTTCTTCCTCACTACTACAGAAAAACCCCAGCTCCCCTTCTTCTTCACTCGCACTACAACTAGGCACGTCATTCATTACTTTGCTCAAATCTGTGAGCATGACGCGATGCCCTCAAGGAAAATGGAGTCGGATGACCCCAACACCAAGAAGATGAGGCTCCCCTGAGTGGCGGCGCCTGTTGTAGATCCCGCACCCGGCAGCACGGGGAGAAGCGGTGACCCCGCCCCCACCGGATCCCAGGAACCCATAGAATCTCGGGTGGACCGCATCAGCGATCTCCCAGACACCGTCCTTGGGGAGATCATCTCGCTTCTCCCCACCAAGGATTGCTGCTGCACCCAAGTCCTCTCAATTCGGTGGCGCCCTCTATGGCACGCCGTGCCCCTTAATGTTGACTCTCGTCAGCTGTCTCTCTTCAATGATTTTGAAATCCCCAGAGCCATCATCTCCTCCCACCAGGGCCTCGTTCAAAGCCTCTGCATCCCATCATGCTACCTGAGCAAGCATACCATGCCCTGCATGGTGTACGCCTAGCTAAAATCGCCTGAATTCACAGAACTACAACGTCTTGAGTTCTACTATTCCCTTGGAAATCACCTACCAGATATCGAACGCCATGTACTTGTGCCCTCAGCACAGATGTCCATCTCACAATTTTCCTCCTCTCTCCACACCGCCACCGTTGCATTGTGCTACCTACTAGATAATCTGGTACTAAACCTTTGACTCCCATTTCTCAAGAAACTTTCACTTGTGCGGGTTCGTATATCGGAGGCCTCATTGCACAACATCATCTAATCCAGTTGCCCTGCCCTGGAGTGCTTGGTGCTTGTTTTCAAAGTTAGAATCGGTTGTCTCCAAATAAAGTCGCCTAACCTTATAAGAATTGGAATTTCTTTTGACGGAAGGCAGCTCATCCTCCAAGGTGCCCCTTCACTTCAAAGGTTGATCCTTGATTCTAGTTATTCACCGTCGCAAATAACCATCCTCTTTATGCCTAAACTGGAGACCTTGGGTGTAATACTTGATCTCTGTGCTCATTTCAATATGGTGTTTGGCTCCGCAGTTCTTCAGGTACTTTATATTATCATCTGCACTTGTAACCATAAGCTACATTTTAAATTTCCGCGCATAAGTTATATATCATCTTGGAGTACACATTTTGTACTAATATTATGTTCTATGCTCAATGAAGAGTTTCTCCATGGATGGCCTATGAATGGATTCTGTCAAGATCTTATATATCCAAATGAATAGTTTTGATCTGAACAAGATTATTGGCTTGCTACAATGCTTTCCATGTCTGGAGAAGTTGTATATAAAGGTGATAATTTCACGCACATTGGAAGCCCGCATATAGTATATTAGAATTAATAGTTCAGCTGTTGCTCTTTCGACACTCTTTGTTTAGACCTTAACTGTTTTCAATCTTCATGTCTATTTAGGAAACAAGACGGGGTAAGAAATTTATAACCAATCGGTGGATTCGTAAGCACCGAGATTTTCTCACTTCTCATGACATTCGATTGAAGACAATAACGCTAGAATGATATGTACCCAACCATGCAAACACTACATTTGTCACATTCTTCCTGCTAAATGCGAGGTTACTATTGTCCATCAGGCTTAAGTTTATCAATAGCATGGTTTTGACGGATGGGTATGTCGAAGAGCAAAAAAAGGAGTTTCAGGTGGGCAAAAGAGCTTCTGAATGTGCTGAGCTTCTATTTACAACATATTGCGGTCATAATCTAGTAAATTTTACGACCCAAGATGTTCATTCTATGGACCTGGCCGATCCATTTGACTGTGACTGCCGAAAACAGTGTTGGAGTTAGATGTTGTTGCCCTTTTCAACCTGGGTTTTGTGTAAACCTGATGAACAATTAACCCTTGTGCTTCTGTACAGTTTGTAAGCTGGAGTTAGATGTTTTTGCCCTTTCAACTCGGCTGTGACTGTCATATTTTCTTTGAAAACAAGGCAAATGGCTTGCCATTAGTTTAATTTAGAGTGAAATATTGTAATAAATCCCAACCAAGGTAAATAACATCACTCTCGCCAGCTGCTTGAGCTCACTGTGCATTATAGAAGCCAAGTGATTAGCCCCCACCTGTACCCACAAACTTATTTCGAACTAGGACATCAAATGGGCTGTAAATTTTCATAAGAAAGGCTGCATGACCGTGACAGATTTGGATTCTGACATTTGGGACCCACAAGGAAATAGCCTATCCAAGGTGGTGTCGACTTACTAGCCAGTCAACAAACAATTCTGCCTACCAGCTGTTTGATTGACATCCAACCCCTGTCCTGTATCTTCCATCTCTTGTCTTCTTCCTCCATCCACCCAAACCAAACCACCTCACCGACTCCGCCTGCTCCCGCCTCCCATGGCTGGCTGCGCCTCCGCCGCCCTACCGTACCCTCCAATGTTGGCTAGTCCCTCCCTCTATTCCCCCACACGTCCTGTTATTCTCCGACGACGTCAGCCCCAACATGCACTCGCACCTGAACGAGTTAACCCTCATACTCCCCTCCGCCTGCGATTGGACCGACGCATCTTCGACGGCTCCTGTTCATTCCGTCCAAGGCCTCGCCGCCATCCTCCGCCTTGGTTCGCTCGTCGTGCGCGGTGCGCCGCCCTCTTGCGTTGCCAACGTCGTCAACAACCGAGAGGAACAAGGAGATGATTGTACGTGAAGAGGATGACAGTAGGGACCCACCAGTGTTATGGCAGTATGCAAGCAAGAGCCTCGTTATTACCAGCCCCAAAAATGGTTCCATCTAATGGTTGGACATCTGGGCTCATGCCATTGTCAACATAGTCAATAAACGAGAGAATTACACTACTAGCGGCTGACACCAGGGACCCAACAGGTCATGCAGTTGTTATTTTTTTTAGGAACAAGCAGTTGTTATTTATACTAGTTTTAGCGACGGATCAGGGTAACAACAGGGCTATGCTGGGCTGTGGCCCATCTAGCTAGGGTTTTATTGATGTTTACCACATCATGAGCCCAGTTGTGTATTTTTCTTGCTGAAATTGGCTAGCCCAGTTCTATTTTTTCAAAGAAATACCCAAGCGGGGCCTACTTGCTTTATCAGCCCTGCTGGGTGCAAACCTTTCAAGACGAGGAGAGTTTGATTCGGTTTGCCCAGAAATGGGCTGTACAATTTTAAAACACATCAAACCGGGAATTAGTTTCAAATTTTTTTCATTACAAGATTTTAAATTCCATTGATTTTTATGCATGGAAAATTATTTGGATTTTATATTTATATAAATTATTTTTTCAAAATAGTTTGAATGTGACTCAATATTTCGGGATTAAAAATGGTTGACCGCACCGAAATATGCAAAATTTCGTATAATTTTTAACCATGGCCACAATATGGGGTGTAATGCTAACAAAAAGAAGATGGGCTCCAAAAAAATATTAAGAATTAGCAAATTGGCTGTAAATTATTAGAAATAATGAGAGATGGGTTGTATGTTGTTTTCGACAGATTTGAGGCTGACTTGTGCGGCTACTACAGGTTGATGCGTATGATTTCCAAAAAAAAGGTTGACGCACACGCAACGCCGTGTCAACTTAGTCAACACACGAGAGTAGTGACTGTTGGATGTCCATCCAACGGCCGTCGTGCTTCTTCAATCTCTGCTCTTCCTGCTCTAGTAGCTCAAACAAGCGTCGGCAGGACTGCCTGCTCCCTCCTCCCGCGGCCGGCTATGCTTCCGTGCAGGCCTCACCGCCCCAACGTACTCCTATCACTGGCCTAGCCATCCCTCTACTCACCCACACCTGTTGTAATTCTCCGGCGATGGCAGACGAACCAGTAAACCCTCGTACTCCCCTCCGCATGGGAAACAACTGCCGAGTCTTCCCTGGCTCCATGTTGTTCTGTTCCTAGGCCTCGCCGTCATCCACCGCCCTGGTGCTCTCGGCGCGGCATGGTCAACATGGTCAATGAACGACATCCATCAGAAGTGGACTGTACATGGAGAGGCTAACACCTAGGTCCACAGCCGCACGCACGGAAATGCCTCCTTATTACGTGCAAAATAATGATTCCTCCACCCGACAGCTAGGACCAACCGGAAGGGCCTCTGTATTTCGCGAAAATACGTTCCCCTCACTGACTAGTCGGACCCACCAGCTATATCTTCGCACTCATGGAAGTGCCTCCTTATTACGCACAGAAAAATGAATACCCCCCTTCTAGCTGGGACCCACCATAGTGGGAGGCTAACTTGCGGGCCTACTAAGTTGACAGGGATGGAGGGCGTTGTCAACTTAGTCAATATGAACGATTCTAGCTCCAGTGACCGTACGATGTCCATCCAACGGCCGCAGTGCTTCTTCAACCTCTGGTCTTCTTGCTCCAGCTACCCAAACCGGCGCCGGTCGTGTCGCGTGGTCCTACCACCCGTGGCAGGCTGTGATGCCACGGAGGCCTCACCGCCCCCTACTACTCCAACCACTGGCCAGGCCATCAACTCACCCGCACCCCCTGTTATTCTGTGGCGACAGCAGCCTCACACCGCAGCTGAACCAGTGAACCCTCGTACTCCTCTCCGCGTGGGCTTCCACTGCCGCGTCTTCCCCGGATCCGTGTCGTCCCCTTCCTAGGCCTCGCCATCGTCCACCGCCCTGGTGCTCTCGGTGCGGTGTGGTCAACATGGTCAAGGAATGACTTCCATTGAAAGAGTATTGTACATGGAGAGGCTGACAGCTGGGTCCACGGCGGCAGTAAGGAAGTGCCTCCTTATTACGCGCAAAATAATTATTCCTCCACCTAATAGCAGGGACCCACCGAGCGCGTCACCGTATTTCACGAAAAAACGTTTCCCCCCTGACTGCTGGGACCCACCAGCTACATCTTCACATGCAAGGAAGTGCGTCCATATTACGGGCAAAAAAATGATTCACCCACTGACTGCTGGGACCCACCAGCTACATCTTTGCATGCAAGGAAGTGCCTGATAGTCGGGACACACCTGGTTGAATCGTACGTAGCATTGTCATTCTGGTCGCGAATGTGTACGTACATACTGGTCGATCGGTCTGTCTGCATGTTGCAGCAATGAATCGTGGCCCTACAAGGAAGGAAGGGCACGTGTCATAGTAGAGGTGCGCACGTGATGTAGTAGAGGCGCGCACGTAGCATCTACACATACATACAGTGGCCAGGGTGCAAGAAAGTAAATACGGCCACACACGTACATACGGGCGGGGTCTCGAACGCCTACTCGCGCATACGTACGGCCAGGGCTCGTGTACATGGCTGGGTCGGAACCGAGAAACTGTGTCATCATCGTGTTCATGGGAGGCAACGGAATGTGTTGTGTTCATCGGGAGGCAATGGAACGTGTGCCATTCATCGGGAGCCAACCGGCTTGGATGGAACAGCCGATGGAAACGAGGCCTGACGTACCGCAGAATGGAGGAAATGGCCTTGTGTTCGACCGGCGACGGTCAAAACGGGATCCTGTTCGTCGGGAGGGCTATGGCTTACCGCAAATTGGAGGAAACGGACTTCTATTCGACCTCCTACGGTCGAAACGGGGTCCTGTTGATCGGGAGGGTGTGGCATACCGCAATACAGAGGAAACAAACTTGTGTTGGAGCGCTACGGTCAAAACGGAGGGCCTGTTCATCGGGAGGGGTGTGGCGTACCGCAAAGCGGGACTCCACGGGATACTGTTCATCTCCACCGTCGACCTCCTATAGCCTCCACGGGCTACTGTTCATCCACCATCGACCTCCTCCAGCCTCCACCTGCGAATGTTCATCCACAGGCTCCTGTTCATCCAGCCTCCACGCGCGCTCCTCCCCTCCCCACGGGATCCTATTCAACCATCCCTCCACGGGATACTGTTCATCCAGCCCTCCACCGGCCACTGTTCAACCAGCCCTCCACGGGGTCCTGTTCATCCAGCCCTCCATGGGGTCCTGTTCATCTACCCCCAACCAGCTCAATCGGGGTCCTATTCATCTAGCGGCAACGGCCTCTACTACCATGGGGTCCTGTTCATCCAACCCCCCACCGGGAACTGTTCATCCACCCCCCCAACAACACTCACTGTTCATCCAGAGGCAGCATCGATCGGCTTCAGTTAGTAGCAG
This sequence comes from Triticum aestivum, assembly GCF_018294505.1. Lineage (NCBI taxonomy): Eukaryota > Viridiplantae > Streptophyta > Magnoliopsida > Poales > Poaceae > Triticum > Triticum aestivum. Next base: position 342,193,719 of record NC_057810.1, read on the forward strand.
TAGCGAAGGAATCGCTCGATCGAGTTCAGTTAACAGCCATCGGTCGATCGCTCGGGTTCAGTAACGCGCAGCCTGCAGTGCAATCGCTCGGGTCCAGTAGGCGAACGCCCCGCTCGGGTTTAGTTAGAGTCCAACGCCTCGCACCCACACGCGTGCGTGTACAAGAGAAATGCGCAAACCTCCGTGCATCGATCGGCCCCGACCACCCACCGTAACTGGGAACACCCCGATATTTTCCTCACCTTCGCTTCTACCATGGTTTTTTCCTTCATGGATGGCCCAAAGAATGTCATGCAGCTGCGTATTCGGCCCACCCAGGACGAAAAGCCCATTTTTTGTCACGATTTTTTGTCATAGAAGTAGGAGCCCACCACATCTATGATGATACCGGGTTTTGCCACAATTATCGTCATAGAAGTGTCATAAGCATGACAATTGTTTTTTGCTCAGCCCAAAATGTCACGGATGTGTCTTTTTTTGTAGTGCAGGGTCTCGAAGGCTCAAATACATAAGTCAGCGGAAGCAAAAAACATCTAAGTATGGACATAAGTAAACAAGTTTGCCTTAAGAATGCTTTGCAACACAATGACATCTAGATCGAAAAGGCGCAGGCCTCCTGCGTGGGAGCCTCCTATCTACTCCTGGTCGTCGGACTCCATGTAGTTGTAGGCTCCATTGGGGTAGTAGTAGTCGTTGGCGGGATCAGCTGGCTCCTAGGTTTCGTCATTTGATTGCAACAATCAGGTAGAGGGGAAAAGGGGTAGCAAAGCAATTGTGAGTACTCATCCAAAGTACTCGCAAGACTTACATCAGATCTATACTAAGTATGGATCAGTATCAAAGGAATCAGGCTATATCTTTGGACTAGACTGCAAAAATGCCATAATAGAGGGGAAGGCCTAGACTATCGAAGACTAGCATCTTGCATCGTCTTGCAGCATTAGAAGAGTGCAGATTAGCATAACATGAATAATAAGTAAGTTGTAGTGATGCTAAGGGATCCTTCCTCGACTCCCTGCGAGAAAGCGATCCCGGAACCATCATATTCTAGTTGTAATAGATCAAGATACAACTCCAGGCATCCATTATCAGGGACACGACTATTCGAATAGATATACTTCCCTACAGGTGTGCACCAGCTTACCCAACACGCTCGATTATCTCTGGTCGGACACACTTTCGGGTCATGTTCGGCCTACACCCGTAGTCCTACCTAGGCTCAACAGAGAGGTCAGCACGCTGGTCTACATCCTAAGCATTCAGGGGCTTGGGTGCATCGTCCTTTGCACTCCTGCGTGTTGTGTGCGTGGCCTGGAGCAGACCCACCTCCTTATACAAGCGCAGACGGTTACCATCCAACTGGGCGTGCGCCACTCAATTGCTGACATCCAAAGAGCTTTAGGAGAATCGTATGACGCTGAGTGCCCATACTTATTCCCGCGTGGTGGTTAGTGCGAAAAGGCTAGAGGCCTACTCAGATCTCATATCCAAACCCGTCAGTGTGTTGGGAGCATGAAGAGACGATCAGAGATCCCGTCGCCCCGTCTTGAGGACTTACGGCAAGGGTCAGGCCCATCCCTCTCTAAGGCGGTCTGTCTGCCCGGCCGAGCTTCATAATTATCTCACGGGTGCCCTCCAGGTCAACCCGACTCACAAGGGACCTTCGGGAACTCAGGTCCACCTCTACCGGGGTGGTACCGCCTGTCTCTTCAATCCCACATCACTAGTAAAAAGGGCAATAGGTAAAGGTAATTGTGTGTCTGTGTCATTAAGGGGGAATCCGAGGAATCACCCTCAATGGATTCTCACTCGATGTAACCGTCAAGGTGAACTTGGAGGAAGCACCCTCGATAGGTTCACACTTGAGGGGCTACACGACAGAGGCATGATACGTCTGCAACATATCTATAATTTTTTATTGTTCCGTGCTATTATATTATCTGTTTTGGATGTTTTATATGAATTAATATGCTATTTTATATTATTTTTGGGACTAACCTATTGTACTAGAGCCCAGGGAAAGTTTTTGCTTTTTCGTTGTTTTTGAGCTTCGCAGAAAAGGAATACTAAACGGAGTCCAAACAGAATAAAACTTCACGACGATTTTTCTTGGAATAGAGGACACCCAGGGGACTTGGATTGCAAGGCAGAAGAGCCACGAGGCGGCAACAAGGGTGGAGGGAGCGCCCAGGGGGGTAGGGCGTGCCCCCTACCTTGTGGGCCCCTCGGTGACCCGCTGACCTAGATCTTCCTCCTATTTATTCATATATATTCCCAAACCACCAGAAGCATCCACAAAAACACTTTTCCACCGCCACAACCTTCTGTTACCATGAGATCCCATTTAGGGGCCTTTTCCAACATCCTTTCAGAGGGGGATTCGATCACGGAGGGCATCTACATCAACTCCATTGCCCTTCCGATGAAGCATGAGTAGTCCACCACAGACCTATTGGTCCATAGCCAGTAGCTAGATGGATTCTTCTCTCTCTTTGATTCTCACTACCATGTTTTCCCGATGTTCTTGGAGATCTATCCAATGTAATACTTCTTTGCGGTGCGTTTGTCGAGATCCGATGAATTGTGGATTTATGATCAGCTTATATATGGATATTATTTGAATCTTCTCTGAATTCTTATATGCATGATTTGGTATCTTTGTATTTCTCTCTGAATTATCGGTTTGGTTTGGCCAACTAGATTGGTTTTTCTTGCAATGGGAGAGGTGCTCAGCTTTGGGTTCAATCTTGCCATGTCCTCATCCAGTGACGAAGTAGGGGTAGCGAGGCACGTATTGTATTATTGCCCTAGAGGATAAAAAGATGGGGTTTAAATCATATTGCTTGAGTTTATTCCTCTACATCATGTCATCAATGTGTTACTATGTACTTTATTAACTTAATACTCTAGATGCAGGCAAGAGTCGGTTGATGTGTGGAGTAATAGTAGAAGATGCAGACAAGAGTCGGTCTACTTGATACGGACGTGATGCCTATATTGCATAATCATTGCCTTGGATATCATCATAAGTTTGCACTTTTCTATCAATCGCTCGGCAGTAATTTGTTTACCCACCATATTATTTGCCTTCATGAGAGAAGCCTCTAGTGAAACCTGATGAGGACATCAATACAATTGTTACACCCACAGCCCCTGCTGCTATACATACTGGACTAATTACTAGAGCTCGTGCATGCCAACTAAATTACCAGGTACTTTCGTTTCTTGGTAATGATTCTAATGTTCATGAGAATATGATGCTGCCTAAATTGGATACATTTGTTTTGCTTACAAATGAAGGGCCTAGCTTGGAGAAGGATGAACATTGGAGCAAGAACAAGCATGGAGATGATGGCATGCGCAAGGGGAACAAGAACGGAGTTACAAGTGATGATTTCAGGACTTTGAAGCCACCATAATGGGTGCATGAAGCCTTGGACGAAATATACAAGATGCCACTTCATAAATTTCGTCCCGAGGCCATTTTAGTGCTGCGTCACCTTATTATTGGGCCAGGCCCATGTAATTTCGAAATACATAAGTATAGGCTATTTTTATAGTCCGTATGTGTGGGGAAACAAGAGATAGGGTTGATTTCGGACCCCTCCACCAAGGGCCACGAAATTCCCCCCTCTTCCTCCATATATACAACCCTTAGGGCATCGTTTAGACTTTGGGTTTTGTTTAGATTAAAAGTTCGCCATAGCTGCAACTTCGCGTACTTCGTTTGTGTTCAACGACCAGACAAAGGCGTCACAGAACCCCACCTTGATCAATAAAGCTTTCATCTTATATTCACAATATCCAGATTGCAATCTCAGTTTCTTGCTTGTTCTTCGTTTGCTCGCAGGAAACAGACCCTCGTGGTCAGGTTGATCGTGCTCCGGCGTGGTCAATAACCTCTCGGAGTTGGTTTAGCGATTGCTAAGGCGCGACGTCCTCGCACGTTCGTAGTCGGATCGTCAAAGTCGACTGCCACCAAAGCGATATCCATCATCTCATCGAAAGACGGGACACCTTTGCCTCTATCAAGTGGTATCAGATTTCCAGGTTGCTCGGTGAGATTTTACAGTTTTTCGTAGTTTAGATCGAGTCTGTTCTTCATACCTATAGTCCACGAAAAAGCCACAAAAAAAATTAGGGTTAGTTCATCATATCCGAACCAATCTGAGCCTTTGCATAATCTTTTTAGGGTTTTGCTTTGTTGAATTTGCGGTTGCATCGCCGTGTCTAGTTGCTGGTCTTAGAGTCTAGTCTTTTAGAGTTTCGAGTTCTGGTCATAAGTTGTCACGCCGCCGCCGCACCATGATCATTACCCCTGCCATCTACCACCACCGCTTATCCGCCACCGCTTCGAATCCGTATCCATATACCACCACAGCTGTCATATACCACCACCGCTGCCATCTAACACCATATATCCACCACCAATCCGAGTTCTTGTCATATTAGGTTTGTTTTCGAGATCCATCTAGATTCCGATTCGTGTTTCCTTGCCGGAGTAGGTTTCGAAAAAAAAAGAGTCTGGAAACCACGCTCCGTTTAGGCCCAAAATTTTTCGAAAATGCATTTTTCGAAAAATTTTCTGGCTATCCTATTTTTAGGTGTTTCTGAGTGTTTTGAGACAGGTGCCATTATAGGAAGTTTTTTTGACCCGTTTCCAGTTTTTGGGTCCGGGCAGTCGAATTTTTTTTTGGTCGAAAAAATTTCGTGCCCATCCTATCAGTTTGAGCTAAGAAGAGTTTTGAGACACTCGCCATTATAGTGATTTTTCGCAAAAAAAAGCAGCGCAAAAAAAAAGAAGAGCGCAAAAAAAAAGAGCGAAAAAAAATTTCCAGAGTGTGCTTTTCCCTTGTTTACGTGCCGCGACGTGATTTTGTTGGTGTTCTAGGCTCGCGTCTCTAGCACAGTCTAGCCTAGGACCAGCACAGTACCGTCGTTGATCGTTTATTCAACTTTGCATATCTGAATTGATTATTGCTGACCCTTTTTGCTACCATATTATAAGCCTTCCCAGCTCCACATACATCTACGTCGTGCGTTTGACTCTCCCTGGTAATCGCTCTATCCAAGCTTTGAGAGTTTTTGACTACAACGGTTGCCGATCACCGCCTGCTGCTGGGTAAGAACTGGTAAGAATTTGAGATTTGCTTGACGGATTTGTGACACCCACCACCACCTCTTGTTAGTAGTCTGTAGGATCATATTCTTGTGTGTTTCTATTGCTGCTAACCATGCCAGGATCACAAGCCGACGAGACTGACTGGGAGAACATGACGAATAAGGATTTGCATGATAAATTTCAGCAAATGATGAGTGGACAGGTGCAAGACGTGCTAAACAGATTTGAAGAGGCCATGGAGAAGATAGATGGCATGGAGAAGACGTTCGAAACAAAGCTCGATAACAAGTTTAATGAATTGCTCGCGCGTCTTCCACCACCACCACCCGCTGCACCTAACGCACCTCTCCAACAACAACAACAACGACTACCTCCACGTCGCGAAATAGACCTCCGCCGAGCGAGCCGTGTTCCTCTTGCGTTTGGCCAAACTGTTGGTGCTGCTGTTGATACTTCTGTGGCTCCTGCTGCTGATGCGGAGGAGGATGATTATGTGGGAGATTATGAGGATGAGGTTGCTCAAAATCAGAACTACGCGCAACCACCAGCACCACCACCAGCAGGTCGACCTCAGGTATATATTCGTAATGGTAGGCCTGCACCACCACCTCAGGTACGAGATGATGTCCATATTACTAAACTGAAATTGAATATTCCACCATTTGAGGGTAGATATGTTCCTGATATATATCTTACTTGGGAGTTAGAAACTGAACAACGTATTACATGTTTACAATATCCCGAGGAGAGACGGGTTGCTGCTGCTGTTTGTGCTTTCACTAGTTTTGCATGTGTCTGGTGGTCTGAACATTGTAGATTATATCCTATTCCAACTACTTGGGCTGCTTTGAAAACTGCTATGCGTACGCGTTGGGTTCCACCATATTATCAACGTGAATTGCTTCAAAAATTGCAGCGTTTAAGACAAGGAAAAAATTCTGTAGAAGAATATTATCAGGAATTACAAACTGGCATGATTCGATGTGGTATTGTTGAGGAGAATGAAGCTATGCTTGCACATTTTCTGGGTGGATTAAATAGAGAGATTCAGACCATTCTAGAGTATAAGGAGTATACTAATATCACTCGTTTATTCCATCTTGCTTGTAAAGCTGAACGTGAAGTGCAGGATCGACAAGCATTGGCGCGAACTAACTTTTCTGCAGGTCGACTTTCATCATGGACACCGCGTGCATCCTCTACTTCCACTACACCAGCACCTCCATCAGCTGCTACCTCCAGCCGTGATACAAGAAAGCAGGCACAACCTCCACTATCTACCAAGAGCGCACCTGCCGGGCCTACACAGAGCTCTTCTTCTTCCATGGCATCAACTGGGCACACACGTGATATTATTTGTCGTCGTTGTAAGGGAAGAGGTCATTATGCGAGAGAATGCAAATCTCAGCGTGTGATGATTTCTACTGAGGATGGTGGGTATGAGTCCGCTAGTGACTATGATGAGGAGACGTTGGCTCTTATTACACGTGAAGAACACGGTGGAGATAATTCTGATCATGAGACGCAATGCATGGCTCCTGAAGACGCTGACAGATATGAATGTTTAGTTGCTCAACGTGTTTTGAGTGTGCAGGTCACACAAGCTAAGCAAAATCAGAGGCACAATTTGTTCCATACCAAGGGAGTTGTGAAGGAACGTTCTGTGCGCGTCATCATGGATGGAGGGAGCTGCAACAACTTGGCTAGCATGGAGATGGTGTAGAAGCTTTCTCTCACAGACCACATCCACATCCTTACTACATCCAATGGTTCAACAACAGCGGCAAGGTTAAGGTAACACGTACTGTTCGTGTGCATTTTAGTATCTCTACATATGCTGATTATGTTGATTGTGATGTGGTACCTATGCAAGCATGTTCCTTATTACTTGGTAGACCATGGCAATTTGATAAAAATTCTGTACACCATGGTAGAAACAATCACTATACTCTTGTTCATAAGGATAAAAATATTACTTTGCTTCCTATGACTCCTGATTCCATTTTGAAAGATGATATTAATAGAGCTAATAAAGCAAAATAGGAGAAGAATAAGAGTGAAAATCAGATTGTGGCAAAAGAATTTGAGCAACAAATGAAGCCTAATAATAAACCATCTAGTGTTGCTTCTGAAATTAAATTGAAAAGTGCATGTTTATTTGCCACCAAATCTGATATTGATGAGCTAGATTTCAGCAAATCTGTTTGCTATGCTTTTGTGTGCAAAGAGGCATTATTTTCATTCGAGGACGTGCCTTCCTCTTTGCCTCCTGCTGTCACTAACATTTTGCAGGAGTTCGTTGACGTTTTTCCACAAGACGTGCCACCGGGATTATCGCCTATTCGAGGGATTGAGCATCAGATTGACTTAATTCCCGGTGCTTCACTGCCAAACCGTGCACCATACCGTACCAAACCAGAGGAGACGAAGGAGATTATGCGTCAAGTACAAGAGCTTCTCGACAAAGGTTATATACGCGAATCCCTTAGTCCTTGTGCTGCTCCTATTATTCTAGTGCCGAAAAAGGATGGTACATCACGTATGTGTGTTGATTGTAGAGGCATTAATAATATTACTATTCGTTATCGTCATCCTATTCCTAGGCTAGATGATATGCTTGATGAATTGAGTGGCTCTACAATATTCTCCAAAGTTGATTTGCGTAGTGGCTACCATCAAATTCGTATGAAATTGGGAGATGAATGGAAAACAACATTTAAAACTAAGTTTGGATTATATGAGTGGTTAGTCATGCCTTTTGGGTTAACTAATGCACCTAGTACTTTCATGAGATTAATGAACGAAGTTTTACATGCTTTCATTAGACGATTTGTGGTAGTTTACTTTGATGACATATTGATTTATAGCAGATCTTTGGAAGAACATTTGGAACATTTACGTGCTGTTTTTATTGCTCTACGTGATGCACGTTTTTTGGTAACCTTGGGAAGTGCACCTTTTGCACCGACCGAGTATCTTTTCTTGGCTATGTTGTTACTCCACAGGGAATTGAAGTTGATAAAGCCAAGATTGAAGCTATTGAGAGTTGGCCGCAGCCCAAAACGGTCACACAAGTGAGGAGTTTTCTTGGCCTCGCTGGATTCTATAGGCATTTTGTGAGAGATTTCAGCACCATTGCTGCACCTCTCAATGAGCTTACAAAGAAAGATGTGCCTTTTCTTTGGGGTACCGCATAGGAAGAAGCCTTCACGGTATTGAAAGATAAGTTGACACATGCTCCTTTACTCCAACTTCCTGATTTTAATAAGACTTTTGAGCTTGAATGTGATGCTAGTGGAATTGGATTAGGAGGTGTGTTATTACAAGATGGCAAACCTGTTGCATACTTTTCTGAAAAATTGAGTGGGCCTAGTCTGAATTATTCTACTTATGATAAAGAATTATATGCTCTTGTTCGGACTTTAGAAACATGGCAACATCATTTATGGCCCAAAGAATTTGTTATACATTCTGATCATGAATCTTTGAAACATATTAAAAGTCAAGCTAAACTAAATCGTAGACATGCTAGATGGGTTGAATTCATTGAGACTTTCCCTTATGTCATTAAACACAAGAAGGGAAAAGAAAATGTTATTGCTGATGCATTGTCTCGTCGCTATACTATGCTTTCACAACTTGACTTCAAAATATTTGGTTTGGAGACCATCAAAGATCAATATGTGCATGATGCTGATTTTAAAGATGTAATGCAGAATTGTAAAGAAGGAAGAATGTGGAACAAGTTTGTTGTTAATGATGGATTTGTGTTTCGTGCTAACAAGCTATGCATTTGTAGGAGGCGCATGGAGGAGGATTAATGGGACACTTTGGCATGAAGAAGACGGAGGACGTACTTGCTACACATTTCTTTTGGCCAAAGATGAGACGGGATGTTGAGCGTTTTATTGCTCGCTGCACTACATGTCAAAAAGCTAAGTCACGACTCAATCCTCATGGTTTATATATGCCTTTGCCTGTACCTAGTGTTCCTTGGGAGGATATATCTATGGACTTTGTTTTAGGTTTACTTCGAACAAAGAAGGGGAGGGATAGCATATTTGTTGTCGTGGATAGATTCTCGAAAATGGCACACTTTATACCATGTCATAAAAGCGATGATGTTGTTAATGTTGCTGATTTGTTCTTTCGTGAAATTATTCGCTTGCATGGTGTGCCAAATACTACTGTTTCAGATCGTGATACTAAATTTCTGAGCCACTTTTGGAGATGTTTATGGGCTAAGTTGGGGACTAAACTGCTTTTTAGTACTACTTGTCACCCCCAAACTGATGGACAAACTGAAGTAGTCAATAGAACGTTGTCTACTATGCTTAGGGCTGTTTTGAAGAATAATAAGAAAATGTGGGAGGAATGCTTGCCTCATATTGAATTTGCTTATAATCGTTCATTGCATTCTACTACTAAGATGTGCCCTTTTGAAGTTCTGTATTGTTTCCTACCTCGTGCACCTATTGATTTGTTGCCTCTTCCATCTTCGGAGAAGGTTAATTTTGATGCTAAACAATGTGCTGAATTGATTTTAAAAATGCATGAGTTAACTAAGGAAAACATTGAGCGTATGAATGCTAAATATAAACTTGCTGGAGATAAGGGTAGAAAACATGTTGTGTTTGCACCTGGAGATCTTGTTTGGTTACATTTGCGTAAGGATAGATTTCCTGATTTGCGCAAATCAAAGTTAATGCCACGTGCTGATGGTCCCTTTAAGGTGTTAGAGAAAATAAATGATAATGCATATAAACTTGAGCTGCCTGCAGATTTTGGGGTTAGTCCCACTTTTAACATTGCAGATTTGAAGCCTTATTTGGGTGAGGAAGATGAACTTCCGTCGAGGACGACTTCATTTCAAGAAGGGGAGGATGATGAGGACATCAATACAATTGTTACACCCACAGCCCCTGCTGCTATACATACTGGACCAATTACTAGAGCTCGTGCACGCCAACTAAATTACCAAGTACTTTCGTTTCTTGGTAATGATTCTAATGTTCATGAGAATATGATGCTGCCTAAATTGGATACATTTGTTTTGCTTACAAATGAAGGGCCTAGCTTGGAGAAGGATGAACATTGGAGCAAGAACAAGCATGGAGATGATGGCATGCGCAAGGGGAACAAGAACGAAGTTACAAGTGATGATTTCAGGACTTTGAAGCCACCATAATGGGTGCATGAAGCCTTGGAAGAAATATACAAGATGCCACTTCATAAATTTCGTCCCGAGGCTATTTTAGGTGCTGCGTCACCTTATTATTGGGCCAGGCCCATGTAATTTCGAAATACATAAGTATAGGCTATTTTTAGAGTCTGTATGTGTGGGGAAACAAGAGATAGGGTTGATTTCGGACCCCTCCACCAAGGGCCACGAAATTCCCCCCTCTTCCTCCATATATACAGCCCTTAGGGCATCATTTAGACTTTGGGTTTTGTTTAGATTAAAAGTTCGCCATAGCTGCAACTTCGCGTACTTCGTTTGTGTTCAGCGACCAGACAAAGGCGTCACAGAACCCCACCTTGATCAATAAAGCTTTCATCTTATATTCGCAATATCCAGATTGCAATCTCAGTTTCTTGCTTGTTCTTCGTTTGCTCGCAGGAAACAGACCCTCGTGGTCAGGTTGATCGTGCTCCGGCGTGGTCAATAACCTCTCGGAGTTGGTTTAGCGATTGCTAAGGCGCGACGTCCTCGCACGTTCGTAGTCGGATCGTCAAAGTCGACTGCCACCAAAGCGATATCCATCAGCTCATCGAAAGACGGGACACCTTTGCCTCTATCAAAACCTATGGCCCCCGGGTCTATTTTCCATCATATTTGTTTCCGATATACTATTTTCCATCATATTAGTTTCCGATATACTATTTTTCAATCTTTTACTTTCATATCTATAAACAAAAAAAACCCAAAAATATCTTATCTTTTTTTAGTTCTGCTGATCTATCTCTATCAGATCTCACTTTTGCAAGTAACCATGAAGGGATTGACAACTCCTTTATCGCGTTGGGTGCAAGTTGTCTGATTGTTTGTGTAGGTATTGGTGATTTGTGCGTTCTTCTCCTACTGGATTGACACATTGGTTCTCAAACTGAGGGAAATACTTATCTCTAGTTTGTTGCATCACCCTTTCCTCTTCAAGGGAAAAACCAACAAAGGTCAAGAAGTAGCAGGAAGAATTTCTGGCGCCGTTGCCGGGGAGATCTACGCCAAGTCAAGACATACCAAGTACCCATCACAAAACTCTCGTCTCTTGCAATACATTATTCGCCATTTGCCTCTTGTTTTCCTCTCCCCCACTTCTAAAACAATCTTTGAAAAGATTCTCCCTTTTCTTCGCCCTTCTTCCGTTCGTCTTTTCATTTGCTTTTTTGTTTGCTCATGTGTTAGATTGCTTGCTTTGTCACGATTACTCAAGAGAATACCAAATTGTGTGACTTTTCCAATACTAATAATAATGATTTTATTAGTATTCTGATTGCTCCCGCCACTAGTGCGGAATCTTGTGAAATTAATGCTGCTTCGCTGAATCTTGTTATGAAATATCAATTTTCTGGCCTTCCTAGTGAAGATACCGCATCCCATCTAAACAATTTCATTGATTTTTCTGATATGCAAAAGAAGAAATATGTGGATAATGATATTGTTAAATTGAAGCTATTTCCGTTCTCACTATGAGATCATGCTAAAACTTGGTTTTCATCTTTGCCTAAAAATAGTATTGATTCATGGAATAAGTGTAAAGATGATTTTGTTTCCAAGTATTTTCCTCCCGCTAAGATCATCTTCCTTAGGAACGAGATTATGAATTTTAAGAAACTTGATCCTGAACATGTTGCACAATCTTGGGAGAGGATTAAATTGATGATACGAAATTGCCGTACTCATTGTTTAAATTTATGGATGATCATACAAAAAATTTATGTCAGGTTGAATTTTGCTTCTAGAAATATTTTAGATTTGGCCGCGGGAGGTACTTTTATGGAAATTACTTTAGGATAAGCTACTAAACTCCTAGATAATATTATGGTTAATTATTCTCAATGGCACATCAAAAGATCTTCAACTAGTAAAAAAGTGCATGCGAATGAAGAAATTAATGTTTTGAGTGGAAAGATGGATGAACTTATGAAATTATTTGCTAGCAAGAGTGCTCATATTGATCCTAATGATATGCCTTTCTCTACTTTGATTTAGAATAATAATGCATCTATGAATGTGGATTTTATTGGTAGGAACAATTTTGGTAATAACGCGTACAGGGGCAATTTTAATCCTAGGCCGTTTCCTAGTAATTCCTCTAATAATTATGGTAATTGCTACAACAATTCTTATGGAAATTATAATAAGATGTCCTCTGATTTTGAGAAAAGAATATATGATTTCACAAGAAAGGTTCAATGCTTTGGTTGAAGAAAAATTGCTTAAGATTGATGATTTGGCTAGGAACATGGATATAATTTGTCTTGAGATGGACGCTTTGAAAATAATATCTATTCCACCCAAGCATGATATTAATGAGTCTCTAAAAGCTATGAGAATTTCCATTGATGAGTGTAAAGAAAGAACCGCTAAGATGTGTGCGAAATGAGATTGGTTTGTAAAAGCGTGTTGTTCTAGTTTTTGTGAACATAATGATGAAGATCTTATAGTGATTGATGTGACTCCTATTGAATCTTTGTTTTACAATATAAATCTTGATAAAGATGGGACTGTAGATGAGTCAACTTTAGTTAGAAGGCGTCCCAATGATTCAGAATTTATAGATCTAGATGCAGAAAATGATAAAAGTGGGATTGGATAGGTTAATACTTTAAGTAGCAATGAACCCACTCTTTTGAATTTCAAGGAATTTAATTATGAAGTTGTTCTTTGATAGATTGTATTTCCTTGTTGCAATTCATGCTTATATTCAAAATAAAGCTTTTAATAAACATATTGTTGATGCTATGGTGAAATCTTTTGAAGAAAAGCTTGAATTGGAAGTTTCTATCATGAGAAAACTTTATGATGAGTGGGAACCTACTATTAAGATTAAGATTAAAGATTATGAGTGCCATGCTTTGTGTGATTTGGGTGCTAGCGTTTCTACGATTCCAAAAACTTTATGTGATGTGCTAGGTTTCCGTGAGTTTGATGATTGTTCTTTAAATTTTCATCTTGTAGACTCCACTATTAAGAAATCTATGGGAAGGATTAATGATGTTCTTATTGTTGTAAATAGGAATTATGTGCCCATAGATTTCATTGTTCTTCATATAGATTGCAATCCTACATGTCCTATTATTCTTGGTAGACCTTTCCTTAGAACGATTGGTGCAATTATTGACATAAAAGAAGGAAACATTAGATTTCAATTTCCGTTAAGGAAGGACATGGAACACTTTCCTAGAAAGAAAATTAAGTTGCCATATGAATCTATTATGAGAGCTACTTATTGATTGCAATCCAAAGATGACAATACCTAGATCTATGTTTTATGCCTAGCTAAGGGCGTTAAACAATAGCGCTAGTTGTGAGGCAACCCAATTTTATTTTTGTTCTTGCGTTTTCTTTTGGTTATGTTTTACAATAAATAATTCATCTAGCCTCTGGGTAGATGTGTTTTTGTGTTTTAATTAGTGTTTGTGCCAAGTAAGACCTTTGGGATGGCTTGTGGTGATAGTTGATTTGATCTTGCTGAAAAACAGAAACTTTTGCGCCCAGCAAAATAATTTTTATAATTCACAAAAGCATGTTTTTGATCTAATTTTTTTACAAATATACAAATTCCCAAGTTGTCCTATTTTTTCATAATTTTTGGAGTTACAGAAGTATTCGAAGTTCTCTGATTGTTATAGATTGTTCTGATTTTGACAGATTCTATTTTCTTTGTGTTGTTTGCTTATTTTGATGAATCTATGGGTAGTATCGGTGGGTATGAACCATAGGGAAGTTGGAATACAGTAGATATTAAACCAATATAAATAAAGAATGAGTTCACAACAATACCATGAAGTGGTGATTTATTTTCTTATACTAACGGATCTCACAAGATTTTCTGTTGAGTTTTGTGTTGTGAAGTTTCAAGTTTTGGGTAAGGATTTGATGGACTATGGAATAAGGAGTGGCAATAGCCTAAGCTTGGGGATGCCCCGGAAGGCATCCCCTCTTTCGTCTTCGTCTATCAGTAACTTTACTTGAGGCTATATTTTTATTCACCACATGATATGTGTTTTGCTTGGAGCGTCTTGGATGATTTGAGTGTTTGCTTTTTAGTTTATCACAATCATCCTGGATGTACACACCTTTTGAGAGAGACACGTGTGAATCATGATTTATTAGAATACTCTATGTGCTTCACTTATATCTTCTGAGCTAGTCAGTTTTGCTGTAGTGCTTCACTTATATCTTTTTAGAGCACGGCGGTGGTTTTATTTTATAGAAATTGTTGAACTCTCATGCTTTACTTATATTATTTTGAGAGTCTCTCTAAACAACACAGTAATTTGCTTAGGTTATGAATTTAGTCCTAATATGATGGGCACAAGAGGGATATAATAAAAGCTTTCATATAAAGTGCATTGAGTACTATGAGAAGTTTGATTCTTTATGATTGTTTTGAGATATGAGGATGGTGATATTAGAGTCATTCTAGTGGAGTAATTGTGTATTGTAGAAATACTTGTGTTGAGGTTGGTGATTCCCGTAGCATGCATGTATTGTGAACCGTTATGTAATGAAGTTGGAGCATGATTTATTTCTTGATTGTCTTCCTTATGAGTGGCGGCCGGGACGAGCGATAGTCTTTTCCTACCAATCTATCCCCCTAGGAGCATGCGTGTAGTACTTTGTTTCGATGAGTAATAGATTTTTGAATAACTATGTGAGTACTTTATGACTAATATTTAGTCCATGGATCATACACACTCTCACACTTCCACCATTGCTAGCCTCTCTAGTATCACACAACTTTCGCCGGTACCATACACCCACATATACCTTCCTCAAAATAGACACTATACCTACCTATTATGGCATTTCCATAGCCATTCCGAGATATATTGCCATGCAACTTTCCACCGTTCTGTTTATTATGACATGCTTCATCATTGTCATATTGCTTTGCATGATCATGTAGTTGACATAGTATTTGTGGCAAATCCACCGTTCATAATTTTCATACATGTCACTCTTGAGTCATTGAACATCCCGATACACCACCGGAGCCATTCATATAGAGTCATATTTTGTTCTATGTATCGAGTTGTAATTCTTGAGTTGTAAGTAAATAAAAGTGTGATGATAATCATTATTAGAACATTGTCCCATGTGAGGAAATAGAAAAAAGAGGCTAATGAAGCCTAAATAAAAAAAAGGCCAAATAAGCCATTAACAAGAAAATGAGAGAAAGAGAGAGAATGGGCAATGTTACTATCCTTTTTCCACACTTGTGCTTCAAAGTAGCACCATGATCTTCACGATAGAGAGTCTCCTATTTTGTCACTTTCATATACTAGTGGGAATTTTTCATTATAGAACTTGGCTTGTGTATTCCAACGATGGGCTTCCTCAAATGCCCTAGGTCTTCATGAGCCAGCAAGTTGAATGCACACCCACTTAGTTGCTTTTTGAGCTTTCATAAACTTATAGCTCTAGTGCATCCGTTGCATGGCAATCCCTACTCACTCACATCGATATCTACTGATGGGCATCTCCATAGCCCGTTGATACGCCTAGTTGATGTGAGACTATCTCCTTTTTTGTCTTCTCCACAACCACCATATTATATTCCGCCTATAGTGCTATCTCCATGGCTCACGCTCATGTATTGCGTGAAAGTTGAAAAAGTTTGAGAACACCAAAAGTATGAAACAATTGCTTGGCTTGTCATCGGGGTTGTGCATGATTTGAATATTTTGTGTGATGAAGATGGAGCATAGCCATACTATATGATTTTGTAGGGATAGCTTTCTTTGGACATGTTATTTTCAAAAGACATGATTGCTTTATTAGTATGCTTGAAGTATTATCGTTTTTATGTCAATATTAAGCTTTTGTTTTGAATCTTATGGATCTGAACATTCATGCCACAATAAAGAAAATTACATGGATAAATATGTTAGGTAGCATCACCCATCAAAAATTCTGTTTTTATCATTTACCTACTCGAGGACGAGCAGGAATTAAGCTTGGGGATGCTTGATATGTCCCCAGCGTATCTATAATTTTTGATTGTTCCATGCTATTATATTATCTGTTTTGGATGTTTTATATGCATTAATATGCTATTTTATATTATTTTGGGACTAACCTATTAACCTATAGCCCAGTGCCAGTTTATGTTTTTTCCTTGTTTTTGAGCTTCGCGGAAAAGGAAAACTAAACGGAGTCCAAACGGAATTAAAATTCAGGATGAATTTTCTTGGACCAAAAGACATCCATGAGACTTGGAGTGCAAGTCAGAAGAGCCACGAGGCGACAACAAGGGTGGAGGGCATGCCCCCTACCTTATGGGCCCCTCGGTGACCCCCTAACCTAGATCTTCCTCCTATATATATTCATATATATTCCCAAACCACCAGAAGCATCAACGAAAACACTTTTACACCGCCGCAATGTTCTGTTCCCATGAGATCCCATCTAGGGACCTTTTTTGGCATCCTGCCGGAGGGGGATTCGATCACGGAGGGCATCTACATAAACTCCATTGCCCTTCCGATGAAGCGTGAGTAGTCCACCACAGACCTATGGGTCCATAGCTAGTAGCTAGATGGCTTCTTCTCTCTCTTTGATTCTCAATACCATGTTCTCCTTGATTTCTTGGAGATACATCCAATGTAATACTTTTTTGCGGTGTGTTTGTCAAGATCCGATGAATTGTGGATTTATGATCATCTTATCTATGAATATTATTTGAATCTCCTCTAAATTCTTATATGCATGATTTTGTATCTTTGTATTTCTCTTCGAATTGTTGGTTTGGTTTGGCCAACTAGATTGGTTTTTCTTGCAATGGGAGAGGTGCTTAGCTTTGGGTTCAATCTTGCGTTGTCCTCACCTGGTGACAAAGTAGGGGTACCGAGCAAAAGGTGCTTAGCTTTGGGTCCAATCTTCCTCAACATAATTACTTAGGAATTATTCGTAATATTATGAACCATTTTGTATTACTGTTTGAAGAAACAATAATTTGAATTTGATTTTAAATTTGATTTTGATTTTTAGACAAGTGGTAACTTGCATAGTAATCATGATGACATGGCCACCATTAGGGTGATATTACTGTAGCAAGATTCATGGGGTGTTACAAATCTCCTCCACTACAAGAAATCTCGTCTCGAGATTTAAGAGGTAGGGTAAAGGGAAAAGGTTTGGTAACGAAATTCTAACGAGTATTCTCGTTCTTGGTTGCTCTTCCCGAATTAGTTGGTCTCTTGCATTGATGTCTACATTTCTTCTGCGTCATGCGTCATGACGAATTTATCTCTCTATCTTCAGGATCTTCATTGTACTTACAAAACGGATAAGGGGTAATTTCGAAAGAATGAACCCTTACAAGGTTGATTATCTGGTAGATAACTCAGGGAATGTGGGAGAAGGTATCTCTCAAATTGAAACATAAGAAACCATCGAGAGCAAAGTAAGAAGGTATAATAAGGAGTTTCGAGCGGATATGCAATCGTTTGATACCTGAAACAGAGTGTGAAAGGGGTTCAGAGCAATGGGAATAGGCATTGCGCCTGATACCAGAATAGATTATCTAAAGGAAGGTGGCTTGTGAATTACATACGAAGCCAAGCACAAGGAATGACTTTGAAAATAGCGATATACAGGAGAGTCGGGTTTCAATCCTATGGAACTATGGTGAGTGTGGGTTAAAAGTAGGAAGGGTGGTGACATCTTGCATGGTGACGATAGCAAGCTATGTTAGAGGATAGCTTTTCAGCTCTGTTAGCAAGAATGTCGGTACCAAGGGTGGGGGAGGAAGAGAACCACTTTCCTGCTCATTGAAATGAGGCGGACCAATAGGCAAAGTTCTCGTCCATTGGTGGTTATTGGAATGTCATCGACAATAGTAACAGGGTTATACTGACCAAGTTGTACATCTAGGTGTTTACATAAGCAGGGAAATATTACTGCCTTGGTCACAAAAACTTATGAGAAAGGTTAAACAAACCAATGTAAAGGAAAATGTGTTTATACACAAGTATTAGGAGTATATCTTTCCCAAGGACAAGCAGAGCCTGATATCCATGAAAAGTAAACAAGTACGTATCCATTTGGATAATGGGGCAAGGAATTCTGCGATGTTTACTCATGCAATGGGGTTTGGTTAATTGATCAAGAAACATTTAGCATTGTGCTTCCAATGTTCTTTTTGATGATCGGAATACCACAGTCATGCTTCAAGGTGGCATCGACAAGGTCATCAGGTAAAGGTCGGACTTTGGGAGCCAAAAGGATATATCAGGAACTTCTAGAACAAGTCATACAGTCTTAGCATGGAAAAGATGAGGATGTGGTCGATGGGTACAATTCATCGAGATTTCCAAAACATTGATTGCCACAATTAAGTGAAGAAGGTGATAGCAATGGACACACCAAAGTATATAATGAAGTATGTTTGAGGAGAACATCCACAATTAAACATTGATCGAAAGTGCACATGGAAATATGGACTAAGTAGCATGATCAATGTTAAAATTGTGATTCAATAAACAACAGACTTAGAATGGAGCTATCGACCATTCACCTCAAAGCAATAGGGTTGCTAGAAGTTTTGAATTCACACATCATAGTTCATTTGTTGGCACTCCGGTTAGAAACAATACAGGGACCAAGAAATGAATGTTGATGGTGATAAGTATCACTTGTATCAAGAATTCTTAAGAGGTGTGGTGAAATTCCTATGGGATTCTTAACATAAAAGATGGTAATACTCCAAGGTATAACATAACATAAGCTAGATAGCAAGGAACTCAAGGTACAACACAAAACATGAACATGTTTGTGTTGGAGGGAAGGCAAAATGTTGTTGATGGTAACGCTAATCATCGAGGGGTAAGGATAATATTTCTCATCATGAATTTGATTCATATCTTGGAAGAAGTCAAAATATTGACGATGATCACAACAAATTTTGTTGAGAGGTTCAATGAAGATGTAATCGATCAACGACGGCATCAAGCAAAAGGAATAATGAATCTGTTATTGGAACCACATATAAGACACAAGCTTGGATTATGTCATGTTGTGTAAGCAAAACGATATGATGATGAAAGTTTGACACAAGCTTAGCTCATTGTCAGAGATGTGCACCGGGTAGAAAGACTAGGTAGCACAGTTAAAATTAGCATGATAATGATATAGCCAATCAGGCTAGGAATGACGTCATTGAGTATTAAACTTCCTAGCAACAAAGTACTAGGAGTACTGAATCATAGTGTGGATTCGATTCACTTGTCAAAGTTCTCGAGTGACGGACAATGCAGACCTGCAGTGTGACTAAAACGATGAGAGTATTATATCAACAAGAATTCATATGAGATAGTGCAATGGCATGGTTTCCTCGAGATAACAGGGGGCAATACTCGAAGGTCGATTAGGATAGAGATTGGACATGCATATTCATGTGTAGAAGATACGTACTTTAACTTTCCAAGAAATGGGATCAAAGAAAAACAATCATGGTTGGAACCATGGTCGCAAAGGATCAACCCATAGATAAAAGATCAATTTAGGCCAAGGGGGTAATTATTTTTATGAGAAGCTTCCATGATAAGTTCTACATCATGTCCATGTGCATGTACACAAAGTTCAAGGTTGACTCCCACTTCTACAATACACAACTTTTCATTCACTTCTTGTTTCTGAAGAAGTTATAGTGTTTGTCAATTTATATGACGAAACACCAGAAGAGTATGACCCATGAAATCATTCGGGTTCACAGAGATCGAAAAAGCATAGATTCAACCAATAGGGGCATTTTACGAATCTATACAACACCCTTTTACAAGGAACGGGTACCATCCCAAAGTAGATTAGAAGCCGCATGAAGTAGAGGATACAACATTGCTAAAAGTATTTGTAACAGGGGAAGAACTCCCAAAGGTTTAGCATATAAAGGACATTGTCAGAAAATAATCCAACAAAGGATCCAATACACGTGCCCGAGCATGGGTGGTAGCAAGCAGGCGAGCATACGCGGGCAGCGCAGGGGTGCGGTCAGGGCACAGACGAGTGGGAGGGAGCGAAGCTCCGATGCGTCCACGGCGGAACTCGTTGGGTTAGACAATACATCTAACCATTGAGCTGGAAGATGGGCTAGATGATCTCTATAGGGCTCCAGGATCTTGGAAACAAGCGCACCGAGATTAGAGGGGCTTGGCAACATGGCAACGGCAAGGTCCCACGGCGGTAATTGTGGTTGTTGCTCGGGATCGGAGCCATAGGACGCGTGAGGAAAAAATGAAGGAGGAGGAGGTGCGCGAGCTTACAGTGGGGCCAACGGGCGGCTCAGTGGAGATGGGGGTGCTCAGAGTTAGCCGAATCAACGTCGGGGCAGTTGCGGCAGCCGGTGATGGGGATCATGGCAGTCGGCGTCGATGTGGCTGCCCGGCTTCAATCAGTGACACAGACAACAAAGACGATCCTCGTGGTCACCAACGGACGGCGAATGGTGGTCGGTGGCGTGGCTAGGATTTGTAGGGGAGGCCGATGGCGACTTGAGGGACTACAGAGTGCGGCGGATGGCCGACACATGGCCATCTGCAGCCATGGGTGGCCGCACGGCATCCACCACGCCCCTGGTGAACAGGGGTAGGGGATGATACGTCTCCAACGTATCTATAAATTTTTATTGTTCCATGTTGTAATGTTATCATTCTTGGATGTTTTACAATCATTTTATAGCAACTTTATATAATTTTTTGGGACTAACCTATTGACATAGTGCCAAGTGCCAGTTGCTATTTTTTGCTTGTTTTGTACTTCACAGAATATCCCTATAAAACGGACTCAAACGCAACGAAACTACCAGAAGACAACTTGGGAGCTAAGGAAGTACCAGAGGGGAGGCCCTTGGGGATGACAAGACACTTGGGCGCTCCAGAGGCCCCTGGCACACCTTGATGGGTTGTGGGGCCCACAGGGGTCTCCTCCACCGCCTCTCAGCTCTATAAATACTCAAATATTCCATAAACGCTAAGGGAGTCGATGAAACACAATTCCAGCCGCCGCAAGTTCCAGAACCACGATATCCAATCTAGAACCCTATTCCGGCACTTTGCCGCAGGGGAATAAGATCGAGGAGAGGTTCATCATCCTCATTGGCGCTACTCTGATGATGCGTGAGTAGTTCACCATAGACCTACGAGTCTGTAGGCTGTACATAGATGGCTTCTTCTCTCTTTTTGAATCTCAATACAATGGTCTCTTGGAGATCTATTTGATTTAATGATTTTTTACGGTGTGTTTGCTGGGATCCGATGAAGTTCGAGTTTATGATCAGACCTATATCCATGAATATTATTTAATTCTGATTTGATCTCTTATATGCATGATTATTTACAGCCTCGTATTTCTTCTCCGAATCTTTGGTTTAGTTAGTCCAACTAGATTGTTTTTTGTGGCAATGCGGAGAGGTGCTTTGTGATGGGTTCGATCTTGTGGTGTCCTCACCAGTGACAACAGGGCTAGCGAGGCACTCATGTATCATTGCTATCAAGGATAAAAAGATGGGGTCTATTCATACATGAATAGATCTTGTCTACATCATGTCATCGTTCTTATTGCACCACCCCGTTTCTCCATGAACTAACTGCACTAGATGCATGCTGGATAGCAGTTGATGTGTGGAGTAATAGTAGTAGATGCAGGAAGGAGTCGGTCTACTAATCTTGGACGTGATGCCGATATTCATGATCATTGCCTTGGATATTGTCATAATTATTTATTCTCCAATCAATTGCCCAACAGTAATTTGTTTACCCACCTTATGCTATTTTCTCGAGAGAAGCCACTAGTGAAATCTACGGCCCCCGGGTCAATCATTTTTCATATTGCTTTCAGATCTATCTTTTATCTTATTTGTTTTAAGATATATTATTCCAAAAAACTCAAAAATACCTTGCTGCACTTTTTCTTTACTAATTTTATTTCGTGTTTTACTCAGATTATTTACCCAATCTCATACAAATTAATCTATCTTTTTAGAGAGGAGGGATTGACAACCCCTCTTACGCATCAGGTTGCAAGTATTTGTTCTTTGTGTGCAGGTACCATTTACATAGTGTTGCTTGGTTCTCCTACTGGATTGATACATTGGTTTCACAACTGAGGGAAATACTAACCGTAGTTGTGATGCATCATCGCTTCCTCTTTGGGGAAATACCGACATAGTCTCAAGCCACGTCAAAGGAATTTCTAGCGCCATTGCTGGGAACACATCATCAAGATCTATTAGGTTCCTTATCACAAATCTCATCTCCTTGCAATTTCCATTATTTGCCATTTTCCTCTCATTTTCATCTCCCCCACTTCACAAAAATTTGCCTTTTTATTCGCCTTCCTTTTTATTCGCCTTTTTCTTGTTTGGTCTTTTGATTGCTTGAACTCATCATCATGAGTGACTTTGGTATGGCAGAAATAGATGATGTCTGAACTCCTAAAATTGGACAATTTGGCAATTTGGATGCTAAAACTTTTGTTTTGGGACAAGGGAACATCATAGGAAGAGTAACTATCCAAGAATTTTTCAATTGTGTTGGAAATTTGACTTATGATGATGTTCCTATACTCATAAGAACTAAAACTTATGCGGAAGCTATTTCACCACTAGTCCTAAAACTTGAAAATAGATTTATTCATACTCATCCTACCTTGCAAATATTGTTCTATGAGCTACCCATTATAAAGGATCCGAAAGCTAAAAAGTTAGCCACCCATGTCCTTATGAATGAATTCGATCACATAGTACGGGAAGCTATGGAAATTTTTGATTTTCATGACATGAACCATGAAAAACTGGCAATAGATGAGATCCTTTACAATAGTGATTATATGTTGAGACATTTGCTTGGAAATAACCAAATTTTTATGAGAGCCTTAAAAAGGAAATCCCCCTTTTGGATGTTATCCAACAAGTTTTTTAATGATGTTAATCAACAATATTCTTGGATTTTAGCCGAGAATCAAAGGGGATATAAGGATGGACAACTTGATAATGCTAAAAAACCAATGGACAATGTGTTCCAAGTTATATTTGAGAAACCTCCCGACAAAACCACATCTATGGAGGATAAAGAGGACAATACTTGAATCTATGCATTATGCCTATCTAGGGGCATAAAACGATAGCGCTTGTTGGGAGGCAACCCAATGAATACGATTTATTTTTTCCTTTTTTTCTTTATGTTCTTGAGTGTTTGCACAATTATGCCTGTGTGATGATTGTGTTTTTTATGCTTTAATTAGTCAAAATCTTTTGCATCCAGTAACAAAATTGTTTAAATTCACACAAGCGACGAAAAAAATCTGAATTTTTTACACAAGATTGATATAAAAATTTCCTACGTTCTCCTAGTTTTTCTGAATTTTTGGAGTTACAAAAGTATGGGAAAAGTCCAGATTACTACAGACTGTTCTGTTTTTGATAGATTCTGTTTTCATTGCATTATGTGCTTATTTTGATGATTCTATGGATTGTATCGAGGGGTATAATCCATCGTAAAGTTAGAATACAGTAGGTATAACACAATAATAAAATATGAATGGGTTTGCGACGGTACTTAGAGTGGTGATTTATTTTATTATACTAATGGATCTCAAAAAGGTTTTGTTAAACTTTGTGTGATTGAAGTTTTCAACTTATGGGTGAGAGCACGATGGATGAGGGAATAAGGAGTGAAAAGAGCCTAAGCTTGGGAATGCCAATGGCACCCCAAGTTAATATTCAAGGAGAACCAATCAACTAAGCTTGGGGAAGCCCCGGAAGGCGCCCCCTCTTCCTTCTAACGACCCTCTTTCTTCTAACGGCCAACGGTGACATATCATGAGTTTTGCTTGCAGTGTCTTGTATTACATGAATCTTTGCTTATTTTGCCTTTTAGTTTGTCACAACTATCCTTGCTAGAAATACCTATATGAGAGAGCCAAAATTATGCTATGATTTGTTAGAATTGCTCTATGTGCTTCACTTAAATTTTTTGAGCTGTGGAATTGCTCTAGTGCTTCACTTATATCTTTTTGAGCATGGTGTGCTTTTATATTTTTGGAGAAATTCTCTCATGCTTCACTTATATTATTTTGAGAGATGAAAATTTTCGTGCTCAAGTCTTTCACTTAAATTAGTTTGAGCTTAATTGCATCATATGAACTTAGTCCCAAAGTGATAAATATTCAAGAGGGATATAATAAAAACTTTCATGAAGATCATGGGACGAAATAAACTTGATTCTTTGTAATATTTTTGAGATATGAAGATAGTAATATGTGAGTAATTATGCTTTAGTAAG
Source organism: Triticum aestivum (assembly GCF_018294505.1). Taxonomy (NCBI): domain Eukaryota; kingdom Viridiplantae; phylum Streptophyta; class Magnoliopsida; order Poales; family Poaceae; genus Triticum; species Triticum aestivum. The sequence continues at coordinate 342,218,350 of NC_057810.1, forward strand.
AATATTGGTGTTAAGGTTTGTGATTCCCTATGCAAGAACAAAAGTCAATAGTTATGCAATGAAATTACATCCTACTTGTGGTGCATTATTCGGTGTTAGTTATGCTTAATGCTCGTTTATGTGAATTTTTTTATTGGTTGGTTGCTTCTCAATCTATTTGGTAGCCTCCATTTGTACTAAGTAGAAATACTACTTGTGCATCCAAAATCCTTAAACCCAATTTTGCCATATGAGTCCACCATACCTACCTATATGTGGTATTTCCTGCCGTTCTAAGTAAATTTTGTTGGAATTATGCCCTAGAGGCAATAATAAAATGGTTATAATTATATCTCCTTAATCATGATAAAGGTTTATTATTCGTGCTATAATTGTATTGACTAGAAACTTAAATACATGTGTGGATACATAAACAAATACAGTGTCTCTAGTGAGCCTCTACTAGACTAGCTCATTGATCAAAAGATGGTTAAGGTTTCCTAACCAGATACATGTGTGATCATTTTATAACGGGATCACATCATTAGGAGAATGATGTGATGGACAAGACCCATCCGTTAGCATAGCATATGATCGTTCAGTTTATTGCTACTGCTTTCTTAATGTCAAATGCATATTCCTTCAACCATGAGATCATGCAGCTCCCGGATACCGGCACTACAAAAAAATACACTTCCGTGATGATACGTGTTTGTCACAGTAGGTCACGTTTTCTGTCATGCATGTACATCCATGACGATTTTATGACAGAATCAAGATAGTCATACCTGTGCTGTCGTAGAAGTGTTCCATGACATTACCAAAATTATCATCACGGAAGTGTCCACTTCCATGACGATAAATCGCGTGTCACAGAACTGCTTTCGTCAAGGGTGACCGACACGTGGCATCCACCATAACGGAACGTTGTTAAGCTATCGGGTCGGATTTTAGATCCGATAACCCGTTAACAGCCACGACCAATGCCGATTTTCCACGTGTAAAATTCTCATTGGCTGACGGATCCACGTGTCAGCTCCACGTTAGCACAGGTGTCACTCATCCAACGGTCAAGATGGGCCTATGATATGTTGACACGTGGACCGGCCCAAAAGTGGCCCACAAAGTTTAAATGGGCCGGCCCAACCGAAGGCCCATAAGATTTAGCGGACCATACTGGGCCGGCCCAGCTAAAGGCCCACAAAATTTCGAGGACCATAATGGGCGGACCCAGCTAAAGGCTCACACGATTTTGCAGACCATAATGGGCCAGCCCAGCTAAAGGCCCACAAGATTTGGCGGACCACAATGGGCCGGCCCAGCTAAAGGCCCACGAGATTCTGCAGACCATAATGGGTCGGCCCAGCTAAAGGCCCAACATTCTCTGTCAAATCGGCCCGTCAACAGCCTGGTCTAAACTTGTCATCAATGCGGCCCATGGTCACTTCTGGCCCGTTAACAGTCCGCTAAGTAATTGGGCAGAATTACGGCCCGGTGTATTTCCGGTCTGTTAAAGGTCCGGCTTCATTTGGTCCCATTTACAGGCCATCAAAACTTTCGGCCCATTAACGATCGTGAAGGATTTGGGTCATATTCGGCCATGTCTGTCATTTAGCCTGTTAGAGGCCCACTATAGATTTGGGCCACTTTCGGCCTGTTAACGCCAGACGTAAACCATGGGCCATATGTGGCCGAACGTCATATCGGGCACATTAACGACCCATACAAAAATGACGATAATCTAGCAGACCGAAGTTCTGACCTGTTAAAGGCCCATGTATTAGGTCGGCGCATTTACGGCCCGTCCGAATTTCGGCCTATCAAATATCCGCATCGTAAATGGGCCACCATTTCGGCCTGCTAAGTCCAGTGGGTTATTTGGCACAATCAGGGCCCAATCTCACTTTCGGTCTATTAAAGGCCCATGTTTTTTATGGGCTCGAGATATTTACACCTGTAAACGGCCTATTTTTACTAAGGGCCCAAATTATGTTTAGGCCCGTTAAAGGCCCACTATGGGCACAGGCCTACTAGAAAAATATGAAAGCTTATGTTGATTTAAGCCCAGATATTTTTAGTGGGCTACATGCCAATTTCGGCCCGTAATCATTTTTAGCCCAATTGGAATGGGCCCGACGAATGTTGGCATGTTGGGCTCCTACGAAGCTTTCGGCCGAATACATTACTAAGATAAACCTACACTATACAAAAATAGCGTCGTAATTACTGCAGCCTGTGGCAGCATCATAAATGTTGTATCACAACAAAATAAATTCCAACCATACAACAAAAGGCCTGTTGGCATAAAGTTTACAGTCCTTCCAGATAAAAGCACCATCAGATGTATAGAAGCACAGATCATTTGACCTGAGTGCTAATGTTTCAGGCTATAGAATCTGATGGAGTAGCACGATCTCCACCTTTTTTCTGCCATTGCTCTTGAACAACGAAGCGAATGTCTGATAGTCTGGTTTCAAAACCATTCATATCTTGATGACATTTCTCAACAACTATTCTTGTTTCCGAAACAACGTCCATTAGGGATTGGACTTGTGTCTGGAGCACATATATATCACTCTGTCTAGCAGGAAGATTTTGTTCAGTAGGCGATTTGGACGAGGTTACCTTGATAACCAACCCAGAATTACGCAGGAAGGTGCTTTTTGCACCGTTAGTGGAGAGATACTTACGCACTGCAGCAAGAGGTGACATTGTGCCTGTAGTAGCCTCGTCACCTTCAGGTGGTTGTGGCTATTCAATCATTTGTTCCATAGCTTCCTGAAAGTTTGAACTTGTAGATTAGTGTACCAGATAAGTTACTAATGAGACAAAAACAAACAAAGTAGGTTAAAGGTTTATACATAACTTATTTTGGTGAACTACTGTAATACATTAGCATGTATTGTAGTGCCAACTACATAATAAAATCACTTTTGGAACATATGTCCATGTAGCATGCCTACTGTATTGTCTATTTCCTCACATTCATTGACATCTAAGGATAAAGAGACATGGTTTAAAGTAGGATGAACATATATGACATCATTCATATAATGGGCAAACAGATATAAAACAAACATGCTATTTTATCATTGTGTGCGCACGTGAACATAACAACTAGATTACAGATCAAGACCAAAAGAATATCCTTCATCTCTTTTAAACCATGTAAGGTGAAATGATACGTTAAGACAACTGTGTATAAAAGTGAACAGAGTAACTGACGTTGGCTGCAAACCAAGTAGTTAAATGAACATATCACAATACCAATCAGTTCAAGGCAGGAGGAGTAAGGACTTACAACAACGGCTTGAACTGGTATGCTCATGCCCTTCATCTTGCTGGTGTGGCAATCCTTGAAGATTTGCACTGCATTCGGTTCAGGTTCCTTTTGGTCCACACGGGCTTTCCTCTGTATTTGGAACAAGTCAATATAGATACGATAATATGGCACAAAAAAGAAGGAAGTAGCAGCTATTTACAAGAGCCTCGCAGTGTGCAATATAGCTACGAGATCCTGTTGTCTGTTGGAATTTCACTTTAGAACGGTTGGTTTTGTTCTTCAAACAGTTAGCCTAGAAGAAGATACACTTGTAAGACACATACATAAATACAAGTTCAATATGTGGTCTGATCAAATACATATAGCCTACCTGATACTTTGGATCAGACCAGTGTTTAACAAGGGCTGTCCAGTCTTCATCTGTAATATATTCCACTAGAGATGTTTGGGCGATTTCATTGTTAGCCTTGCCTTCAAAAAGTGAGATTTTCTAAGGTGGTACCGATACTGTCATAGAGCAGACTGAAAAACATGAGTCCATGCTTGTTTAGTTGCATCATCTTTTGGACCCAACTTGAACCTCATCTGTTGAAAAAAGAATGTGAGTCTTATTAGGAGGAAGCTAGAAAGTATGGGACAGAGCAAGACAATATTACTAATTGCGATGAATAACATTACTTACGGATAAATGGTCAAGGAAGGTGTTAAACTGGGTATTGTCTTTCTCATTCCTATACTGGATCCACGTTGGGAGGATACACGCATGACACCTAACGGCAATGACTGCCTCTGATACTAACTTGGCTGACTCTGTAGCATCACGTGGCCTTTTTAAACCTGCCTCAAAATGGATCTCCATTCTTCCTCCTTTAGATTTTGTTAATCTGTCAAGCATTATCCCTGATGTCTGTTTCCGCTTGCGCCGTGGTGCTAGTTCAACAACGAATATGGAAAGTGTTAGTGTACATCAAACTGTGAGAGTACATATAAAGGAGCATGCAACTGCAACTTGACTCGGTCAGGTACCGTCTTGGTGTTGATGCTCATGAGGTTCATCCGATCTTGCCAAGTCCTCTTGTGTCAGCAGTGCTTCGAAAAGTAGTGTTAGGTGTGAAGGCAGCTTGGGAACTGGCCAGTTCCGAAGCAAACGAATGAGTAACTGGTTGAGATGCTGGTACAGTTGAAGCGGATGCTGCAGCTGGTGGAGCAGGTGATACTATGTTTGTAGATTTAGCCGGTGGACTTGGACCTTCTACTGCACTATAATTACCAGCAGAATCTCGACGGCAGAACCTTTTCCGTTTCACCCGACGAGTAACAACACTCCCTACTATATTATTTTCCTTGCTCTTTTTTGACTTTGCCATGTCAAGTTGTACCCACAACACAAAAGAATAAAATCACTCTTCAGAACTCATTGATGCATGATACAGACAAGCAATACTTTGATGTAAGACAACCGTATGAGGATGGAATATGTAAGAAAAACAGGACGACATGACATATTCATAGCTACGATGTGCAAACTAAGCAGAAGGATTTTCAAGAAAATAGAAGTAATGCAAGCTAGACACCATATGAAAGATGTAACCAATATTACTCTGCCAAGTTAAAACTGTCTTGTCATAAGTGGCAATTCGAAAAATTAGAAGCAATACAACATAGAAATCAATGCAAGATGCAACCACTATCAAACTGCCATGTTAAAAGCGTCCAATCATGAGTTATTGATGCGGGATACACAACATCAGTACTTTGATGTAAGAACATGGTATGATAGATAGATGAAGTGTATTGTAGACACATAAAGCCATGTAATATGCACATGTATAACATATAAACTCAGCAGGTGCAATTTAATCAAAATAGAAGAAATACATGCTAGACAACATATGAAACATGAAACCAATTATCACACTGTCAACTTAGAGAAAGCACCTGCGATGGTGGAGTACGGGAGATGAACTCATCATGTAGACTTGGGACTTCAACTTCATTAGCAGTAGCAGTGGCAAATCTAGAGAGTCTCTGTTTGCGTCGGTGCGGAGTGCCACCAACATCCCCTAACTTACTCTTTTCCTTCCTATTTTCTGATATTGCCTTATGAAGTCAAAACCACAAGAAGATGAATAAAATTAGCTCTGCATAACTGGTTGATGCATGATACAGACGAACACTACTTTGATGTAAGGCAAGCGCAGGATAGGAGGATGGAATATATACAAAAAAAGACAGTGTTTCATATTCACACATACGATAGGAGGATGGAATATGTATGAAAAACAGTAAGCGGAAGGCCTCTCAACAAAATTAGAAGAAATGAAAGCTAGGCACCATATGAACATGCAACCAATATCACTCTATCAGGTAAAAAGTGTCTCGTCGTAAGTGCCATTTTAAGAAATTAGAAGCAGTACAAGCTAGAAGACAATGCAAGATGCAACCTACATCACAGTCCCAAGTTAAATGTGTCTTATGGGTAAGTGATCGTTGCAGGTATAAGTTGTAAGCTACGCAGATGCAATTCTACATAATCAGAAGCAATACAAACTAGACATCATATGGAAAACGCAACCACGTGTAACAGTTCCAAGTAAGAGCAAGCACCTGTGATGGTGGAGTAGGGGAGATGTGCTCATCATGTACACGTATGTTCTAGAAACAGGAACACGTGTCATATTCACATGCATTATGTGTAAAGTAAGCAGATGCAATTCAAGTTAGAAGCAATACAAGCTAGACATCATACGCAACATGCAACCACATATAATAGTATCAAGTTAGAGCAAGCACCTGTGATGGTGGAGTAGGGGAGATGTGCTCATCATCTACACAGCTATGTTGACTCTCCAGCCTTGTGTTGTCTTGCGAATCTTGTTGGGAGGATGGCGGAGTAGAATCTGTAGAGACCCCCTATTTGAAGCTAGAAACCATATGAAAGATGAAACCAATATCACTCTGCCAAATTAAAAGGGTGCCCTAACAAATGTATTTGACCAAACTAGAAGCAATACATGGCAACAGGCTAGAAATAATATGCAATATGCAACGAATAAAGGTGACTCATCATAAGTGATTGATGTAGGATACAGAAGAGAGGTAGTTTCATGTAAGAACAAGGTTAACACATAGATGTAGTGTGTACCAAAAATAGGAAGGCATGTCATATTCACAGGTATAGTGTGTAAACTAAGCAGATGCAATTTACCCTAATTAGAAGCAGTACAAGCTATACACCGTATGCAACATGCAACCACATATCACACTGCGAAGTTGGAGCAAGCACCTGTGATGGTGGTGTAGGGGAAGTGCGGTCTTCAGGTACAGAGCAACGTTCAATACCTTCATTTAGGCTTGCTGTTTCTTGAGAATCGTGCGGCAAGGATGAAATTGCATTCTTTATAAGAGTATTGCGTCTCATATTAACCCACGCGCATGACTGTCTCATCATAAGCGATAGACGCATGATACACAAGAACAGTAGTTTGATGTAAGAACATGGTGTGATAGGCAGATGTAGTATGTACCAAAAACAGGAAGGCGTGTCATATTCACATGTATAATGTGTAAGCTAAGGAGATGCAATTTAACAAATTAGGAGCATTGATGAGGGATACACAAGAAAAGTAGTTTGATGTAAGAACATGGTTAATAGAAAGACGTAGTATGTACCAAAAACAGGAAGGCATGTCATATTCACAGGTATAATGTGTTAACTAAGCAGATGTAATTTACCCTAATTAGAAGCATTACAAGGTAGACACCATATGCAACATGCAACCACATATCACACTACCAAGTAAGAGCAAGCACCTGCGATGGTGGTGTGGGGGAATTGCGGTGATCAACTAGAGAGCTACATTGACTATCTTCATTTAGCCTTGATGTTTCTTGAGAATCATGTGGGGAGGATGACACTGCACTCTTTAAACGAGTAGGGCGTCTCACAGTAACCCACCCGGGTGACTGTCTCATCATAAGTGATTGACGAGGGATACAAAAGAGCATTAGTTTGATGTACGAACATGGTTAATAGACATATGTAGTATGTATCAAAAACAGGAAGGCATGTCATTATCAAAGGTATAATGTGAAAAGTAAGTAGATGCAATTTAATCAAATTGGAAGCAATACAAGCTAGACACCATATGCAACATGCAACCACATTTGACATCGCGAAGTTAAAGCAAGCACCTGGGATGGTTGTGTATGGCAATTGAGATCATTAATTGCAGAGCTACGTTTACTGTCTCCAACTGCTGACACTGCACCCATTAGAGCGCTGAAATGCTTAGTGCTTATCTTCGAATTACAATGGAGCGACTTCTGTCTTTTCTTTTCTGCATTCATCAACACTGCGTCAGAGTCTGAAATACCCATGCATAAAAAAACAATAGTGTGAGTATGGGTGAAGTGTGTGCACAATTAGTACAGTGTAAAGGTAGCAGATAGCAGGTCGGTGAGAAATAAATGACGGGAGACATATGATAACTCAACAACATGCATGGCACACTAAATTACTATAGGATTCTATGAAAATACCAGTCAATTGAAAGCAAATAGGTCAGTCCATTTTTTCTGCACCATCCAATGTACAAAGAACGGGCAGATTGCCTTCATCTACCTCTAGCCAGTCAGTGTTGACGATCTTCCTCGAAACGCCAGCGACCATCGGCCCAGTATTCCTCCCCTGCCTGCGCCCTACCCTCGACCTCAGCAGACCGCCGTGCTTGGCACCGCCCCCCCCGGCCATCCATTCAAGCCCCGCCGACCTCCAGATCGGGCGCAAGCAGCTCCTGCGCCCCACAACCCTATGATAGACACCGATGCACCGCTTCCCTGGGGAACAGGTGGACTAGGTGCTCCGCGCGCCTAAGCGGGTGCTGCTTCTTTTAATTGTGGTTCGACTGACCCTGAATTGAAATCCAGGCGGGCTACTAACCTCTAGCAAAGGTGAAATAGTAAAAGGGAGGAAACCTTGCGCATTTAGTATCACGAAGAAGATGTAGTAAGAAGCGTTCAACTAGTTTCTTTCGTGGGATGAATACGGTGTGAGCGGAGACGTAAGATATGCACGAATAAGGGAAGAGGAGTACCTCTTTCTGCTGGCAGTGCTGTGTCCTCCTTCTGTTTTTCCGACGATCTTGTTGTTCGCCGGAAACCAGAAGTTGTGGAGGACGGTGCAGCCTTGGACGAACCCATGACCAAGTTGTTGAGTGTGGTGCGGTGGCCGTCTGTCGGCGGCGGGGAAGCAGATCTGAGGCGGCGAACGACGGCGTAGCGGGAACAGCTCCGGTGCAGTGGATGATTGCGATAGTGGAGCCGTAGCAGTGAGGCGCAGGACGGTGTGGTCAGAGTGGTTCTGGTACGGCGCACGTCAGCGTCGGCATCGTGGAGGCAGCTCTACCTCGGCTTCAGCTGCTAAGTCCTTGAGGGCATTGTGGTTGCGGTTGCGTTGGACGACGATGTCGGGGTACCGGCTCCGGCGTGATGGAGGAGGGCGGCGGTGGATTGGCCGCTATGGGGTGGAGGACGGAGGAGGCTCGGGTTTCGTGGCTGGTGGAGAGGGAGTTTTCGCACCCACGGAGTATTAATTGGGAAACGGAGGGAGGCGGGGAACTAAGGGGGAACAATGTTTCAGTTTGAGACACACTTGTTTGAAATTTGGGGAAAGTTACAAACTTTGCCCCCATCTAAAATTTTGGACATATTGCGGGTTGGGGGTAGGACAGTCATGTTAGGTGTCCCAAATGTGTGCGGGATAGATTTCGTCCGAGCGCATGGGTGTTTAGGCGCCCACGGCGTATGAATGCTTCTCGGAGGCGGTTGAGACTGGCGTCTTGGTGAAGTTACAAACCTACCCCGGTTTAGACCTTTGGACATCGGGCCGATAGGCTACACGGGCCAGAGTCAGGACAATAATTTCCTACCACCAAAACATTAGTCTCGCGCGGTTTCGGGTGACCATAGGCCTATTTGGCGCTTCGTTCAATATTTGGGACCAGAAGCATTAACGTTTTCGGTTCTCTTGAATTGAACTTTCAGGATTTGTCAAACTTCACAAATCTTTACTCTTGAAAATCCTAAAGCTACGATTTTTTTGGAATGGAGGGGGTACATTTGAATATACATTGTACACGAGTATATATTAAAAAATATGCAACTTACCTCAGTTCATGCATGGTTCCAGATATAATCTCCTTGGTTGAAAAATAAGTTAGATATGCGTATGAATATATATAGCATGTTCAAACTCACAACAAAGATTGATGCCCCCTTTTACATCTGATTTACAAATGCCATTATCTCGGGTTCAAATAGATGAATGCACTTCCTATGAATTCGAATCTTCGAAACCCCCTTTATGTTGAATTCGACATGTATTTTATTTCGTAGCTACCAATTTGGAATGTATCCATGCAAGTGACAAATGTATAAAGTGCTTCACACTAACAACATGGAGTGCACTAATTAATGTTTATATATGAATTGCAAAAGCATCATTTGCCTGTATTTCAAACCGCTCTCACTCTATGGATCGATAATATGAAATAAACACATGCACATGCTATAATTCAATAGAGTATGGGTGTCTGATAGACCAATTTTCGTCCATACGCAATTTTGCAAAATTCATGATCTCATCCAAAAATAATAATGCCATTTATATTTTAATTTAATGCGTAGAACCGCCTTTTACACATAGATGCACTATGCCTCGCCCCGTTCTCACAAACGTGTTATATATCTCTCTATCTAACGCATAAGTGTACAAACTTTATATGCATCGGCATTTCTCTTTCACACATGCTCACAATCTCTCTCAGGGTGTCGGGGTGTCTCACGCACATGCTCTCTCTGTTTCTCTCTCTCTCTTTCTGACTACTATGTACCACTCTTTTCACTAATCTCAGTTGGAAAACACTATTTCTCTCACATGCATATATACACATGCACGGTCTCTACTAGCCCTCTATACGCACATATATGTGCATACGTGTCTCCCGCACGCACATTATCTTTAGGCCTCTCTCGCACAAATTGCCCCTCCCCCGACACACCTCTCTAATAGTAGTTGGCAGATATGATTTCATCAAATCATTCGGTAGGATATCCCTAGCTGTTAGGCTGGATGGTAATACGAGGCAAAGTTTTACCCTAGTTCGGATCGGACCCTTGTAGTTGAAGAAAGAACCTACTCCTGGTACTATATATTAGTGATAGGGGTGTGTACAAAGTACACGTGAATACCAGGCATTGTGCGTGTGTGTATACTATCGACGAACTAGCCCCCAAGCTTGTATAACATAATAAGGGCCTAGGATTACAAATCATATATAGTCGGCTTATCACCAGTGGGGATAGAGTCCTCAGCGACTTTGGTAGCTTCGTGTTGTACGCCGAGTCCTCCACATGGGTCTTTGTATAACACGTCTCGGTCCAACCTATATGTGGGGCAGGATGGAACCGACCCATGAGTCTACATGTTGACCCACCACAACTAGAAATGATGTGCCCACCACACTACACACGCAATCGGCCACTAAGAAAATAAGCATATACAATAGTACAACGGTATCTAGCTCACGATACGTCTCCATATTTGACACTGACGGACTTTGCATTTGATGTGTGCTCCGTATTTTGTTGACGACACTTACGGTCATTGTATTTGAAGCGAAAGCATGATATGGTCACTGGACTTCAGAATAAGCTCATCACGGTCACCACATACATTTTGTCGTGCGAACCAACATGTGGTTGGATGGTTAGAGGATAGTGGTTCTCGAGCCCACCAAGGTTAAAGTCCCAGTGCTCGCATTTATCTTGTGTTAATTTCAGTATTTTCCGGCGATGTACGTTTAGTGGGAGGAGACGTTCCACTCGACTACGAGGCACCTATGGTGACTTCATAAAATCTCAAGATCATATATGCTGGCCCACTCTCTTGAAGGTGCTCATAGGGGTAGGGTTCGCGTGTGTGCGCTTATAGCGGTGAGTGCTTGCGCGTATATATGAGCCCTTGCGTCTGTACCATGTTAAACAAATACATGTCATGATTATACGGTCACTGGATCACCCGTACAACTCCGTATTTTGTTGATGACACAATCAATTGACCAGTCAAATGGCACAACTAGTGTTGCACCATCGGGGCGCGTAACCATGGGGCCCACCTGTCAGCCCGTATATGAAAGAAAGAAATGGTAGTTTGAGTATGTACTGTGTTAATAAAATAGGAGTACATTTTAGGGTGATCATACGGTCACCGGCTCACCATAGAGCTCCGTAATTTGTTGATAACATGATCAATTGACTAGTCAAACGGTCCACATTCAGCAGCGCACATTACCATAGGGCCCACCCGTCAGTGCGTATATGAAGGATAGAAATGGTAATAAACTAGTGGTCGGTGGGTATTCAAAGTCGTGAGACCTCTGGTTGGCAGTCACCAGCGGTTGGGGGGCGTTCATTGGGCGCTGGGGTGGGGATCTCTAGAGAAAAAGCTCGGTGCGCGAGGGGTGGGGGGGCTAGAGGGATGGCCAGTGCGGCGGCGAACCGGTGGTGGGGAGTGGTTTCGTGGAGGGCGGGCCGGCCGCGGGCGGCGGGGGCGGGCGGTTCGGCCGGTGGTGGCTGGCGGCTTAGGGGTGGAGTTTGATGATAAACTGGACGCCCTTGATTTCGTATCCAACGGTAGGAAAATCTAATGACCAGAGATGAAAAAGTCAGTCGAGTGATGTGTAGCCTCACCCCGCACGTACACATGCACGCACGCATGTAGGCGTGCAACACTGACACGTACACATAACGTACACACGCACAAATGCTGGCGTGCAACACTGACACGTACACATGCACTCACGAACACACGCACGTACGCACCCATGCATGCAACACTAATACACACCCTTGCACGCACGCAACACTCGCATGCCTGCATGCACACAACACACGACGCAAGACACACGCTCAACCTATACGTGCATGCACCCTTTGTTAAGGACATGGATTGTTACGGGTATTAATCAATCTTATCTGTGATAAGCAGAACATTGATGTTTGCAGCGGTCTTTATGAATCACAATGTATCGAACGGGCTATCAACATAGTGGGCTTAACTACATGAAAAGGATGACGTCACACTCAATGAACAATCATCGGTTTATGAAATGCCCGCTTCTGACCGCCCTGGCCTACCAAAGGTTCCTCTGCTGTGTGCTGCCTGCGTTGGGTCACTGACATGCAGGCCGTGCACCCAAAGAGCCCACACGTCAGTGGAAGAATGGCGCGGTGTCCTAGGTCAGTGTCAAGGGCACCACTCGCGGCATGCCCGACTGAACACGCCTCCGTGCCGCATTCAAACGCCTCCAAGAAACCCGCCCGTGTGGAAGCCGAGAAACCCACTCTGGACACACGTCTGTTCATGACCGGGCCGACGTTAAACGCAACGCCGGTCGAGCTCCTCCCGTCTGCCGTCTATTTAATCTCCTATTTAAACGAGGCCAAACGCCAGCCAAGAATCACACACCTCCGCCGCTCCCCTATCTCCTCCACCATTTTGTCCACTCTTACAATGGCTTACAAAGAGTAGTTATTCCGCATCCAAGCCAGCTGGGTAGCCCGCCGGATACGAGCTATGCAGCTCGCTGATCCACCTCCCTACCCTCGCCCGACGGAGCCAGTTGCCGCCCCAAGCCGGCGCGCGGTTCAGCAACTCGCTGCTCCAGGCCAGCTCGACGAGGAGCGGCGCACGGGCGTCGTTTCTGCCGTCCACGCCGCCGCTTCATATCGCGTCTCCCATTTCTGTGGCCGAGACTCCCATGCCAGCGGCCGCGCCATGCAAGTAGCGACAGAAGCCGGGTGCATGGAGAGCGACGAGCCGGTGGCCAGCGCCTCCGCGTCCACCACCATCATCGAGGAGAAGTAGAACACAGGAGGCCGCCGCCGCTTGGGTCCCATGAAGGCCACCGCGGAGGCGACGCCAGCGTACACAACTGGTGTCTTGCAGGATCCTTTTGTTGCGAGTACCTTCGTCGACCCCACATGGGCTCCACAGAAGAGAGGAATGTTAGGATGAACTTGAGCCGGTGCCGGCCATGGCGAAGTAGTGGCCGGTGATGAACTCGAACCGGTGCCGGCCACCATCATCTTCGGCACCAGCCAATGATATCAGTTGGGCAGTGGGGAAGCGAGCCGTCCTTTGCGCTAAAGCATATACCTCCGGGGCTCCAGGCAGTCCGGTGATCGTGCTTCCGGACATGAGGAACACAAATCGATCGGCGGGCGACAATTTAGGCCAGGTATTATATACCTATGCTGTCCAGAACTAGCACCGCGTAGTTCATTTGAATGTAATGAAATCCATCATGTTTGTGTGAAAATCTGGTATTTTCTATGATTTCCGTTGTTGTTTATATGAAATATCAGTTTGTCTACATGTTTGCATGAATTTCGTCCGGTTGGTTGAGTTGCTGTCATAATGTGTGCGGCTACGGTTGGATGGCGTAATTTGCGGGTCGCCAGTCGGTCTGCGGGCGGCTCGGGCGGTGGTGTGGGACAAAAAACATAGCTCGTGCGAGCTCGTCTCCAACGTGCGCGCTGGAGCATGCATGACAGCATGAGCACCCCAGCCATTCCTTGTTCATCGGTGACAAAGGCACCGGTGGACAAAAGGGTCGCCAATATTTTGGCTACCCCAGGCAAGATCCAGACAGCCCCTCCCAACAGATTCAAATCCCTCGTTCGCCGTGGAATTTTGCCATGTGTTGTTTTCAGGGACTAGCAAGATGCCCGTGCATTGCACGGAACATCAAGATGCATTTTTTTACAAACTCCCGCATGCATGCAAGGGATAATTAATGTCCTCCTTTGCTAGTACCACAAGGCAAACACCATTAATATTGCATCAATTAGTGTTAGTGGCCTTGTATATCTGCAAATTGTAATTTTGATAGTGGCCCCTTGTATATAAAAATGGAGGGAGAAATATGAGAGATAAGGTGAGGAGGAGTGGGGCGTGGTGCCATGGTGGTGACTGGTGGTCGGAGTGGGCGGAGGCATGGGGATGGACGGTGCATTATGTCTAGGTTTGTATCTCTCTCTCACACACCCACGTAGGTGGGGGACGTGCACGAAGAGAAGAGGTGCACGCATGGCGCACATACTCCCATCTCTTTCCCAACCACACCCGCACGGGTACACGGTGGAGCTCATTTCTGTACAAAAAAGGCAGCCCACGTGGTAATTTGGCACTTGTACTGGTTGTCCACTTGGTGGAGGGAGGATCGTCTACCACGGGTGAACAAACAAATTGCGACTTGACGCGTTATGTTAAATTAAAAAAAGAGGCAAACCATGTGGGGCCTACCTTAGAGGCAAGGCTCTATACACTGGAGTACTTTTGATGTGTCCCGTCAACTCGCAGAATGAGGAGAAGCTTGCTTAGTACGCCGTCTCCCCCGCCCACGGGCGCGGTGGTTCGCAGGATGAGGTGAAGCTTACTACTACTGTACGCCTTTACGCCCACTCCCTCGCCCACGTGCGCGGTGGCTCACAGCACGAGAAGAAAATTTACTACTCCCTCCATTTACTCCTCGTCCCTACTACGTACTTTGGTTAGTACTCCCTCCATTTACTTATACAAGGCCACTATAAAAAAATACATTTTGCATCTATACAAGGCCACAAATAGTAATCGAGACAAAAGTTACTACTCCCTCCTTACCCGTTTATGGCTCAATTTCAAAATCTCTCCAACCAAGGTAGACGGTGAGTGGTCGAATTAATTTCGCAGTTTGCACATTACACTCGTTAAGTTATGTTTACCGAGGCATTAATTGGAACGAATGCATGAATGACCACTAAATTTCCATGAACTTATACATGCATTGGTTAGTTTCCTCTTGACACTGCTTGCGTCGGGTGATCTAACGGACCTTGAAATCCAACATGTAATGGTACTACTACTAGTATAGTAGAATTGAGACTTATCAAATGGAAAAACAAATGTTTTTTAGATGAGCCCTATAAACCCTAGTGGGTACGTACTCCGTAAAAACAGATTTTTCCAAAACTAAGTCGCTCCCTTTCATGAATTCTGTAGTATACTCCTCCATCGACGCTCCCTTTCATGAATTCTGTACTTCCTGTCGCCGACATGTGGGACATATAGCAACCGGGTCGACGTCTCAAGCACCAAATAACAGTGCAGAACAGCAGGGGGGACGCACCCCACTCGTACCGGCCTAGTAGTAGTAATGAGCAATGAGACGTCAAATCACAATGCCGCACCTTCCCAGACGGACGAAGCAACCATTATTTCACACTTCGGTTCGACATCATCTCAAACCACGTACTAGTATTGCTTCTGCCTCAATAGGGACACACGCATCGCCTTGGTACATCATGACACGTGGGACCGCATGACAAGCCATGCTCCCCCGCCGATCGCTCGGTAAAATCACCTCATTTTTACTATACTTCGTCCGTATCGATTTATTACATGGCATGCACATCGTTCTAGGTTGAGAATTTAACTGGCTAGATATATATTTGATGAACAGTACTCTAGCCTTTTAAAAAATGTATACTTTTGTACAGTAGTACTACCGATGGATTGCGTCATGGAGCAAAAATTGAAATTTTAAAAAAAGGTGGCACATATAGAGAGCGCTCGTTGCCAAATTATGCATATAGTACTATTAAAAAAGCTAGTACGTGCTTAATTGGGGTGCTAAATTCTATTAAAGAAATACTAGTAGTATGTACATACTGAAGAGTTAAAGTAACGAGAAGAAACATAACATAGTTTTGTTGAGGGATCATCACAACACACCCCTCAAATTAAACTAAGCACACCTGAAATTAAACTATGCAACTAATCCGGTAGACACTACATTAGAAGTTTAGAACCACCATGAGCAACAACACTGCCACCTTACTCGGAGTCCTCGTTCACGTCCTCGACTTCGTCCTTGTCCCTCTTCCTCTTGGCCGATACTTCTTTGCTTGAACCGCCAACTCGGCTGTTGCTCTTCATCCAACCCTTGTAGATATTGAAACAAAGGTAGCCATCCATTGCATCGTAGTGGATGTGGTCTATATCTAGTACATTCCACTGCCATGCATGACGATGAAACGTGTAATGAGGTTTCTCTAGTTTACGGTACGAAGGATGAACCATGGCTCCTACCAGGGTCAACATTGAGGGCTGACAAGAGGGCACCAGCCGATTCTTCTGGAGGTCGAAGGGGTTGCCTACAACGAGGCCTATCCGACCCAGGACTTCTTTGTCGTTCTTAAAGTCTACAGTAACGAATTTCACTGTTTTGTCCTCGAGGAAGTTCTTAAAATCCTGGCACTCAATGTCGGCATGGCATATGTGGTAGACCAAGCAAACGTTATGTATGCAAACCTGGATCACGACGGGCTTCTTCCTATCTTCGTCCTTTAGATCCTTCTCTCGTCCCAGGACTGTGGTGTAATCAACATCTAGCCTAGTGACCCACTAATCATTTGAGTTTTCGAACATGCGTCTGAAGCAAGAAAGGCATCCTTTCACCGTCGTGGAAGTACGGGTGTAGATGACGTCGAACTCATCGCTGGTGATGGTTCTAACCTTGTACTCACCACCGATCGAGGAGATTTGGGACGCCATGGATTTGGGAGGAGGGTTAGGATTAGTGGAACTGCCGTAATGTGAATGGATGGGACGACTAGGAGCGAACCGTCGTAGTATTAAAGGACTTGCGGGGACGAGTAGGAGCGAACTGCCAGCGTGTGAACGGCAGGGTAGTGGCTTTCCATTCTCCCATGATATGGGCTTCTGAGAGCCCTTGGATATGAGATCGAACGGTTGCATGGTGTGATTCTAGACCTATGGGTGAATATCCTATCCTGGAGGGTTATTCTGCAAATTTTCAGCAACTTAGCATGCGACCGTTTGATCTCAGATCCAAGGGCTGCCAGCAGCCTGCATCATGGTCGCGCCTACCACGACCGTCGCGTCGCTCACGCGGTCGTGCCCTTGGAGATTTAACATGGTGCGTTAGGCTATCTGATGTTGGCATGTCATACATAGTCATCACTTAGTCACTCATACTACAACAAGGTTGGCTATAAGTGTATTCTTTTTACTCCTCTCTATCTCTTTCTTCGTACTCCCTCCGTCTCATAATATAAGAACGTTTTTGACACTAGTGTAGTGTCAAAAACGTTCTTATATTATGGGACACAGGGAGTACTAGTATTTATTGAATTTGCCAAGGAGTGACCTCTTCCAATGAAATGGTGTTGCTAAGTTTGCTTCATTTAATTAGCTATACACTCAAAATTGTCTTTTCACCTAGGTACACGCGCTTAGCACCGTTTCTTCCTTGGGTCACCAAACTAGTCTCTCTCTTCTTGATTAACTTGCCACATCAGACTTCATGCCTATGTGGCAAGCTTAAGCACCTATAGGAGCAAGTAAGTACAATAGTGTGCTTTACATGGTATTTTTGCATATGTGGAGGAAAGAGAGGCAAGGAAAAAGTGGAGAAGTGGGCTCTCATGCAAGAGCCAACCTCTACTACATGGTGGAGCATTGGGAGAGGCACCTGTATGGAGGTGGTCAGGAATCGGGAGACTCACGGTGGTCGTAGCGCCGCAGTCAAATCACGGTACCCCACCTGTCCAGTAGTAACTCGCTATCAAATCACACAGCCCTACATTTGCAGCAGCCTAGTCCCTCATCTTCTCGCATCTCTGTCGAACCGACTAGGCGGAACTGCCCCGCCTACCGCGCAGGAAAAGCCCCGCCCTCGACTTTTAAATACAACTACTCCCTCCGTCTAGGTGAGTAAGTCATCTTACGAAAACCAAATAATCCCAAAATACTAAGGCGCGGTGCATTAACTTCTACCTCGTTTCTTGTTTCTTCACATATCAACCAATAAGAATCCAATGATATACTTTTGGTGACATAGTAACTCACATTTAGTTAGTCAAATGTATGACCTAGAACTACGTGCATGCCCTATAAACCGAGACGCCTACAAATAAAAAACCGAGACGGAGAGGGTAGTTTAGCATGTATCTTTTTAGATCAATATAGTCGGGATTCACCAGGGAGAAAAACCAAGTGGTAGGATGCTCCTGTCATGTTGGCGTAGCAACTCAAGCAGGGTCAGTCCGCACACGAAATGGCGACACACTTAAAAGGACCCCTTTGGCAGACATGTGGCTCATCCACCGTCTTGTTCCACGTGCGGTGCACCAAATTACAGTTCGGAGCAGCGGTTGGAATTGGAGGCACCCCGGTCGTAGCGCCGCAGTAGTAGAAAATAAGCGATGAGGGGTCAAATCACAAAAGCCCACCTTTCCCGCATTAAGATGGACCGATGAAGCAACCGTCATTTAACTCTAGCACGCAAGAGCATAAAGAAAAGAGAAAACAATGATGCGTGCGGCAGCTATCTAGGGCACGCTAGGGTAGGGGTCTCCACTACAGATCTTTTTTTTTGAAAGCGCCTCCACTACAAATCGGCTTCTCCCTCGTCCTCTTGAAGAAAACCGATGATGAGTGCGGCGGTAGGGTTTGTAGGAGTACTACGGCGTGCGGGGCCACGTCGTAGTAAACGGGTTCGAGTCGACTCCTTAAATATGTGTGGGCCGCTTGGTTTTACGGGAACGAGGCAACATTTTGGGTTCGGGGACCAGTGGAGATATAGTACATACAGAAAATTGTGGATGTAGGTTCAACCGAAAGGCAATGATTCATGGGCCCTGCATTTTGATATACCCGGGGCCGCGTGAAATTTGCTACTCTACTCAAAACTAGTAAGGTACACATGTATTGAGCGCATGAGATTTCGAAACCAAATTATGAATAAATACACACTATAGCATGTAAAGCTTTGAGTCATATATGCATGATGTAGATGTTTGTTTAGTTCTTATAGTTCATCTCATTCAAAATCAATTAGTTTTATAAAAATGTTAAGATTCATGGGGTTGTGCATTGTAAATCATAAAGTAAAAAACAAATAATGGCAATTCATTTAGAAAATAATAATCAATTATGATACAGAAGATTCTAGAACAATGGAGAAGTGCTTGTGTTTTGAGGTTTGTGCATTATGCTTAAGTTCAACCATGGAGTCTTCTAAATTGTACATGTGGCAGATCTGGTGGAATGTTGAAGATATACAACGGCCAGTAGTGCTTAGATTTGCCCATCTCTGCACTGACGGGTTAGCTTCATCTAGCGACCATCTTTCAAAGTTATTGGCACACTATATAGTGTTTGTGCCATAGTTGCATGTTTTGGAAAAAGCTACTAGTGGGTTGTACTATCTATTTAGGAATAGAAGATGTATACATGGAAGTTGTAGGGAAAGAGATGACATGGAGCATCTCAATTCCTATGTGTAGGGATTGGAAAAGAGATGTCATTTGGTTCACATCATAGGAACTTTTCTATTGAATCTAGAGATGACATGTATCTCAATTCCTATGAGGAGGGATTAGTAAAGAGATGTAATTTGGTTCATATCATAGGAACTTTTCTATTGAATATACGCTAATGTTTATTTTCCTTTGAAATTAAGGGAGTATAGGAATCCATTCATATGAACCAAGTGGCTCTAAAGCTATAGAAATGATATCATGTTTATTTCCTTTGAAATGTAGAGTATATGAATCTATTCCTATGAACCAATTGGCTATAAAGGAAAAAAATCCTATAAAAATCATATCATATAGTGTTCCTATGATATTCCTCGACACTAAAGGATGGTTGAAATTGATGCGGGTGATACGATGGTCTTTCTTTGTAGACTCCTCACACATCTTTATAGTCACCTCTCGAAGATGAATGAAATGATATATACAGGGTATTCTACATGTGCAATTTGGTACATGAAAACTCGGTAAAAGTTTGCGAGGTTCGAATTTTCAATAAAGCTATATGCACTGCATTTCGAAACGGAGGGAGCATACTGTAGTTGCTAACATTCATGTGGAAGATTTGTGTGTACGAGGAGTGGCTGTTCTGTTAAATGACATGGCAAAGCTGATACTGTCGGATGCCGATCTAACAATTCTTACGGCGTTCGTCAGGAAAAGGCTTGTGGCGAACGTTTGTCGGATAATGATTTACGGACACAGGCATTGCATTGATACGTGCCCCCCTCTCTCTCACGCACACGCACCCTCATGAGTCACGACTCTCCCGAGTCCTCTCGCAGACTCGCACGTCGCACCCACCGTCTATCTACAGGTAGACGTCACGCACATATGTGCTCTTCACGGGTTGAGATCCTCTGCAGTACCGTATGGTGCTGTAGTGTTGATGACATGTGGGGCCAGGTCCCACATGGCAGTGACTGTATAGCACCGTGCAACACTACAGAGGATCCTAACCTGCTCTTCACACCCTACCCTCAGAACTTCTAAAAAACAAAAGACGGCGCGCACATTTTATTTTAGCTCATATGTCACACACTTATACTATTACTCTTGCAGCGAACGTTCTTTGGGCATAGTATATTGTACTCTCACGAAGAGAAGCGATGCACGCACACACTAGTTCTCTCACACCCACTCACGGGTACACGTAGGAGCGCTTTTTTTTGAAGCTGGTACACCAAAATCACTCCAGTATATATAAAAGCAGGAGCCTTAGCGCTTGCTTTACTAGGGTTCCTCTCGTTCACTCTCTCATGCTCTCCAGATCTAAGCAAGACATAGGTGGCCACACTCTCTCTCTCAGCTCACGGCTTGTCACAAATCCGGCCGAACAACCTCGACTGGGGCAGGGGTGTAGGTCCATCGTTCACACTGTCGTCGGCGGCGAGGGAGGAGACCAACGGCTGCCCGCGCGTCCCGATCGGCGGCCGTGCCATTCTCTCCGAGAGAGCTCCGGCTCGGGAGGGCCTCCGACCCCTTCTTCCTCCCTGCGGTATTGTGGCCAAGATGCGGCCTCCCGACGCCGTCTTTGCCACATGCTGACGACCCTCAGGTATATATTCCTTCGAAACCTGCCTTGCTCTACCGCCCCAGCTCTTCCCCCTTCGTGTGGATCCTTTTCTACTTCAGTCCGCTGTTCCAAAGCCACCTAGACTTCTACTATTATTAGAAGTAAAGCTAGTTCATACAGTCAACTCAAAGCATTGGTTCAAATAGGGAAGAAAGTGGGAAAGCTGTAGCATGAATCTAGGACTTGGTTCTAAGAGGAAACGGGGAAAAGTAGTAATATCTATCACTATTTAAATAACCGTATTTCGTCTTTGCGCAAACAGGGATGTCTGTCTCCATATCGTTTCGGGATGTCTGTGTCCGTATCGTTTCTATCTGCACAATCAAAAGCACACACACCTCAGTTTTAGTAAAATTGCGCAAAATGAGATGGCTATCCCTCGTTGTCGTCGTCTAACCTCCCGTCTTCAAGGTATCCCTACATTGGTAGTAACTAAGGTAGAATGACCAACGCAATCTAATAGAAGCTGATTTGTACGTTTTACTTCCTGATTGCAGTGGAGGGACGAACAAAAACAACTGCATCCTAGTCCGGAATGCACTTTATACCAGTTCATCCATGGACCAAGGACTAGCTGGCACGGCCGCACAACGGTTTTTTGGACAGGTGCGCGGACAAGAGGCATTGTGGTCTACTTATTTCTGGAAATAGCGTTGCTTAAATTTAGTGGAATGCACAAGAATTTGGTTATTCTGGAATGGTTCAGCATTCCAGCTGAGACACTGCATGGTTCAGTTCAGCATTCCAGCTGAGACCACAATTATAATTGGTTATTCTGGAATGAGAGGACCTAACCTTGGATGGTGGCAATAAGAAAAAACCAGAGTGAACTCCAGGAAATTTAAGCCTGCCGGGAGGCCCTTTGCTCAGAGAAGCCTTGCTTGTTTTTTCCTGATTTGTAAACCTTCTAACAACTTTGTCTTTTGCTGTGAAATAGTATATGTTTGTTATGTTCTATGAATCATTGAGATGTATAAAATTGCTTAACTTATGCTTTTCAAGATTTTTATGAAGACGAGTTTAATCTGAGTGTTCCACATGAGCGCTGGACTAGCGTGTGAACGTTTGGAATTTGTTACATTGTGGCCTCAATTAACTGCATGAACCACTGTAACAAGATACATAGTTGCTTATATGTCAGACATCAGATTGTTGATTGTTAGCTAGTCGATAGCCTAGTGTTGAAGCGAGCTGAGCCAATGTGTCGTGTTTTGCACAACTGCTTACAAGTGGGGTAGCACCAACAATGTTTACAAGTACTTATGTATACGTCAGCGCACGGTTCTCGGACGAGTGCTCTATTTCATCAAAACACACACTTCTCGTATGATAAACCATGACAACTTATGTCTTACCATGCCATATTCATGAAAAAACTAGTGAGGACGCATCTTTTTCGGTAACAATTACGATGGTTCTCACATGATTCACGGGCACACAAAAGTAGCAGTAGTTCCCATAGACGGATTCAAACAGAGTACTAGCCCCAGAGGGGTCGATAACAGGCAAGGTTCGGATAAGTAGACACAATCCAAACTACTATTAAACACTAGCTGGGGCAACTATTTCATGCCTCAATCTAATTTGGGCTGGACACAAGACGGACCTTGCCATAAACATCATCGAGGACGTCCCGCAGCAGCTCAATCCAGTGAACCTTCATGAAGACAACCTTGTGGCCTTCCCACTGATAAACTTGTTTGTGGAGGCATGCCACGTCATCTTCCTGCGTAAGCTTGACAAGAACAGTATGCCTCACAAACGAAGGAGTAGCTTTGAACTTATTGTGCTTTAGTACACCCTGGACAACATGCCTGACAACAGTGAGGCTGGAATACAACTCTTCATTGGTATAACCGCAAATGGCTTCCAGGATCCAACACCCTAAGAACTCTGTTTTCCTAGTGCGTATATTCAGGTCGTCCGCCTCATAGCGAGTGACATGCACAACCACACAATCCTTGTCTGCATCTGGGCTCTAATTGAAACAGAAACAAATTCTGAATTACTTTTCAGTATAAGAAACACAAGTTATTTAAACCACTATGTATAGCATGGCATCGAAGCTAATAAATTTTTGCATTATTAATCACCACATACTTCCTTTTCTAAAAAAAATCACCACATACTTAGATGAAAAACTACAATCGAGATCGGCAAAGAAGGAAATCACCTTGGG